>NC_081826.1:80452500-80754705 GCF_030867095.1 Alligator mississippiensis
ACTTACTCAATGAAATATGAAAATCAGTAACAGTACGACTTTTATTGACTTTTATTCAATGAAAACCTCTTATGTGAATGTTTATTGTACATTTAAATTTTTGACAATATTATTAATGAAAGGATGGATATACAGAAATATTATTGAAAAGAAGACAAAAAGCTTGCAGAAAAGAACAATCCCAAAAGCTTGCAGAAAAGGACAATTTTCTTGCCATTTTCCAGTTGGCCTAATAAAAGATATCATTTTGGAACCAAGAGTTCTAGTTTTTTTATATGGCTGTTTGTCTCAGACCAACACAGCTACCAAGTACACCCCTGAAACATGGAAGGTGCCAAATTTTAGCCGATTTTGAATTTTAAACTTCATTGCAGAACAAGGAAGTTTTTTTACCTCCCTGCCTGCCATCTCCAGGGAAGGAATTTTACCTGATCAACACATCAAAGAGCTACTCAACACAGCTCACAGACACGCATGGACCCAGAGGGACAGCCTTCCATCTTCAGCTCCCTCTGTGCAAAAATGAAGTTTATTTCCTACATATGGGGACTTTTACCATCTTGTACCATCTACACTTTTTCCAGAGCCTGATGAAGGGACTTGGATCCTGAAAGCTTGCAGAAAAGAACAATTTTCTTGCCATTTTCCAGTTGGTCTAATAAACCATCATTTTGGAACCAAGAGTTCTAGTTTTTTGGATGAGAAAAAGACATGACTTTTGAGACATGGGGAAGGCAAGCAAGGACAGGGGCAGTTAGGAGAGAATGTGAGATCTGGAGCTGGAACTGGTGAGCTTGAGGCTTGGCCACTGGAGATGGGCCAGAAGCTGTAACTCAATGTTTGTTGTTACTCTGGCTCTACATCTTTTCATAGTTTCATAGTTGGTAGGGTCAGAAGGGACCTTGACAGATCGTCAAGTCCGACTCCCTGCAATGGCAGGAAAGAGTACTGGGGTCAAATGACCCAGCAAGGTGTTCATCTAGCCTCCTCTTAAAGACCCCCAGGGTAGGAGCCAGCACCATTTCGCTTGGAAGTTGGTTCCAGGTCTTATCCGCCCTGACTGTGAAGTAGTGCCTCCTGATGTCTAGTCTGAATCTACCCTCTGCCAGCTTGTGACCGTTATTTCTAGTCACTCCTGGTAGTGCTCAGGGGAACAGGGACTCCCCCAATACGTGCTGGTCCCCTCTTGACTAGTTTCTAACAGGCCACTAGATCCCCCCTCAGCCTTCTCTTGTGGCGGCTGAACAGGTTCAGGTCCCTTAGCCTCTCCCCTGCTGCCCCCTGATCATGCGGGTGGCCCTCCTCTGAACCCTCTCAATGCTGTCCACATCCCTCCTGAAGTGCAGTGCCCAGAACTGGATGCAGTACTCCAACTGCGGCCTGACCAGTGCCACATAGAGGGGGGAGGATCACTTCCTTGGACCTGCTCAAGATGCATCTGTGGATGCATGACAAGGTGTGGTTGGCCTTCCTGACCGCATCCCCACACTGTTGGCCCATGTTCATTTTGGCATCAGTAATGACTTCCAAGATCCTTTTCTGCCTCTGCACTGACAAGAAGGAAGTTCCCCAGTCCGTAGGTGTGCTGCTGGTTCTTCCTCCCCAGGTGTAGCACCTTGCATTTGCCAGTGTTGAAACCCATCCTGTTCTCATCTGCCCACCCCTGTAACCAGTCTAGGTCCAATTGCAGCCTATTCCTCCATTCTAGTGTGCCCACATCCCCCCACATCTTAGTGTCATCAGCAAATTTGAATAGGGTGCTTTTTACCCCCTCGTCCGAGGACCGAGCCCTGGGGGACCCCACTGCCCACATCCCTCCAGGTCGAAAATGACCCGTCCACCACCACTCTCTGGGTGTGGCCCTCCAGCCAGTTGGCGACCCATTTGACTGTGTAGGTGTCAACGCCACAGTCCCCTAGTTTTTTAATGAGAATGGGGTGAGAGACAGTGTCGAAGGCTGTCCTGAAGTCCAGAAAGACTACGTCCACTGCTACCCCTGCGTCTAAGGATTTTGTGACCTGGGCACAGAAGGCCACCAGGTTGGTCTGACAGGACCTGCCTCTAATGAACCCATGTTGGTTGCCCCTAAGCATAACCTCCCCTGCTGCCCCCTCATGGACATGCACCAGGATAATTCTCTCAAAAAACTTACCCAGGATTGAGGTAAGACTAACTGGCCTATAGTTCCCTGGGGCCACCTTCCTCCCTTTTTTGAAAATGGGAACCACATTGGCCCTTTTCCAGTCCTCTGTCACCACACCAGAGCACCATGAGTGCTCGTAAAGCCGTGCCAGGGATCCCGCAATGACCTCTGCTAATTCCCTCAGCAACCTGGGGTGGAGGTTGTCAGGACCAGCTGATTTAAATATGTCCAGTCCCTCCAGAAGTTCCCTGACTAGATCCTCACTGACCCTAGGCCTGGGTGCGTCTCCCCCGGGGCCTGAGGGGGTCCCAGCGGATGGGCTGATCTGGTCCCTCCTCAGGTTTCCTTTAGGGTCTCCCATTATTGGCCAGTGTTTTTCACCTTCGCACACGTTTTTCTGAAATATATTCTAGGCTGAATATCAGTGACACTACATCCATAACCTGGAAAGAGAAGGTGCTTGGTACTTCTAGACACTGGGTCTTAGGTCGATGATCCTTTCCCGTGCTATCAGTGTTATGTTTATTCTGCAGAGTCCAGGGAGAATGTTGATTAGCTGGTTTATCTGTCTCTCTTTGAATTACATTTCTAAGCAGAGTATGGAACAAGTTTTCCGCGAGCCCTGTAAATTGGTAAATTCCTAGAAATTCTAAGACAAAAACATGGACTTACAAGAAATCCCCAAGGGATAAGTATTCACAGGTACAAAGGTTGCTTAATTTCCTTCCTTAGGAGTTTAGATTTAATGTTGCCATCATTACAAAGAAATTCTGGTAGCTTCTGTAAGACCCTGACTCTATTCTCACTGAGTTAAGGAGAAATAAATCAGGCCTTCAGTGAACTTTTAAAGTATCATAGCCTCAATTCACTGTGTAAAAGATAGTGTAATTATTTAATCATGGACAAATTAGTCACCAGCTACTTATGAGATAGAAGTGTTATTTATATACCAATGCAATTCCCTGCTAGAGTAACTTTGATCTAAGTCCCATTAGTTAGGCCGGTTGATGGTGAAGAGAGGAAATAGATAAGAAGGAAGGTGTTGTTTATGTAAAGGAGAATGTGTCCACCTTTTTTAGTGGTTATGTTCTTCCAGCAGTGGTATAAGCATATGTAAAGACTGACTAATCACTGGCTTCATTCTTGATGTGCAGACTGACAAAAGTGCATATATGCATATAAATTAGGATGCAAACATGAGTTAAAGTTATTGGTGTCGCTAACTTAAAATACGTCAGGAATAGCAAGGTGTATTAAGGTGTTTAGGACTTGTTTTACATAACGTTTTCAAATGGCAAAGATTCACCAGGGACCCATTCCCCAGTTGTTTAACTGTTGTTAGAAAATGATGTAAGTAGCATCGGTAGAGCAAGGATGGGCAAGAAAAAATGATGGAAATGATACCAGAGGATGTGGGATTGTGCCATTCAACACAGCAGTGCATAGCTATCTCTGTGGGTATGGACACATATCCTCCTTCATCCAGTGTTAATGTTGGAGCAGCTCTGCTACATGTGTATAGTTTGAAACAGCTCCAAATGTGTGTGTCCATACCTTTTAGGGGCTCCTGTAGCTGTGCCTGTTCTTGGGTCCCTGGTTATGTTGCCATCTTACTTTAAGGATTATAATTGTTCTATTCTTATTGTGCATCTCTAAGGGCTATTGGGAAAGTATTTTTCCGTTATAGCTTGCTAAACGTTTAAGTGTCCATGTGAGTATCCGATAAATTTGGCTTACTGTTCCTTTTAATTTATTTTTTATTTTTTAATGTGAGGTTTTTTAAATGCTTATCTTTATACAAAATGAGTCACTAGGTGTGGGAAGAAGGTTGAGATGTTATCAATGTGTAGTTTTAGGACAAATTGTATAGAAAAGTTAATCAAAATAGCTAACTTAATTTCTCATCATTATTCCCCTGAAGAATTATATTTGCAAGGTCATGTTAAGGACGATTCAGTCAGAGGCATATCATTGAAGTAACTGGACTGAGATCAGTTCTCATCCAAGGATTTTCAGAGAAGCCATTGTTCTCTAAATAAGTTTACCAAACAGTATTGTCCAGACTCAGTGTTGCATAATAAATTCAGGTCTGACCTGTAGTATTACAGAACCTGTTTCTAGGATGTAAGTATCCCAAACTTAAGTCCCCCAGTTTTGATTTTATAGAAGTCTTTCTGCTGAATTTGTTATAGTTAACAGGTATTATATTCCTCTTTTTCTTTTTAAAACAAATATTTCTTCATTGTCACCTGTAACAGGAGCAAATTGCTTATTATGCTCCTCCTGGGACAGAGATATAATAGGCATGAAACATATTTACTACACATAGTATACACATTTATTTATCAATTATAGTAATCTAATAAGTTCTTAAATTCTCATTTAAGATGTAAGTATATTTCAGATGTGTTTAAAATTGACCTGGAGAAAGAATAGGAGGTAACAGGAAAGGGAAAAAATACTCATTAAATAGTTAATGTATTTCCATACAAAATTTCACATCTAATAGTTTTGGAAACCTTGACTAAAACAGTACATATTATTTAGGTTCCAATAAAATTATGAATTATTCTATATCAGGATTATTTTTTCTCATCTCATATATATGTTTGACGGATTTACCAATGCAGCCCACTCAAATGGGCTCAGAGAATCTTCATTTCGATTGGTGGGGCTCATCCACTAATCTGGTAAGGGCTGGGCAGGGCTGGCCCCACCCCCTACATGGGAGGGTGGGGGGGCAAAGAACCTCCTGGATCTGGTTGAAGCCTGCATAGTGCAGGTCCAGCAAGCTTTTGGAGGTGGAGCCTCCAGAGTGAATAAAAGGAACTGTGTGCCCAGCACATGGCAGATGTGTTGGGGAGTAAAGAAGCAGGCCGGGCTAAGAAGAGCTGGGGAGAGCTGCCTAGCTGGCAGAAGTGGGAGCTCAGAAGAGCCCTGGAAGACTCCCTTGGTGGGACCAGAGCAGTAAGTAACTTCAACTACAGCCCCACAGGTGCACAGAGCAGTGTACAGGACAGACCCTGGGAGCTGTGGAAGGCAGCTTGGGTCCCTGGACATGGTGCACAGAGCGGTGCACAGGGCCGCTAGATTCTGGGAGCCGCACATGGCATCTCAAGTCTGCTACCCTCGGTGTGTGGTTTCGGGACCTGCACAAGGTGCCTCAAGCCCAATGGACGGCAGAACGCAGGGCCCTGGGTGGCCCCGACAAGACGCCCTGCGGCCCTGGGAGCCCCTCCTGCTCTGCTTCCCTGGATTTGTGAGTACCTGGGGAATGGGTCTCCACAGGGGAGAAAGCCCTAAGAGCAGGGCGGGGGCACCCATCTGGGGCTGAAGAGGTACTGGGACCCTCCCCCTACTCCCCACTAGGAGCGCTGCCAGGGTTTGGCACCCTTGAAGAATGCCTGGTAATCTCGGCCATGTGGGTACCTGAAAGGGGTCAGGGGGACTGGCATCTCATATTTTGTAAGTTGTTATACATATATACATATATTATTATCCTTTAATGTGACCTGGGTTTTGTCATCTATTTGAGGTTTATCTGTATCTACTTGTTGTTTTTGCCTGAACTTACCTGTTGATACCTGTTGTTTATTTGCCTTTGTTGTACTTGTCTGTTGCAGACAGCTGCTTACCTGCATAGAAACCCTTGCCCTTTGAGGTGGAGGGCCCCTGGGGCCTTTAATTGTGGAGCAGAATGGTATTTAGTGATCTAAATATTGTATATATTTACCCTTTTTCTCTCATAAGTTTGTAAACATTGTTACCTGTATATTAATAAACCTGTGCATAGTTAAGCAGTGGGGTCCTGGCCTGATTTTAGGAAACTGAGGGAAAACTGTGTGTGGTTGACAGTTCCCTCCCACAGCACCTCTGCCTGCTGACAACCCACTTCAGTTCGGAGAACAGAGGGGAGCATACCCTGTGTACACCCAACTACATATGGTTGAACCATTCACTGGCTTGCAGGGCAGATCCCTTTTTCAGTTAAATAACATAATCTTTTGAGATGCTATTTTTGCTTTGAAGGTGCAATTAATAGCTGGTTCACTTAGCTTTAAGATTCCAGTTTTGTTAGATGGAAGTATATTTCATTCTAGCATGTCATTATATCTCATATCTTTTCTTAACTTTTAAAGTCTCTTTGTTGTGTTCATTTCATACAGTTGATGTCTTCACATAACAACACAGGCATAACCCTACAAGATGTTCTACTAGCATGGACCCTTATACCTTCATGAATCCCCTGATATGGCACAAGTACTTCTTTTAGCCAAAACATGGCCCCAACTTGGAGAACTCATTAAGGTTCAGTTTTTCTATGCCTATTTGTTCAATAACTACATGAAGCCACTGAGAGAGCTAGTGATTCACTTTTCTTCTGTCAGTGGCCAAACCATGTGTCTCATCCTGACGCACACATGACAACTTGCAACTCATAGGTCTGGTTATTTCAGCTGGCATCTAGAAGCCCCAGTCTCTGGGGCTGATACTACAGCACTTTCCATAAGCCTTAAAAGTTACTTAATTCTATTAAAAACAGAACAAAACCCAGCATCTAAATCTGTGCACCCATGGACTGTAGCTGTTCACCATTGTAAAATTGTATTCGGACCTATAAATAATTCACAGTATTCATAGAAAATGATCATAATGTGCCCACTCCTCTTTGCAAAGCATATTTTTTTGTGTACAGTTAATATATAATAATTTTTCTATTTCTTCCACAAAAAAACCCAACTAAATGTCATATAGGAGAGGTAAGGATTGGGGGGGGGCTGATATCTTTTATTTGTCCGACTGCGTGGTTGGGATAGACTTAAATAAGCTTAAATATCCTTTTCAATGCAAGGCATTCTTCTTCAGGTGATAAAAGTTATCAGCCCTCCCCCCCACAAAGTCCTTACCTCTTGTATATTTCCTGGACCACCATGGCTACAACATCGAATACTACTTAAACCATATATATTAATTAAATGACTTAATCTCTAAGGATTATTCCATATTCTGCTAGGTTGTTATGGTATATAATAAGTACTTCCTTTCTTAGAGTTTGTAAAAACTTTCAGGCAGGGAGCAATTGGTTCACATTGTCCCCTACTAAACTCTGAAATCCACAGGTAACTGAAAAATAAGAGGGAATATATTTAACCAAATTCAAGCCCTATCAAAGTAATAAACCATTGTGATAGCTTGTTATTGTTGAAGTATGACTAAGAAATTTTTAATGTAATTTTGAAAATGATAAGTTAAAAACAAAATTACAGTTGTGCAATATTCCACAATGTAAAATAGCACCTTTAAGGAAGGCAACAGAAAATACTAGGGAAGAGAGATGGGCCGACAGTTACTCTCACCTCCCCACTCTTCGTTAAAAGTCTTAGTGGAATCATTTTATGTAAAATGGTTGTAACTATTGTCTTATAAGGGTGAAGTTACATATTACATTTAGCCCATGCTAAATCTGTAGAATGTTAAGTGGTTTTAAAGTTAGACCCTAGTGTGAGCAGTAGTACATTAAGGGTTAATGCCTTTTCTTGTCTGCACAGCTGACTTACAATTGGAGGGCTGGCAATCAGGGATGTGGCTCGGAGCCAGGACACATGGCCTCTATCCCTGCACTGGCTGGGGAAAGAAGGCTGGGAGTTGTGTATTTTGGGATGCTGGAGGACTGCAAAGCATTCATTTTGTCTCCATGAAACAAACTAAAACTGCTGTAACTTAAATTAGGTAATATGATCTAGAATTAACTGTTGCCTGAAGTGGTGTAACTCTGAGATGCACAGGGGGTGCTTAGCATGAGTTAATGAGTTTTAACATGCATGTGCTTATGTTTCAAGTGCCATGATTATGGATCAAAAGTGCAATGTTTAATTTCACCTTTATTGTGAGATTCATGATAACTGTGATGTCATGTGTGTCCATAGCTGTAACCTTACCAAGAAGGCTGATCAGTTAGTCAGAAGATGGATCTGAAAAAATGAGTGTTTGTGAATGGTATGCAAAATGGGAAGTCCATGTGTTTTCAAAGAAGGCCATTTTGTTTATTTGTAAAGCTGCATGTTGTGGGAAGATTAGCTCACAAATAATGAGGTAATTTTATGAAAATGCTTAATTTTCGGTTTCTTTTTAAAATGTAATGATCAGTTTCATGCTTATTTTATCATATATATGGTAATTTGTTTTTCTTCCTTTAGAGAAAACACTAAAGTGAGGTTGTAACAGTTTCTTTAATTTTTTCTGTATTCTAAATTATGCTTATTCACCCATACATTCCCTCTCTGAGTGTTCATTTAGAAGGAAGGTTTTGTTATAGTCACATTTAATTTATCAGGGTGCAATAATTTGTGTTTCCCAATCATCTTGCAGACTTTGGTTCATTATACTATTGTTTCACATGAGTAAGTTAGCAAAGTTTGGATTGATTGACTCTAATTAACTAAAACTGGTTCCAGGCTGTGCATCTATTGTCATGGTAGCTAGCCACAAAGCCCCAAACTGTTCAGTAATGGCAATATAACATACTATCGATATGAAAACTCTAGCAAATGTTTAACATTGGGCTTGTCAGTGTATAAAAAAATGCAAGAGCAGAGAAGGGGGAAAAATGTTAGGACAAGTGCTTTTCATCAGACTTTGGGGAAATACATTTTTACAAAGCTTCTAGTGCCCTAATCTATTTACTTATTCCCACAGAGTTCTCAAAATATGGAAAGAACTGCAAAGTGAGGAAGGAACATGCACATAGTTTTCATAGATAAAAAGGTTTAAGGATCCTTCTTCAAAAAAATGTAGGCAAAATTAAAGACAGCTAATGCTAAAGCATGGGAAATCTTCTGTGTGTGTATTTCATTTTAAAAGATCATTTTGGTTACCATTTCCACTGGTGCAATTTGCAAAGATTGAACCTGTTTGCTACTGAGTATTTTTTATGATCTAAGCATTAGAAAAAATATTCCTGTATGACAAACTGGGTATATGACTGAATCTAAAGTCTGTAAAAGCATGACCAATTACTACTTTTTTTGGCTTGCTCTTCAGAGTTAGACAGAAATCAAGTTAAAAAAAATAACTCCAAAAGACCAGTAGCTTGCAACAGAAGCTGAGGGTGCTCAGTACCATGAAAAATTATAAGTTCGCAACCTTGGAACCCTAAAAGCCTTACAGAGTAGGCCTATGTGCTCTAGAGAAATCCATTGCCTGAAATGTTAGCCATTTTATAACATTGCATTAAAAAAGGAAGTTACGAGAACATTGGGTGGCAAAATCAAGCACTCAAAAGTTAGGAAGACCAGAATTAAGGTTCCCATGTGTATGAATTGCAATCTAGTCTTTAATTATATGATCACACATGATATTTTAACAGTCCCTGCTGCCTTCAGTGTACAGCTAGCTGGTGCTCACTGAATGAGTAGCTACTCAGCATGTTGTCTTATCCTCATGGTTTAACATGTGACCCTAGGTTTTATTTAATTCAACCCCTGATGAATTTTGAATGCCTTTTATTAGTTTTCTTAAGTAGCTTGTCACTATAGTTTCTGAGCGGATTACTAACAATGAATTTATTTCAGAACTCCCCTGTTAGGTGAGGTAGCATTAATATCTCCATTTCACAGATGGGAAACTGAGGGACAAAGAGATTAAGATCAAAAGTGTCCACTAATTTTGGGTTCCCGCTCTGTGAGGAAATAGGATACATTTTTTAGAGCTTTGTAAATGACTTTGTATGTTCAAAGCACAGCTCCCATTGATTTCAGTGCTCAGTACTTCTGCAAAGCAGATCCGCACTGGGCACCCAGAAAATTGGGAATGCTTAATTAGGGAGCACTGTTGGTTAAGTTTAGACTAAGTGGTTTTCTCTGCTGAATATAGGATTTCTGTGACATTTCACCAAGGAAGCATTCAACTGTCTTAACCATGAGACATCGTTTTGCCCTCATTCAACCTCCTAATTTTTAGTATACGTTTTCCAGCTACTGCAACAAATTATGCAGGGGTCCTATAGACAACCATCTCTTTCACTGCACAACTCAAATGTACCAACAGAACTGGGCCATCCTGTGCATTGAATGAGAAAGGGTTCCTAAGGGATAATACTACAGTTAAGGTTAACTGAGCACTTTCTGCATAATTTCCTTGCTGCTGCCCTCTTCTAGCTCCAAGTTTGTTTCCTCCTATGTTCTTTGTCCCAGTCTTCTCCTTCTGTCACTCCTCCATCACCTTTCATTTGAATTAGGCTTATTTCTTTTTCACAGTATGTAGATGCCAATAATGGCAGCACTGAGAGACTAGGAGGCCATCCACCTGATGTCTGACAGCATGGTAGCTGGTGGCAGCCAGGAACATCAATTACAAGGAAATTCCTGGTGAGGCCCCGCAGTTCTGGGCACACATGGCAACAGAGTTACTTGTGAGGGTTGCCCCTAACATGCTCTGCTTGCACACTGGGAAACTGCAGTGAGTTGGAGTACGCTCACTGAAAATGGAATCATCAGAGGATCTGGCTGGCAAACTCTACCAAGTCATTACTAGATAAGTTTGAACTAAGATTTTGTAGAAGCTTGTAACTTGCTGAATTTGAGTGAGCATTCTCAAGGACAACAGAAAGTTCCAAGTCCTGGCTCTGACAAATGGAGGCATTAGAGTTTCTCAGCAAAAAGTTTACAAGAATCTTTTAATGTGGACAAACAACATGTTTTCCCCCAAGTTTATTTGTGCAAAGAGCTGAACAGTTTTTGTCCAAACGTTCCAAAAAAAGTGCAAATGCAACCTCTGGCATAAAAAAAATAAGTCCAAACACCCAAAGACTGGTAAAATTACAAGCAACTAAATACAAAGTCTTATTACGGGAAGTGTCTGACAATCTTAAATACAGGCCTATTAAATTAGCTCCACCTATAATGTAGGTCTGATTTTGACACCCTTACTCAAGCTGAATAGTACTTTACCTTATTCCATGAGTAATCCCACTGAAATGCATAAGTCCCTGTGTGTGTTGATATTATGTCCATACCCTGGTTTTCTTGGTGGGTCCCCAACCTGGGAACATGCCAGAGGGCATAAATCCAGCTGCCAGCCTTTAATCACAAGTAAGTATTTCCACGGGTGAACCCTGCCACTTTTCCTAGCTAGCAGTGCTAGTAACAGCAAGATTCTAAAGACTTCTTAATGTATTTGATTTTCGCCCATTCCAGAGAAGCAGCCTTGACTTCAGGCCCCACAATGTAAAGAAGGACTAGCAATGCCAGGATAGTAGGTAGCATCTCCTTTAAGACTTGGGCTGCAGGCTACTTTTGATTCTGCCCTCTCACGAATTATAAAGACAGTGAACCAGGGAGGGGGAGGAGCACTCCGATCAAGGAAATTCCCCAGCTATTTGGTGCAATGTTGAACAAATCCCAGTCAGAAAAGAGTTTTCTCCGACAAGCCATGTGGAGGTCTCCAAGAGGAGAGAAGTTCGTCAGTGGTGAAGGAAGACAAGACCTCAGGAAGGAGGAGAGACCTGGGAAGACCAAGGTAGGAGGGGGCCACAAGGTTCATGGCTGGGAAGGCCTGCTGTGCCAACATGCACAACTGCATAAGGCCCTGGGCTAGAACTCGCTGGAGTAGGATGGTCCTGAACTCTGTACTTCACTTCCCATGGTGAAAGATGGGGCAAAAGTGCCTTCATAGAGGGTCTTGTGTCTGGATAAAGCAGAGGCACAGCTGGAATAAACTGAGTCTATATTCAAATGAAAAAGAAAACTGCATGAACAGGAATTCAGGGCATAATTTCCCACACATGTGACTGTAAAAACAGCCAGGTGGGTTAGAACAGGATGGGAGCCTGAAAAACTCCACCACAGGCTAGAAGTTAAGAACTGCAGGGGTCGTTTCGTACTGTGAGATGCATGAACACAGCTCCATTGAATTCTGTGCAATTTACATGCATGCAGCTGATACAACCGAGTCCCTGAGTCCTAGTGCCAGCTCTGCTTCTGACTTGCTGTCTGACTTTGGGCAAGTCATTTAAAGCCAGGTTATGAGGTGTCTTACAGAACTGCACCTTATGCCAAAAATTATCTTACTGAAGTTAACTGTGCTCCTTTTGAGTACATGTATTGCAATCTGGCCTTCACTTCAGCTTTCCCCTTTTTATGGTAAACCACATATAAATTACATACCCATTTCCAAGGATTGTTGGAGACCCTGATTAGTTACTGTTGCAAAACACATCATACTGCAAATGCAAAGGAGTAAGGATTATGTGCATAGCACAGGTTGTTTGCATCTATTTTTTTAGGCTTTGCTCCATTTTTTGTCTCCCCTTTGTGATCATTTGAAAACCTGTTACTAAGAAGACTGTAGCGATTCTTTTCTCAAAAGTATTAGTGAAAATAAACAACCCTTTTGAGGCTGTGTAAGTTCCTTGAAGTCTGAGCCCAGTACATTCAATATCTGAGGGATCCTTACACTGTATCAAGTCTCTGATATAAGCATGATGCCGAATGTCTTCTTGGCTACACATTCCTAAACATCGCTGCCATTCTTTTTTCCAGTCTGAGGGCATCAGCATGTTCTTTTTTTAACCCTAAAGTCTGTTATACCTTTAAAAGTTGGCATTAGCAAACAGTTTATTTTTTCATCAGCTGTAATCAGTTTTTGAATTCTTGTGCTTTTTTATTTATTTTTTTTTAAATCCAAGTATGGTTCTCATGGTGTAGTAAATGACATTAGGCTTTTGTAAATTCTTGCAGAATATAACAGATCATTGGTTTTATAACACAGTCACTGCTTTTGCATTCTGATGAGATTATTAGTAGCAGCCTAGAATACAGCATCTCTGCATACTGTTAGTTAAAAAAAATAAAAGTTTACTAAATGGTCTCTTGTCAACTGTATCTGAAAATCATTATAGTTTCTCTGTTTTCCCCTACATGAAGGGGTTCTTCTATAAGCTGGTGGGTTATTTCAATATTTGGTTTCAAAATTATTATAGGAATGCTTCTTTTTTTTCTATAGCATTTGCCCATTATAAGTGTTTACAAATTGGCTGGACAAACTTCCAAGGGCCAAAATTTGGAGTGTATGAACAAAGCCCAGAAGTATTTTTCTCTTCATATTTTGACTAAAATTACAATGGACATTTTTACATTTAACAAAATGCAAATAATTCAGTCCTTTTCCCAGTCTCTTCATGCTTCCTGCCCCATGATCTGAAAGTGATTCCATTTGGTAAAAATGATCTGTACAGGTCTACAGTGTAGACCTGAGCCACTCAATCTTTTCGGCCAAATGCCTTCTTTCCGCCCTGCATTGCAGATCTGCATTGTTCATTTCATGTATGAAAAGCTCGTTAGTCTCGATGAGACTTCCATGTTTGTGACACAAATGCAGAATATATAAGACGCTGCCACAGTGCCTAGAAGATCATATAGGACAATATTTGCCCTAATATATTTTTAAAGGGGCTAGGGTGTTGAAATGAAAAAACAGTTGCCATGTCTGTCAGTTACCCAGTTTTCCATATTGTTATTAACATACATCTGTATTAACATCATGACAGTCCACACTACAAATTGATACAAAATCAAATAAAAAGGTACACTGTGAACCTTAATGACTCTAGAGGAACCATTACATCTGATATAGTCAATATTATACATTTTTTAAAATGTATAAATGCATATTTAACTGAGAGATCTGATTTGCTCCAGCAGTTCAGGTCTATCAGAAACATAATATGCATCTTAAAAACTGCTTGCATACATTTTACATTTTTACCTGAGAGGCAGAAGACTGTAGATAAATTGTAAACATTTTCCTCTTTATGCTTGTCCATGACTATGTTTGCTTTTTAAGTAACAAAATAAGAGGTAAAATTGATGACATCTATTTTTCTCCTTATCATGGCTTTATTTTTCAGTCCCCCCCTTAAAACAGTGGCAGCTTTGTTTTTCAACCTGCATTTTGTTGATTTTACTTCACAACCTTGGTATTATTTAAAGGCAGCTTTTAAATATAACAGACTTTGAAAATAACAGACTTGGTTCTGTGTTCATCTAAAGCAGCCTCATTAGACCCATGTTGCTTCACACCAGCTTCAGCAATCTCCCCCATTATTGGGATGTGTATTGACCAGTTTGCCACAGATGCAGAGAGAATGGGAAAGGCTGGAATGGTATGCAGTCACAAACTTTACATGGTCTTATGTTTGAAAAGTAAATAAAGGCATACATTCAGCTGTATTCAGAGTTAAAAGTCCACCTCAGCTGTACAGCTCCATCAAGTTAGCATGGTTAATTCCCACTGGGTTTTGGAGCCAGTGGCACATGAGGGAACAACATGAGGTGGCTTCACATCTGGCCTCCTTTGACTCAGTTTCCTGTTTACAGCTGAAGTGAATAGGGGAAACCTTTGGCAGGAAATGGAATCCAAAATAGGGTTCAGACTCCTGTTCCTGAAGCTCTAACAAGATGCCTGGGCTGCTCAGCCGCATGCCCCCATTCAGTGAATATCCACTGTCTCTGTTATCTTCTGCTTTAAACAAGGAAATACCTTTGGTTTCTCAGTGGATAGAAAGAAATTTACTTCATCCATATAAAGCAGGTCAATTCTGCTGCATCCTAGTGTAACCCAGGTACACACAAGGGTATGTCCTATTCTCAATCAGATGGGATGGGTAAGCAGGAGGGAGTGCTGTGTTTCGGGCAGAATTTTGGGCAGATCCCTCTTTCCCCTATAGAGTTACCCAGGCCCAAAGCTCTTAATTATATACAATTTATTGAGTTACCAATATTTATATAAAACTCTTTAAGATAGATAGAATTGCAGATATAGATACAAATATACATATAAAGGTCTGTTAGCAAGAGGAAGTTTGCCCTAGGGAGGGCATTTGGGTAAACACCCATGCCTCAGGCCCAGAAGAGGGGTGGATCCCAGGACAGTCAATCCAGCAAGTTTATACCACAAGTGGGTTAGCTAATAAAGACATCCTTACAGAGCCCATTATACAGAATTAATACACCTAACTATTTATAACACCAACAATAACAATAGATACCAAATAGGAAACATAACTATACCAGATTTTAGACGCACCCTATCTGGGTTCCAACCACTTGGTCCCTCAGATGGGATAGGGTCTTCTCCCCCAAGGCCCCTGGGGGTTCCACAGAACCCTCCCCAGTGTATATTTGGGGTCTCCTCCCCTCCAACCCTGGAGAACGGAGGGTGTATGGGGCCTTCCCCCTTGCCCACTCCCCCCAGGGTCCCTTGTCTGGGGGACCCTTGTCCTGCAGGGTCCCTTACCAAGAACCCTGCAGGACCCGGGTTCCTGGTAACTCACAGTCCTTCCTCTGGGGGTTGTTGATCTGGCCTCTGGGTCCCCACACTGTCTCAGGCCTCCTGGAGCCATTGGCATTAAGTTGAAGGTACTTCCCTCTGGGCCCTGTGCCTCATGCTGGGCACCCAGGGAGCTCCTATGGGAGCCGAACCCTTACTGGCTCGAGTTCCCCAGCCTCATGCCAGGGGTCTTTCCTCTTCCCAGGTTCTGCTCTGGGCACCAGGGCTCTTTTAGTTTAATGCTGAGCCACAATGCAGGGCTCTAGTTATCCGGCCTAGAGCTGGGGCTAACTTGAGCAGCCTCGAGCTGCTCCCAGTGCTGACTCTCCATGCGTTGACCTGCACACCGTGTGGGACCCAAGCAGCCTTAAGCTACTCCCAGGGCCGGCTCTCCATGCACCAATCCACTCACCACCTCACCCAGCCACTTGCCAGGTTTGCAGGTTCAAACCACCTCAAGCACCTCCCAGAGCCTGAGCACCATGCGCCAATCCACGCACCGTTGAGACTCAGGTGGGGTCCCAACGATGGTCTCTGGAGCTCCTCTGTCCTCGCTGTCCCTTGCCACGTCTGCCCAGTGTGCTAAGGAGGTCTCAGAGAATAGGGGAGGAGTGAAGTGGGTTGACTTTGATGAAGATCCAATTTCACCACAGATCTTTTGGTTTGCCAGTGTTAATTTTTAGCTGAAGTCACAAAAAAACAGGAGATGCTGGAGAGCTCTCAAAATGGGGTTACTCACAGGCTAACTGGTGCTCTTGATGCTTGTGAGGTGTGATGTCTATCCATAACAAGTTTTTTATTCGTAGCTATTTTGTTAATTATCACTGAGGACTGCAGCTTCTGAAAAACTGATCCTAAAAATATGAAACGGATTCGCTACCATATTACAGACATCATACTTGATTAGTACTTTTAGGGATCTGTTAATTTTTTGGCTAGTTTACTGACCTTTCACTTTTCATAAAATTCAGTTTTATAGGTTTAATGTGAGCTGTGCTTTTATAATTTTGAGCTCAAATTGATGACTTTTTCATGAAATGAAGGACACCAGCTACAGTGAAGGCAAAGTGAATGAGAGCATAACAAGAAATAAACTATGGCTGAAAATCTGTTACAGAAATACTTTTTTCCTACACTTGGTTTTTAAAGCCATGTATAAGAACAGGTTCAGATCTGATAAGCAGCTTTCAGTTGAGATTGAAATGCTAAGGTATGATGGTTTTGAAGAGCCTCAAGTTTGGGTGGTAACTACTTGACATTTTCCTTTTAATTAATCACTTCAGAAATAGCCACTACATTGGATTTCCAAGCACTTTGCAAAAGAGCTCAAAATAGCTACTGAAATGAAACATGAAGAGCTATAAAACAAATAACAATGACCTTCACTTTCTAAATAGGATTTACCATGTAGTTCATTGGGCTAGACCCCAGAAAAGACAACAGCATTTCAAGCCATGGTGACTCCACAGTTCAGCATTGATCAGTATGTGTGTGTACTCCACATATACCTCACCAAAGGAGCCATGTGATAATTAGCGCTCCCCACCCCCCACCCCATGACTAGAACCAGGTGTTCTTGTCAAGAGTCCTGGGATGCTCCAAAAATGTATATGTAGATGAAGCGCAGGGCAACCTGGTTCAGCTCCACCTCATGGAGGGTGGAGCCAAATTAATCCTATGCAATGAGCGTGGGGGGGGTGACAGAGGGATTCTGGGTAAGCTGTTTGGGACACTGTTCAGTGATGTTTGCCAGATGTTTAAGGCTGGTTAAAAAACAGAACTCATTGAAATTGGGAAAGAAAGGCACAGCTCAGCTGTAGGAGTGAACAGGGAGTTGAATTATATTCAATGTAGTGGCTCCCTACAACTTGAAAAAGAGTCAGCACTGAAAGCAACTCTGCTCAATGGGCACTACCATGTATTTTATTCAGATGGGTTGCACTAACCTGTCATTGTAGCAGGTTGGCCATTCCTTGGTTAAGATCAAGTGTAGCAGATGGATAGAGACCTAGTTTTACTGCTTTGATCCATGGCAGGAGGAATAGCGACAGAGCACCAGGATGGAGGAGGAGGTGGAGTTCTTGGAGCCTAGAATAACATCAGTGATGTTTTGGAGAAAAGAGTGGCAGTTATGAAAGGGAAAATAGACCAAGAGATGAGATGCTAATTGGAGAGCGGAAGTGGGGAAGAAGGGACAAAAGAAGCTATGAAAGAAAAGTGTGGTGGGATGAGCAGTTTTGGAGGTGGCTTTACTGAAGAAATCAATGAGGAGAGAGTCCAGCCAGCAGGAAGACAAGGAGGAGAGTGGTCAGGAGGGAGAAATGAGGAATGAATCAGTGATTGAAGGGAAGAGGAAGACTATTCAGAAGAATAAGTCATACCTGCAAAGAAAAAGATGAGGACTTATGAAAAGAGGCTGAGGGAACTGGGCTTATTCAGTCTGGAAAACAGAAGACTGTGAGGGGATTTAATAGCAGCCTTCAACTACCTAAAAGGTTGTTCCAAAGAAAATGGAGCTAGACTGTTCTCAGTGGTGAAAGATGACAGAATAAGGAGCAATGGTCTCAAGTTGTAGCAAGGGAAGTTTAGGTTAGATATTAGAAAAAAACTTTCTCACTAACAAGGTACTAAAACACTGGAACAGGTTACCCAGTGTGGTTGTGGTGTCTCCATCCTTAAAGGTTTTTAAGACCTGGGTAGACAAGGCTCAGATGATCTAGTTGGTCATGGTCCTGCTTTGAGCGCGGGGGATTGGACTAGATGATCTCCTGAGGTCCCTTCCAACCCTCATGTTCTATGATTCTATGAGAGGAAGCAAGAGATGGATTCATAGATTCATAGATGTTAGGGTCGGAAGGGACCTCAATAGATCATCGAGTCCGACCTCCTGCATAGGCAGGAAAGAGTGCTGGGTCTAGATGACCCCAGCTAGATGCATATCCAACCTCCTCTTGAAGACCCCCAGGGTAGAGGAGAGCACCACCTCCCTTGGGAGCCCGTTCCAGACCTTGGCCACTCGAACTGTGAAGAAGTTCTTCCTAATGTCCAGTCTAAATCTGCTCTCTGCTAGCTTGTGGCCATTATTTCTTGTAACCCCCAGGGGTGCCTTGGTGAATAAAACCTCACCAATTCCCTTCTGTGCCCCCGTGATGAACTTATAGGCAGCCACAAGGTTGCCTCTCAACCTTCTCTTGTGGAGGCTGAAGAGGTCCAGGTGCCCCAGTCTCTCCTCATAGGGCTTGGTCTGCAAGCCCTTAACCATACAAGTGGCCCTTCTCTGGACCCTCTCGAGGTTATCCACATCCCTCTTGAAGTGTGGTGCCCAGAATTGCACACAGTACTCCAACTGCGGTCAGACCAGCGCCCAATAGAGGGGAAGTATCACCTCTTTGGATCTATTCGTCATGCATCTGCTGATGCATGATAAAGTGCCATTGGCTTTTCTGATGGCTTCGTCACACTGCCGACTCATGTTCATCTTGGAGTCCACTAGGACTCCAAGATCCCTTTCCACTTCCGTGCCACCAAGCAGGTCATTCCCTAGGCTGTAGGTGTGCTGGACATTTTTCCTCCCTAGGTGCAGCACTTTGCATTTCTCCTTGTTGAAGTGGCAGGTAATCTACACCTGATGATAAGAACAATAGCAACAGGGGAAGGAGAACAAAGTTGGACAGTGAATAGATATGACTTCATAGAAAAAATATTGTTTGAAGTTTTGGATGTTAAAATGGAACATTTGAATAGCCTGGTCACCTTTCCTAACTGAAAGTCTTGGGAAATTTCATATTGAAGCTGAAAAGATTATGAGGATTTTTGGAGGACTTATGTGGTAGTAGATGACAAAGAAGAATTTAAGGGGATAAGTTTTATTGCAGGAGAAAAGACAAGGGAAAGGACAATAATTATTTGAATGTACACAGACATGTTTGAGATGGGGGAGGTAGAAAAATGTTTGGAGAATTATGTACAAAAAGTTACGTATGTCAAGAAGATATGTGATAAATACACTATATGGAAGGAATTGTGGACAGCTCGAGTAGTAATGAGTGTGGATATGTTCTGGCAGGATAATATACTTACCACCAATAATCCAAGGAGGACCACACTGAGGGTTTACAATGTATTTTGGACAGCCTAAACTCTGTAGCAAGTGTAGGAAGGAAGGACACCTGGCTAGATGCTGCTGATATACAATATGATACAGATGGGAAGGGAAAGGGCACAGGGTGGTGGAATGCCAAGAAATATTAAGTGTGTTATTTGAGGGGAAGAGGGACACTTCCAGCAATGATACCCTTGGCCCGTCTCAAAAAAGATAGATCCACAAAGGAGCAACAGAGGCAGGAAAGGGAAGGTGGGGAAGAAGAAGATGTTGAGTTGGAATGCATGACTGTGGAGGAGACACAGAAGGAAGAGCTGGGGAGAAAGAGAGTGAAATTTCAGTATTTGATGTGGCACAGCTGGCAATGGAGTAGGAAAAAGAAGGAAAGATAGGTGGAACAAATGACTTGGAGACAGAGGAGAGAGAAAGGAAAGAAAAGAGAATGATACAGGAAGGAGGAGGAGTGAGGATAGAGCAGGAGAAAGAAGAGGAGAGCCAAATTGGAAAAAGGAAGATACACACTACGAAGCTTAGAAAGAAGGTAAGCAAAGATAGAGAGTGGGAGGGAGATGAGTTGATGAAAAGGGAGGGGGAAGCTAAGGTTGGGGATAGGGGAAACGGCCACTTTCTTAAATGTTAAAGAAATAAAACAATGGCAAAGACTATGGGGATGTGAAGAGGGGGAAGATTAGAGCCAATGGCATCGAGCAGCAGCATAGAAGACTCCTAAAGTAGTTGATAATAAGTGAAATTTAAATGAACAAGCATGCATCTATAAATGTAAGAAGTGTGTTATCAAGGAAGAGGTGGGATAAGATTATGCCAATACTGAGTGGGGTTAAAATGGACATAATATGTTTACAGGAGTGTGGAATCCCATGGGAGAGGGCTTACAGCATTTTGTAAAGAGATGGGAATGGGGACTAAAAGTGGCAGGAGTCACAATTTTGTGTATCTGGAGTCACAATTTTGCTCAGGAGTGAGGAAGTGGAAGTATAGCACATGTGAGTGATTGTGGAAGGGAGACTGCAATGGATTGTGGTGGAGTTTGAAAAGAAAGTGTTAGAGATTTTAAATGTATACACAATGGCTGAAAGAGCAGGAAGAATCAGCCTGTTTAAGAAATTAGAGGTATATGTAGGTGGAGGTAGGCAGGAAATTCTGGTGGAGGATTTCAATTGCATTATCAAGGTGGGGGATATGAGAAGGGATGGAGGGGAGGGAGAGTTAGACAGCTCATCAGAAGTACTGATTAATATAATAAAAGAAGGAGGTTTAAAGGCTGTATAGGCTGGTGAGAAGGTGATTATGAGGATGGAACTGAGTGGGAGACAGGTGTCAAGTACTGATTTTGTATTAACTTCAAATGGGCTGGGGATTGGAAAGACGGAGATGTTAGATATGACCTTCAGTTATCATTGGATGCTGAGAATGCAACTGAGTTTAGAAAAAAAGCAAAGGTGAGGGAAAGGGAAGTGGAAGTTAAATGTTCAATTATTACAAGATGAGAAGACCTGTCAAGAATATATGGAACTATATAAAGGATGGAGATGCTACAAAATTGTCTGGGAGCGGCGGACTATGATAAAGAGAAGAACAAGTGAATTTTTCAGAAATATTGGTCAAAGAGAGCTGAAGAGGTTGGAAGAGATAGAAGAACTGCAGCCAAGGTAGCAGAACTTATTATAGGAGGCAGTAAGAGGAGTTAGAGTAAAAGAAGAACTGGAAGATGTAGGGCAATGGACTGAAGAATGGTTCAAGCAGAAAATGGGTGAGAAAAGCTTTCTGACCAGAGCACCTTGGGTAGAAAAGGGGGAAGGGCGGTGTAAGTATTTTTCAATGAAATTGAGGAAAAGAAGGAAGAAACTGAAGAATAAGTGATAACTGCCAAAAGAATCTGAATAGAAGAGTGTGTAAAAGTGTTGGACACAGTGGCAGAGTTTTATAAAGAACTGTGCAAAAGAAGAGAAATGGATGAAAGAAAAATGAAAATTTTCCTTAACAGGATAAAGGGAGGAATAGAGGATGGAAAAAAAAACAAAAATTGGAGGAGAAGGTAAGTATGAGAGAGGTGAAGGACTGCTTAAAAATTTGCAGGACAAGAAAGGGAGAGATGGACTTCTGCTGGAATTATATGAAAAATGTTGTTAATGGCTAGGGGACAGATATAATAGAGGCATATAGGGAAATAATGGATGGTGAGAAGATAGGGGAGGATTTTGCAGAAGGTATGGTAATTTTGATATTTAAGAAGGGAAAGGAAGGTGTGTTAGGTAATTGGAGGGCAATAACCCTTTTAACATAGACTACAAATTGATGGTGAAGTATTGGCCAAAAGAACGTGTGACTGTTTATCAGTTGTGCTTCAAGAAGAACAAACTTGTGCCATTCCTGAGAGGAGGATTTTCCAGGTCCTATGGTTAATGAGAGATGTCATATGGGATGTGCAAGAGAGAAAAAGAAATATGGTAATAATGAATCTAGACTTGGAAAAAAAAACTTATGATAGGGCTGAACATGATTTCATGTTTGAAGTATTGCAGAGGATGGGGTTTCCAAAGAAGATCATCAGATGAGACCAAATGCTATACAGTAAAGCAGAAAGTCAAGTATTGGTAAATGGTTACTTGAGCAAAGCATTCCCCATACAAACTGGGGTAAGAGAGGAATGCCCAGTGTCCCCCTATCTTTTTGTGTGTGCAATGGAGCCATTGGCATAGGGAATTTATTATAAGCTGATAAGTGGTGTGAAGATTCTAGGAAGAGGAGAAGTTAAATGTACATTATACATGGATGATGTGAACATAGTGGCTCAGGACAACATATCAATTGAAAGGGTATTGAAGCATACTGAGGACTATGGTGAAATGTCAGCAGCAAAATTAAATAAGATGAGAAGTATGTTGATGGGTGTGGGGACCTGGGAGAATTTACAGAAGTTTGACCTTCTGGTTGTAGAAGGTGTAATCAAGATCTTAAGAATCCCAATGGACACCAAAGGGAATCATAGAATCAAAGGACCGGAAGGGACCTGTAAGATTATCAAGTCCGGTTCCCTGCCATGGGCAGGAGGATATTGGGCTCAAACAAGCTCAACAAGGTGTTTGTCCAGCCTCCTCTTAAACACCTCCAAGGGTGGCGACTGCACTACCTCTGCTGGGAGTGTATTCCAGATTCTAGAAACCCTTATGGAAAAGAAGTTTTTCCTTATTTCCAGCCTAAATTTTTCCTCAATTAGCTTGTGCCCATTGGTCCTTGTCCTCCCAAGGGGTGTTTTTCTGAAGAGTTGCTCCCCTAGTTCTTGATGTTCACCCCTGTAGGTGGCTATCAAGTCACCTCTCAGTCTTCTCTTACTCTGACTGAACAGACCCAGTTCCTGGAGTCTCTCCTCATAGGGCCTATCTTTCAGGCCCCTCATCATATGGGTGGCCTTTCTCTGTACCCTCTCGAGGTTATCCACATCCTTCCTGAAGTGTGGTGCCCAGAACTGGACACCATACTCCAGCTGTGACCTCACCAATGTTGAATAGAGGGGGAAGAGCACCTCTCTGGATCTATTCAAAACACACTGGGTGATACACTCCAGAGTTCTATTTATTCTGCTGGCAACTGCTGCTGGAGGTGGTTCAAGCACCTACTCTGAACTCCTTCAAGAGACATTTGGATTTTTATCTTACTGGGATCCTATGATCCCTGCTGACTTCCTGCCCCTGGGGCAGGGGGCTGGACTTGATGATCCTCTGGGGTCCCTTCCAGCCCTAGTGTCTATGAAATCCATTAAATCTATGACTTCATTGCACTGTTGGCTCATATTCATCTTCTGGTCGATTGTCACCCCCAGATCCCTATCAGATGCAGTGCCAGCCAGTGGACCACCACCCATCATATGGTACAGGTTCTTCCTACCCAGAAGAAGGACCTGGCACGCGTCCTTATTGAACCTCATCTGATTGCGTTCAGCCTATAGGACGAGTCTGTCAAGGTCATCCTGGATCCTTACCCTATCCTGAGATGTGCCCACATTTCCCTACAGCTTGGTGTCATCCACTAACTTTATCATCGCCCTTTCCATCCCCTCATCCAAGTCATTGATAAAGATGTTAAAGAGCTTGGGCCCAAACACTGATTCCTGGGGGACACCACTGAATAGAGACAGCCCTCCAGGATGAGGCTGTCCCATCGATTACAACTCCTTGGGATCAGCCTCTGAGCAGTTGCCAACCCACCTCACTGTAGATTGGTCTAGGCCAATACCCTCCAGGTTAATTGAGAGAATCTCATGGGAAACAGTTATCCAGCACTCTTTCCTGCCTAGGCAGGGGGTCAGACTCAATGATCTTTTGAGGTCTTTTCCGACCCTAGCATCTATGAATCTATGAAGTCAAGGTTAATGATGTTAACCTCATGTCCCTTGTCCAGCTGGTTAGTTATCTGGTCATAAAAGGACACCAGATTTGTTAGGCATGACCTACCCTTGACAAAGCCATGCTGGTTGCTTCTTAATACCCCACCAGTTACGAGCTTGTGGTTGATGCCCTCCTTGACAATTTTTTCAAAGATTTTTTCCAGGACAGAAGTCAGACTGACCGGTTTATAGTTTGCAGGGTCATCACTCTTCCCTTTCATAAATATAGTTACCATGTTACCCCTCTTACAGTCCTTCAGGACCACTCCCAAGTTCCACAACTCTTCGAACAGCTTCACCAGAGGCCCTACTGTGAACTCATCCAGTTATTTCAGGACTCTTGGATGGAGGTCAGCTGGCCCAGTAGTCTTGAAAATGTCCAAATGTTCTAAGAGTACCCTCCCCTCTTCTCAGCTGATTTCATGTGGACTGTTATCTTTCCCATTTTCCTTGGGACTCTGGCCAGGTAAACAGCTCCCATCTCATTGGACACGCCTGAGGACAGGGAACAACTACAAGCAGACCTGGACAGGTTGGACATATGGGCGGAAAACAACAGAATGCAATTCAACAAGGAGAAATGCCAAGTGCTGCACCTAGGGAGGAAAAATGTCCAGCATACCTACTGCCTAGGAAATGACCTGCTTGGAGGCACAGAAGCAGAAAGGGATCTTGGAGTCCTAGTGGACTCCAAGATGAACATGAGTCAGCAGTGTGACAAAGTCATCAGGAAAGCTAATGGCACTTTATCGTGCATCAGCAGATGCATGATGAACAGAACCAAGGAGGTGATACTTCCCCTCTATCAGGCGCTGGTCAGTACTGCAGTTGGAATACCGCGTGCAGTTTTGGGCGCCGCACTTCAAGAGGGATGTGGATAACCTGGAGAGGGTCCAGAGAAGGGCCACTCGTATGGTTCAGGGCTTGCAGGCCAAGCCCTATGAGGAGAGACTAGGGCACCTGGACCTCTTCAGCCTCCGCAAGAGAAGGTTGAGAGGCGACCTTGTGGCTGCCTATAACTTCATCATGGTGGCACAGAAGGGAATTGGTGAGGCTTTACTCACCAAGACGCCTCTGGGGGTTACAAGAAATAATAGCCATAAGCTAACAGAGAGCAGATTTAGATTGGACATTAGGAAGAACTTCTTCACAGTTAGAGTGGCCAAGGTCTGGAATGGGCTCCCAAGGGAGGTGGTGCTCTCCCCTACCCTGGGGGTCTTTAAGAGGAGGTTAGATAGTCATCTAGCTGGGGTCATCTAAACCCAGATCTCTTTCCTGCCTATGCAGGGGGTTGGACTCGATGATCTATTGAGGTCCCTTCCAACCCTAACATCTATGAATCTATGAATCTATGAATTTCAGGAATACCGATGTGAAGTAAATATTTAGGAGCTCTGCCTTTTCGCATGGATCAACTGTGGGTTCCCCCTGCTCCCCATATTCAGTATGGGTCCCACAGTGGAGCTTGCTTTTTTCTTGCTCCATATGTACCTACACAAGGACTTTTTGTTGTCCTTTATTTTGGTTGCCAGCTTGATCTCCATGCCTGTCTTGGCTTTCCATGTCTCATACCTGCAGACGCTGGCCGTATGAGTGTACTCTTCTCTGGATGCTGAACTGTTTTTCCATTGCTTATATGCTTCTTTTTTCTTTTTCAAAAGTTCCCTAATATCCCTGTTGAGCCAAGTGGGTCTCTTGGCCCCTTTCCTGCTTTTTGGCTGCATGAGAATAGCCTCTTTTTGAGCAGTGAGAATTGCCTCCTTAAGGAAGCACCACCATTCCTGAACTCCCAAATCATCCAGTTGCTGGTTGCAGAGGGCCCTTCTAATTAGACTCCTGAGGTTACCAAAGTCTGCCCTTCTGACGTGTAGGACTTCTGTTCTACTGACTGAATTCCCAGCTTTTCGGTGGATGGTGAACCTAATCAGATCTTGATCACTGTCACCCAGAGTACCTCCAATCTTCAAGTCGCCTCCCATGTCTTCCCCTTTGGCCAGCACTAAGTCCAGAGTGGCTTTGCCCCTAGTTGCTCCTTCCACAGCCTGTGTCAAGAACAGGTCATCAATTACTGCCAAGAAGTTGGTTGACCTGCTGGAGCTGGCTGAATGGTCTTCCCAACAGATGTCAGGGTAGTTAAAGTCACCCATGACAATCAGGTCTTTAGTGCTGGCTGCCCTGGTCTGTTCCCTGGAGAATGCCTGATCACTCTGCTTTTCTTGGTAGGGAGGTTGTAATAGGGTGGCCGCCTTATTAGGTCTTTGCTGGCTGCCCTGCTCCTGGGGTAACTGCCCACTTTGCTCTCCTGCCACACCTTGATGGAAAAATATGACAGTTATTACAAAGGCTGGAGTCTACCCATTACTCACCCTGCTGACAAGGACCTAATACCCACCAAAGGTGCGCTGCCACAGAGGTCTATAGTAGACTCCCACCACCAGGTCCATAAGAAGGTAACATTATCTTTCAAGGGTAAAGTGCCAACAGTGAAAACAGTACTCTTGCCAATCGTCCTCTATATGGGAGTGGTGTATCCTCCATCCTGACAACAGGTAAGGAGCATACAGACACAAATATGCAGGGTGGGGGGAGGAGGGAGAGCATTAGGAAATAAAAGAGAACATAGCTATACCTGCCA
Organism: Alligator mississippiensis; assembly: GCF_030867095.1. Classification (NCBI taxonomy): domain Eukaryota; kingdom Metazoa; phylum Chordata; order Crocodylia; family Alligatoridae; genus Alligator; species Alligator mississippiensis. The sequence goes on from NC_081826.1 coordinate 80,479,112, forward strand.
GGGAATTTGGAGGATGGGGAATGCCAGAATTGGAAAGCTTTTGTATATTTACTTTATAACTATGTTTTGTAAAGAGACAATAGTGGGGGTGGGAAAGATTGCAGGTTTCTGCTGTTATCTGGCAGGAAGAACATTAAGAAGATGGGGCATGTACAGGGAAGATGAGAAAAAGCTGTGGGTCTAGCAGCCACTGGCCCACTATGCAAAGATGGAGAGCTTCATAAGGGTAAATAAACTTGAGGGATTGGGATTAGAGTGCTTGAAAGACCATAAAAAGGTGATTAACATAATAAGAAAGAAAGATAAGATAACAATAGTTGGGGATCTGATGGAAAGGCAGATGGCAATTGTGTGGAAAGAAGTGACAGATAATGGATTGAAAGGAGAACATGTGGATATCATATGGATGATGATACAGAAGATTCTTCCTGCAGAGGACACTCAGCAACAATGGAGTTTGATAAAATCAGCAGTGTGCCCGAGAGAGGGATGTGGGGCTGAAGAATCTGTACTGCATGTATTTTGGGATTGCCCTTTTGTGCATTGGGTATCGGAGAGATTTTTGAGGGCAATCTATATGAACTGTGACTTAACATATGAAATGGTATTGTATGGATTCATGCCCAAAGGACTGGAGACACAGAGACTGAGAACCATACTGCTTTGTGTGACAAGTAATATGGAAGGTGAGAAACCTAAGTAGCGATATGGAAGGTGAGAAACCTACTGCTGGTCATGGGACTGGCTTTCACCAGAAGATAATGTTTGGAGTTGGCAATATATAAATTGAAATACTATGTGGATCAAGATGTGGACGACATGGGAAAGGAGAAGGCAGAGAAGACATGGAGGAAAGAAGAATGACAGTGTTTCTTCCAAAAGGACAAAGGGACAGAGTGAAAGTTGTTGTTTCCTTCTGGGCTGCAGGTGGTTCATGAGAGGTTAGTGTGTTAATGGTGAAAAGAGGTATCAGAAGAACAAGGTACTGTTGTAGGTGGAGGTTATCAATTGTTTTGTTAATGTAGTTTATTTTAGTAGTTTTGAAATTTAAAACGAAAGTTCCCATCAGCATCTTGACCTTTTAGATAAAATCAAGCATTTTTGGCACCAATGGGAGGGTGTCAGGGCTGGCTCTGGCTCTCTCAGTGCTGACCTGGTATTGCAATACCTCCAGGCCTGGTGTCAGTTCCCTGTGGAGGGAACACTTGCCCATTTTTTCGAAGGGCCAAAAAAGAAGGGTCCCATCAGTATGTTTGCCCCTTATGGCCCATGTGTTCTGCAGTCATGCAAACTGTTGGCTGTGTTTAATCAACTTCAAGATTGGGTTCCATTAGTGAACACGTGCTGCTTTTGGCAGCAGTTTAATGATAGACAATGTATTTAGTGAGATTTCCTTGTATGGAAATACAAGATGAGCGGCTTTTTTCCCCATGCTGATAGTGGGGGAAAACCTCATCATATAGTCAAGTAAATACTGTAGTTTTGAGCTGAAATTAGTGCTGTCAATACAAACAAGACATGGCTTCTGTCTAGTTATCATCTCAGGAAAGTAGGTCCCTGGGATAATTTGACTCACACTAGGGATCAGGCAAGAGTTAAAATACTGAATCCTCCACCTGAATCACTTCTGACCACGCACAGAAGTGCTATCATGGAAAGCTTAGAAATGTGGCAGTCCAAAATGGAGGTGTCTAGTGTATTTACATACCTAATGAATTTTGTGGCTGTTAACATAAGGTCATTTTGAATTGTTCTTTGAAGCTTGGGTACTTAAATTTCACCTAAGTCTAATTTTGACATCTAGACAACACATTTGACTCTAGCCCATAGATACAAACTATCATAGAAACTATAACCTTTGGACCTTGGACCTTATCCTGAAAAAGAAACCTGCCAAGCAAAAATGTGATATCTTCAAAGTGGTGCATGGGCACGGGATTCTATCTGTGTAGTTCTCTTTGCATAGTTATATTACTAGTCAATAAGTGGATGTATGGATATAGTTGTATGTATAGTTAGACATGTCACCTGTGAATGTAAATGTCATCTACCTGGGAAGCCAACATAGCGTTCCTGTTGCCAGTGGAAATGTACACTATCACATTCTTAGAAGAGTTATGAAAATTATCTGCAATAAGGAGAGAGATAGGTGTTAGATTTAGTTGTTAATTTTTATGCACTTGTTCAGCACTGAAAACATATTCAGTGCTGTACAGGACAAAAGTAGTGATTGTCCCTGCCCCAAATTATTTCTAGTCTAAGACAGAAACTGTTACTCTAAGTCAATATACAGCATTGTGTGGTAGGGGAGAATGTTTGAAAAACAAAACCCTTATCTTAGAATTACCTCCCGTTCTTACATGAGAAAAGTAATTCAGTGTGCAAATATTATCAAAGAAGAAATGTATGAAATAATGAGAAATCATTTCTGTCAAATGGATATAAGATGCTAATTGGTGATGTACTTAATCCCAGAGATGCTTGACATTCAAAAAGTGAGTGAAGTACGGCAAAGCATTTGTATAGGCCATCTGGAGATGTACACCATACTCTACACTTGATGAGAAAGTGGCATTAAACTGAAACTTCTGATTCCAAGACCTAAATATGCATCACTATAGGCTTTGATTTTCATAGATTGACGGAAAGATTACAGATAAACAGAAATTTGGCAAATCTCCGGCAACAGAGAAACGTATACCATTGAGAGAACTGCTTCATGCTTCTATCACTACAGTATTTATAGTTTTAAGAATTTTCAGAAGCTTAAGAAGCAAATGCTTCAAAACTTGAGTATCTATTTCTATACAGCTTTGGCTCCTGAGAGACCCACTTTACTTTTGTGAAAGTTCCCTGGAGACTATGGTCAGACGATTTACATGAGCAAACCACAGTATCATCATATAAGAGTATCATGCAGCGCACAATCTGAAACATTATACAAAACTGAGCAGTTTTACAATTTACTCATTTAGTTCTTTTTATGTTGACATGACATCAGTAATAAGAAATACAAAATTTAGTAAAACCGGGCAATGATCACTGTTCAATATTTGCTTTGCTTTCAAAAATTGTACTCACATATTCTTAGACAATGTTTGAATTGCCTCATAATTGTATTTCTGTAACTCTTACACTTACTCAGGTCTCTTTTTCTTGAACTTTGACACTTACATTTTCTCATATAGGACTTATATCAAATGAGAAGAGCATTAAGGGAAGGTAGATCCCTATGAATAAAATCCTCTAAAGGACAGGCCCAGACCTATCAATCATCACAACCAGCTCCCAACACTGAAGGGTAAAAAATCAAAGGTGTCTGTGAGAACATAACACTAGAAAGCAGCTGTGGCAGTGCTGGCCTTCACGCTGATGATACAGTCCAGTAAGATGTTGGGCAGGAGAGGGCCAAGGCCATATATTGCCTACTCCCAACAAGTCTCTATAGCCACAAGAGAAAATGCATCCCTAGTCAGTAGAATAGCTGCAATATCCACCATCACTTGCTGATGAACGGATGCCATTGCATTAATTCAGGGCATATTTTAAATGAGAGGTTGTGACAGTGAGTCCCGGAGAGACAGGCAGAATTCACTAGGACCCTGTGCCGAGGCCATGGCATACGGCCACAAACTGGTTGAGGGGAGACCAACAAAGGCCAGTCTCCTGACAAACCTACCTGCAGGAATGCCTTGCCAGATGCTGGAGTGGCACTCAGCACTGCCCAGCCAGTTTATAAGCATGGGGACACATGGCAGATGACATCAGAGAGCCGCAACATGCCGGTTGTGTATAAAAGAAGCCATGGCTGTGCTCAGAGAGGAAGAGAGAGCTGTAAGGCAGGGTCCAGCACCAGGAAGGTTTGTTAACCTTCCGAGTGACCCCCAAGGAGGAGACACAAAAGGGGACTAAAGGTGCTGGCCCCACCGGACCTGGGAGCCAGCAGGCCTGGATAAGGATATTTAGGGCTGCTCTGCTGAGGGGTAAGGAAGCCCTGCGGGAAACCAAGCACCAGAGCTTGAAGGATTGAACCTGGCCAATGGGACTGCACATGAGGATTAACCTGCAGTTTCACTTTAGCTGGGTGCACCCCGAGGGGGTTTGTTTTAGTTCTTTTTTCCTTATTTCCTGTCTTGCAAGCATGACTAAGTGTGCAAAAAGCTCTATTGAATTGTGCTTATTTTCTGTAAGCTAGATGGGGTTTCTCCAGAGAAACCAAGAGTATTGGGTCACCACAGGCTGTGAGAAGGGTTTTGGCTGGGGGTATTGGGACCCCTTTTAGAAACTTTCCTAGAGAGGATCTGGAAGTAAGAAGCACATGCTTCCACCTTGAGAGGTATATTATTATTTATGTTATTCATTTTGCCTTAATAATTGTACCTGGGATACCTGAGGATGGGTGTCTGGGAAGCAGTCACAGATGTGGATGCCACTCCACAGGAAAAGGGAAGCAAGGCCTCCTTGGTGCAGTTCTGGCACCAATACTTTTTGAAGCAACCCAGTGGCTTCTACTGGGTAAAAAGCACATCTTTGGTGACACCGCATCTGGTATGTTGATGGGGTGTAGGGAAGGTGGAGCCCCAAGTCATTGCTACATCACTAGCATGAGTAATCCCCAAAGTGGAAGGGGATAGATGTCCATATAACAGCACTGAACCCTCCTATTTCTTCTTAAACACCAGAGACATGGCAGGTGAGTTGGAGGCGGACCCCACCCTAGGATGCTTACGGATAGCCCCACTGAAGCACAGGCTTCACCGCAGAGGTGCAGACACAGGTGAAGAATGACTGGAACACCAGACTTTACCACTATTCTTTACTGTGCCAAAGAACTTGTCTAGTGCACTACAGTAAACTCAGACCTTGATGGCTGAATATGTTTCACCTTAGGTTGGCTGTAGCGTGAACTTACTCAGATTTTTCCTACCCAGGAACATGAATGTTCTGAGAAGTCATTAAATATGTAGTAGGCTGCGAGAATCTAGGTGTTCAGGGTCTCTTATATAAGATGTGTCCCTTATGTTCTTAGGGATTAAATTCTTTTTCCAAGGAGTCAGTTAACTTTGATATGTCTCTGCTGTGAGCAGAATAGATATACCACATTGAGCCTGATAATCGTTTTATTGAGAATTACTTACTTCAAAATTTTTAATTGATGAAAGTCCACCAGTATTAAGCACCCAAGATTCATAGAAAATTTAACATTTATTAACAGAGTTAAAAGGTTTAATAAAGCAAAATAAACAAATGATTCGGTAAGTGCAAATTTGTATTGCATATTTAACTCTCTCTCACTGCAGCTTAAGACAATACGAAAAATCTATTATTTTTTCTTGGCAGCTTCTCTTAATAATTTGGTTAATTTTTACTCGGTTGCTTTGGAAGACATTATCACACATATTTTCCAACTCCTTCACCAGTTCTGGACACTGACAGAGCTCGTATTGATTTAATTGTCTGAGAGAGGTGGTTCCTTAAGTCTCATCAGTCAATAATAATTTATTTATTTTACAAAAGTTTGAAGGTCATTTCTAATTGTAATGGAGTAGTCACAGATATTTCTAACAACTGACACATTTTATACAAAATGGTTTAAGAATGCAAATGCTTAATGAATTAATTCAAAATTACTGAATTAGCTATAACAATGTAGTACATCAAAGTACTACCCAAACTCCTCTGGTTTTGCTGGGTAGCAACTAAAATCACACTTACTGAACTTCAGAGGTTTAAATTTACAATTATTTCAGTAATAAAACTACCTCCTCCTGGTTTGAAGGAATAACCATATTCTGGGCTAGCTGAAGTCCAAGACTGAAATTAGAGAATTTTGAGTCCAGTAAATGGCCATTACTGAGTCTCTAATCCTGCAAACTTCTCAGTGTAAGGTTTAAGACCAACACTAGTTGCATTGGCTTTGATTGGACTACTTATGTGTCCTAACTTAAGCATATATATCAGGGGTGGGCAAAATGCGGCCTGTGGGCCAGATGTGGTCCACCAGGCCATTCTATCTGGCCCACAGGGCCCCTAAAAATTTAGAAAATTAATATTTATCTGCTCCTGGCTGCCTGTCATGTGGCCCTCGATGGCTTGCCAAAACTCAGTAAGTAGCCCTCCGCCTGAAATAATTGCCCGCCCCTATATATATATGCATGCAAAATTGGGACTTAATGGCAGGAAAATAGCCTCAGTTTATTGGGGTCATATCCTCAACTGGCATAAACCTGTACAGGTTCTTTGAAGCCAGTGGATACGCTGGCTGAAAACCTGCTTCATTTATATTTAAGGATGTTTATCTGTCTCACAATTCTACCTCCAAAGCAGTCAGAAGATGAAAAATGTTGCAGTGTAATATACAATAAGAACTGAAGGCCAGATACTATTCTACCTATTAGGTGCCTAAGTATGATCCTATTTCACTCTTCTCACTTCACAGTTCAACCTTGACAAATGCAGTCTTGCCTTTCTCGTATCTACTCAGAATGTTACTGCAATCATCATTTTTCCATCCCAGTGTTCTGACCATCCTCTCTTTGCATCCTCCATTGGTTTTCCCTTCTCTAGCACGTCAAACAAAATACTTGTTTCCAATTTGAAGGCCCTTCAGTATGCCCCGCCCTGCCCATAACTCCTCAGTCAGTACTGAGAGATCAGTTCCTGCCTCTGATTGGCCCACCATATCAGTTTCCATTCCCTGTTTGTTAAATTTCAAACAAGCAATTATTAATTTTGTCCCATGCTGCTTGTCACATGTAGAAGGAACTCCTTGTAATTGTTGCAAGCCATGTCATTGTTTTCCTTCTCATCTTTCCTTAAAACATTCTTGTGCCATGATGCAAATAAAAAATTGACAGTAGGTACCTTGTTCCTCAGCTGACAACACTCCCTGCCGTGCTGACCAACTATGTCATTGCTTTTTGTACTCTTCTATCAGTCTGTACCCACCTACTGTTTCTTGTTGTAAGATTGTAAATTCTTTGATGCTGCAATTTTCTTTTTATTCTGTTTGTACAGTGCCTAGCACAATGGATGGCATTTTTCTTGCATTTTTTGTCAATTTGTACATATTAGTTTTTAAGCTTTTTCAAGCCTCAGTGGCTTGGAAACTTATCAGTTTCCAATTGCCAGTTGTTAGGTAAACTTGCTTTCACAACTTCTTCACTGAATAGTCTGTATTTTTCTATGTCTTTAGTTTGGCTGATGTCTATCTGAGGGCAACTGGTAGTTTTCCTACAGTGGATCTTTTTTACATTGATTCTGACTGCAGGAGACTAAGGCATGGTCAGTGTCACAGTCAGCACTGTGATAAGCCCTCATATGCAGGATTTCTTTCAGGTAGTTAGGCCTGATCAGTATTAGGTCTATTTGGTGCCAGTACCCTGATTTGGATGTTTCTACGTTCTCTTTCTTGTGATTTTCCCAGCAAAGTAGGTGCTAGTAACACACAGATTTTGACTTGCACAAAGATCTAATACCTGCTGTCAATTTTCATTAATATTACCAATTTCATGTTTGCCCAGAATACCAGGCCAATTCTTAAAACAACATCCAACACTCGCATTGAAATTGCCAAGTATTATAATTGAAGATGGCAATTAGTCTCAAGAAATCTGTGATCATGTACCAAGGGGTGAAAGAACCAATACCTAACATCACTCTGGAGGATAAATCTCTTGGTGTTATTAACAGTTTTTGCTACTTGGGTTCTACAAACAGCAGGAATCTTGATCTTCAGACTGAACTAACTAACAGACTCAGAGAAGCAGCTGAGAATTTTGGACTATTACAGAAATGTGTGCAGAATAACAGCAAACTATCAGCAAAGCTGAAGATACGAATCTACGAGATTTGTGTGCTGTCATCCCTGCTTTATGTTTCAGAAACGTGGACTACATATGCTAGGCACATCAAGAGACTAAACAGCTTCAACGTGAGATGTCTGCATGAGATCCTGAAAATAAAGTGGGAAAACAGAATACCAAACACAGAGGTACTGGAGTGCATAGTGTGGCAGGGTACCTCTTCAGGGGTGCCTATGAAGACCCTGGAATCTCTGCAACCCTCAGTTTCTGGGCAATCACCCCTTCAGTCACTCATCACACCTTGATGTCTTACTTAGATATGAGGGAGGCTGCCCCAGGGCTTCCTAAATTGCTCTATAAAAATGACCACCAGGTGCCAGCAGTCATTACCTTGTTAGCTAATTGCATGGCTCCATTCCTTCCTTACACCATGCCCCATGCCTCGCAGATGGCATCCTCATAAATGTTCTCTTCACTTAGCTCCTTCCTGGTCCCACACTCTTAGCCTTTCATTAGGCTCCTGGAACTTCTCTAGTCCCACACTCTTAGCCTCTCAATAGGCTCTTAGACCCTCATTGGTCCCACACTCTCATCCCTTCAGTCTGGGCTCCAGATCCCTCCATGGGTCTCAAGGAATCTCCTCTTCCCCTTAGTTCCTCCCCAAACCTCCAGACTGTGTTAGGTGTTACCCTTCATGTTGAGCTTCTGGAGCTGCAGCCACCCTGCTGAAGTGGTGTTTTCTCAGCAGGTTCCAAGAGGTTACTACTGGGCTTCTTTTAGGGCCGGAGCTTATACCTGCTCTAAGCCCAGCCCTCTGCTTGAGTCGAGTGACCCCCCTCTACCTGGCCTGGCCTCACTTGCTGGCTCCCTGGGTCAGCTGACTCTCAATTAGCCCTGGTCTGCACCTGCCGGCAGTTTTACAGGCTGCCTGACCTCTTAAAGTGGCAGGCACCCCAAGTGTCCTGCCACACACAGGAGTGACACACTTGGAAAGCGCTATCAAGAAGAAAAGATTGTGATGTGTCAGCCATGTCAGGAGAATGGGAGAAGACCCCAAGAATATTTTGTATAGTGAGATTCAAGATGGCTCTAAAAAGCAGTGTCATCCTCTATGGTGGTTCTACCACATGTGCAAAAATGATATGAAGTCATTCAACATGAACTCTGTTTCCTTCAGTCATGTTTCTGTTGTAATTCAGGTAACCATTTCTTGTTGTGATGTTGAACTCCATAATTGAAAAGAGAGCGCCAGTTTGTCCTGTCTCCTGATAAAGCCTCCTAATGGTTTGGGTTGATTGCAAAAGCCTTCATGTCCTGCTTGCAGACATCTTTGAAGTGCAGTTTTGGGCACTCTACTCTTCTCTCCCCACCTACATTTTTTCCATACAAGATGTCCTTCAGGGTGCACCCAACTTCTATCCTATGGAGATGGCCAAGCCAGCATAGGCACCACTGTTTGAGTAATGCAGTGATGGTTGGCAGGTTGCCTTTGGCAATAACCTCTATGTTGGTAATTCTGTCTTGCCACTTGATGTCAAGGATGTGCTGTAAAAACCGTAGGTGGAAGCTGTTCAGTTTCTTTTCTTGATATGCATATGTTAACTATGTCTCACTGCTATACGTAAAGACACTGAAAAGGCAGGCTTTGTACAGAAGCTGCTTAGTTTTGATCCTGAGTTTTGTATTGTTCCAAACTCATTTGGAGAGCTTACTGAAAGTGGTAGCAAGCTTTCCAATGCACATATTTAACTCTTCATCCACTCATTGTAGATCTAAGGTAGCAGTACTTGTTCGCTGCCTTGAGAGGTATGTTGTCAAAGCTGATGATGGTAACTAGCAAACACCCTGAATGAGGACCACAGTCGTCTTAATGCAGATGGTCAGAACAAACATCCTGCAAGCATGGGAGAGGCAATTCATGAGTATTTGTAGTTAGCCTTCATCATGGGCAGTGAGTGCAGCATCATCAGCAAAAAGGAGCTCCCTAATGAATATGTGCCTTACTACATGATATAGAGTTTGCCATTTGATCTTGTGTGGAGGTATATGCCTTCCTCCAAGCTATCTAAAGCATAATGCAGCAGCATAGAGAAGAAGATCCCAAAGAGTGTGACTGCCCAAACACAACCCTGATTCACTCCATTCTTCATCTCAAACTTCTCAGAGGTTGATCCATCAAACTGAACTGTGACCTGCTTTCTATTTCCTGGAAGGGACATATCATCATAGGCAGTGGAAGACTGAGGCTAATGGGTCTTAGCCCCTGCAAATGCAGGTAGCCCAGTCACGAGTTCTGGGTGGCTGCAGCAGGGTGGGGAGGGGCGCACACATAGACAAGCAGCCAGAGCCTGCAGGTGGCTGGGAACTCAGCCCGGACTGGGCCATCCTGCACCCAGCAGGTAAATGTGTGGACCAAAAGGGATGCAGGGGAGAAGAGGGAAGAGGCATTGGGGGGGGGCAAATCAAGGTGCTCGCAGGGCTGGTGAATAGAGCCCCGGGCCAGGTCATGGGACGCTCCGAGCCTGGGCAGCTCATTCGGGGGGGGGGGGGGGGGCGCTCCTGCCGCTGTGTGCAGCCCCAGGGCAGGCATAGGGGGCACATGCCCCCCAATCAGTGCATGGGGCAGAGGCAGCTGCTGCTATGTACTGGGCTCTGCTCCTGCTGCTGGTGCCCTGGCAGCCACGTGACACCATGTGCCTCCCACTGCCAGGGAGGCAGTGCAGCCAGGACACACGAGGCACATGGCATCGCGCAGCTGCCAAGGCACCTGCAACAGGGGCAGACTCCACCATGCATTGGCAGATTCCTCTGCCTTACACGCAGATCAGGGGGTATGTGCCCCCTGTGTCTGCCCCAGGGGTATGCACAGCAGTGGGAACCCTCCCTACCATGTCCCTGGATGAGCCGCCTGGGCTCAGAGTGTTCCACAACCTGCCCCAGCCCTGGAGCTCCATTCACCCCAGCTCCTGTCTCTGCCCCACTCCCTCCCTCACCATGGGGGTCTCAGTCTGCACCCCCATCGCCCCTTCCCCACAACAATCTTACCTGCTGGGGAGGGCATGCACGTGTAAGTGTGTGCATGCTCAGCCACCACACCACCCCCCGTTCATATTTTCTTCCTCTGCCTATGCGTATCATACTGAGTAATCATACCCTCCCCCTTACTGGCCTATTCATTACTTTATTGGCCATGTCTACATCCTCCTAGCCAGCTCCTGCTCACCAGCCCCAGCCAGCTTCCTGTCTCCAGATGGTGAGCATTCATGTCTATCATCTGGCTTCCACCATACTAGCTTTGATTTCTAGAATCAAGCTACTTCTTCCCACATCCCAGGGAAACCTTCCTAGGCAATATACCATGTCTGTGTTACCATTGCCCACCTCCTTTAGCCATTCAGTGTTGGGTCCCAATCCTTAAACTTGCCCATGAGATAGGGGGTAGAGGGATATGGCTCTGGAATGGAACGGGTTTGGAGGTTAAAAAAAAGTTGAGGAAAATACAGGTGACAAAATTAGGGAAGAAAAAGAAGGGTTTACATTTTAAAAATCCAAAAATATTGATATACAAACAATACTGATGCAATATTAGAGTTAGGAATGCTAACGTAATAGCCAGGTAATACAAAAGATCCTCATAGTACTTAGATCAGCAATTTTTCAGAGCTGCAGGCTAGAACAATCTCGCACAGGTCTGCCCCTGCTTTTCTTTGCCACTGCTTCTCCCCAATCTCTATCTGTGGCACAGGTGTAGTTCCTTGTGGCCCAGTTCTGGCGCAGGCCTAAGTCAAGTCCCCCACCACCAGTATAGTACCAAAGCCCCCTGCCACTAACACATGGGCAGATTACTGTACCATCAAATGAAACTAATTATATCTAATTACTAGGTAGTGGTTAGATTACCTAGTAAGTGGTTACTAGGTAACCACTTACTAGGTAGGCTATTAAGTATCCTGCCTGATCAATGTGACTTGCCTTTCTGAACTTTTTTACTATAACAGCAGCTGAATTTGCAGGTCAGGACAAGTATCCATTGGAAGTACCTGTAACATGGTTAAGATATTTTTCTTCTTCTATGAGCAGTAATAATTTACTGGCAAAGGCGAAATTGTGAATTCCATTGTACCTAGAGGAATAAGTATCCTTAAAAACATTAAAAAACTAGGTTAGTAAAAACTGGCTTTTAACAACAGTCCTTATGGAAGAAATCCAAGTGTTATCTTTTCCTCAGAATTTTTATAATGTCCGGTGGAATTCTATAAAATGTGTACAAGATAAATCCTTATTCATTTCAATAACTTACTGTTTAACTTCTACAGAATTCATACCTTTTTCTATTAAATTCCATGTAGAACAATTTCTGTAGCATCCTACTGGTTTCATTGTTGTTACATTCTACAAGTTGCACTGTTTAAAGTAAGTCACCATGGTCTAGAAGAGAGACAAGAATTTTTGTGAGTGATATCTTTTTGAACCAGCTGTATAGTTGGGAGGGACATAGACAAGCTTTTTGGTACCACTGTACCTTGGTCAGTGGTACCTGAAAACTTGTCTATGTCCCTCCCAACTATACATTTAGTCCAGGAAAAGACCTCCCCCACAAAAATCCTTGTATCTCATTTTTCTCAACTACTATAGCTGAAACACTACCTCAACACTGTATAAGATATATTTATCTAGGAAAGCTGCATATAACCAAGAAGTCCGGTTCAGCTATTGTCATAGGGTATTACATTTTGCTTACCTAGACTCCCTTTACAGGTCCAGTTGGAAAAAGGATTGATTTTGACTTGGTCTTGTAAACTCTTTTGTGTTGTGGTGTGCACTATTAAATAGTTAACATCCTCACCTACAGAAATAGTTGCATTCAGTAAGAAGTAAATCCTTTTGGCCCTGAGAATCATATACCTTCTGCAATACATATGCTGTTTACTATATTTTATGCATGGCCACCTGTCAAAGACAAAACATTTAACAAAATGAGAAACAATTGGGTTGTGTATATTTGCTTGTTTGTAAAAGTCTGTGGAATCCTTCTCCATAAAAAGTGCTGTGTCCAATATAAATTATACTTTATTATTATGAGCCATATCAGTAGCAGGGAAATCTCTAAATATATTTCACTCTCATTATAGTCTATCAAATTAAAGCAATGATGAACATCAGAGCTTTTTATAAATGAGTTCAGTGATGCTAATATTTTTTTCCAAAATCATATTGAATGGAATTCTCCCCTATATAGTAAGACTACATAAGGCCCCACCATTTGTGAAATCCCCACAAAGGCTGCAGACTAACAAGACCTATCCCCAATGTACTGGCTACCAGGGAGATATCCATGAATGGTGAAAAGAGGAAGGGACTGATGTGGGGAGACCACAGCATACTGAGACCTTGTATAAGTGTCACACGGGACTGCCTGTTCTAGTCCCTAGCTAGCAGTACCAGATGTGAAGGTCTGAGATGCAGCTGTATGGCTCAACTTCCAGCTGAAAGGGTAGATTTCATTAACCTTCATGTGTGCTGTATTCATTTTCTAAGTATTTATAGCAATGGAAAAAGGGAACATAGTCCACTATCTGGAGTCAGGAGGCCTGGAGTCTATTCTCATGCCTGCCATTGATTTCCTGTAAGACCTTGGACAAGCCATGGGCTCTTTCTCCTTCTGTCTTCCAGCTTCCATTTCTGTAAAATGTCAGTAATGTTTATTCTCACCTTTGTCTGTGACTCTGAGATTTGCTCACAAGAGCAATTTACAACAAGGTACCTAATCCTAATGATCAGGGATCCTGGTTTTCTCTGTTTAAAAATTGCAAATTCTCTGATTAAACCCCCCCAAAACTGTGATTAAAATGAAATGCCACCGTATATGTTGGTGTCAATTGAACACAATGTTTTATTGATATATTTACAATTTTAAAACAAAGCCTACCAGTGCCTCAATCACTATAATAAAACAAATTCTAAGTACCTATAAATTTTGCTATTTGATTTTGGATTTTTTATCATGGAAAGTCAGAGCTCCCCCTGCCCCCTTCGCTTACCAAGATGCAGGTCCAGGCCTCTCACTCCCAAACCACAGCACCCCACCCCTGCTGGTGCCCCCTCAATCCCCAGCCACAGCCCCCACAGCCCTGCTGGTGCCTTTGACTCTCCACCCACATCCCCCTGCCCCCCCAGCCCTGCTGGAGGGGGCCACCAGCTGCCAGGGCTATGGGATCAGGGACCTGTGTCCACAGCCCCCTGCCCTCCACATTAGCACCCGAGCCATGGCTACCACCCATGGGAGTCAGCGGCTGCTGGAGCAGAGCGCAGAGCCTGGCTCCCCCTCCCACATAGGCAGTACGGCCAGAGCAGAGCCCACTGAGGGGAGGACTGGTGTAGACTGTGGGCTCAGGCTCCCTGCCATGCTGCTCTCCCCCTGGGGCCTCTGCAGCCCAGCGGGTGGGACATGGCATGGCAAGGCAGAGCGGGGCCAGGTGGGGAAGTTCCTTGCCCAATGCAAGCCACACACCACCCTGGCAAAGCATCCCCTGCTCACCCAGCAGTAGTGGGGGTGGCAGTGCAGAGTTGTGCCTTCTGCTGATGCCAGGCAGGCAGGGGGCACTTTGCCATGGGGGTGCAGGTCTTGCAGCAGCAAAGAGCTGCCCCGCCAGCCTGGCTCTGCCCTGCTGTATTGGGTCCCACCCTCAAGGGGTCCCAGGGGCAGTAGGGCAGGGAGGCTGAGCCTACACCCACCCCGCTCCTACACACAGATCTGGAGGTCATGTTCCCCACCGCCCCCTGCAGGAGTATGCACAGTGGCGGGGAGCCAGCCCTACCCCACAACCCCTCAGACAAGCCACCCATGGCTCTGTCTCACTCCCCACCTGGGCCCTGTGGCTATGCAAGTCAGCCCCAGGCCCCAAGCCCCATGTACTGCCTGGGCTGGGCAGCAGCCCTAGCCCCAGCCTTGCCCAATTGCCTCCCTCCCTCACTATGGGGTCCTCAATTCCACCCCCCCACCCCTCCCGGGAGCTGCTCTTCAGGCTGCCTGGTGGCCACGTGCACGTGCACATGCACATGGCGCCCCCTGCCTGACCACCCTTCTCCTGCTTCCCCCAGCCTCTTGCAGGCTGGAACTCTGCCAGCCTGCAGAGAGATCTTTGCAAAAGTGGAAAATTCACATGTTTCTCTGTTAAAATGAAAAATCAGCATTTTTCTTAGTTAAAAGGGAAAATCCACATTTTTTCAATGGGAAATAGAAAACCCGGATCCCTGCTAATGATCCACCTCATACCCTTATAACATTTCTTGTTCCATGTGCACAAATGAGATGTTAAGGCTGGAGTTGGAATAGTTTAATTATGTTGCAATTAATAGGTTGCAACTTCCTTTTGTTTGTTGCTGGTCTGCATAATGGTATTACTGGTACTTCCTTTTAATTGCACAGAGTGATATTAGCTTTAAATTAGTAAAAAGGAGGAGGATTTCCAATTTTTTTATGACCATATCAATCAATAGGCTCTGTTTCTAGGTTCCTCTATATGGACTGAGGCAGACCATAAAACTAGCTGAAACACACGCCTCAGAGTTTCCTTGGTACAGAAGAATTCCCAGATAGAGCATTTTGCCCACTGTTTCCAGTTTCCAGAGCCAGGAGAAGTTAGGAGTTTGGCCTAAATTTCTCTGTGCTCTAGCTATTTTTATATTCCACAACCAACCCTGGAGAGCCATTAAACCAGAAACAACTACTCTCAGCCTCATCCTACTTATCATCCAGTTCATCAATCAGTCTGAGACTGACTCCAGAATCTGAGGGCCTCTAAAGGTGATGTACCTTGTCTCCCTGAACTGCAGCAATCTCAGTTCAGCACAGATAAGGACCACATTCTCTTAGTGTTTAGACCTGTACTTTGTGCACACGAGGGTATGAATGCTGGATGGGCATTAGTGTTTGGGCAGGGAAAGAGAAGAGGCTCTGACAGGTCACAGCATGAGTGTGTCCAGGGGGACACAGAGGAGAGACCTACCAGCCAAGGAGAAACATAAGGAGATAACAGGGAGCCATGACCCTGGTTGTATGCCCAATATTGTATGCAGTTGGCAGGGAGGGTGTTGAAGGCAAGCAGAGAGAGACACTAAAGGTATCAGAATAACGGGTAGCCCCAACTGGACCGTAATACTCAAGGGCCTAAAATGGTCAGAGTTCTTGCTCACAGAATAGGCTGGGAAAAGGCAAGTTTACAGAAAGAGCTGAAGAAAGCCGCTGGTTGCATTGTGTGTTGTCAGGCAGAGCCCAGCAATAGCAGCAGTGCCTGTGTCCAGAAGTATGTTAATTTCTACTACGAATGTGAGTTTATATAGTAAATGTTTTGTGAGAGTATGAAAGTATGCATGTTTCCTCCATGCCACTCAGATCTCCTGCTATAGGAAAATGCTCTTTTTACAAGGCTGCAAAAAAAATCTGGACTGTGTAGGCCAAGCCATTATGCGGTTCCTTATTTCATGCATTTTGACAAACTTCCTGGAAAAATTCTCCCCTTGGATAAGACAGGACATGTTAGACTTATGGTGGACTGTCTTGCTTGAGAGAATGGGGCAACCTAGAGGAAAGTTGAACTTTAGGGTCTCAGCAGGAAACTAACTGGCATCTTAGCTATGAGGGACTGTCTTAGTTTCACTCAAGTATATCCTGGTAATGGGTTATGGCACACCAACAACTTCAGATATGGATGAACCCAACACCTCCCTTCTAATCCAATCACTTTCCAGTCCATAGCTGAAATTTACACAATGTTTTATTGACTATGGTATCAGAAGCCATCAATTTGCTGCAGCCTCATAAAAAATAAAATAGTGGTACAGACGAGAAACTGCTGTGTCAGACACACTTCAGCTGTTCCCAGTTCTCCTCTACCCCTTCACCTACCCTCTCATAATAACATCACTCTCAGTTTGTCTTTTGCCTATCTGAACCATTAAAATGGGGAAACAGAAACACAACCAAGAAATTGTTAGTACTGTAGCTTAAAACATGTAAAATATTGTGTGCCTGTTCAGAAATGCGCTAGTCGCAGAAAAATCTAGTAGGAGAAACTACCAGCATTCAAAACAGGTGTGTATATGTGAGAGAGAGATTGAAGGCTATCTATTTAACATGTAGCTGGAGTGCTGTTTCATACTGTGATTGCTGTGGTAATTACCCATTTTAACATATATTAGTGTAAACAGCTGTGCAAAATCTACATAAATGGTGGAACATAAGTAATATGCTTTAATTCAAAAAAATTACAAGGTTGTTTTTTGAAGGTGCCTATAGGTTCTTTGCTTGGTTTCAGTGACTTGGTCCCTTCGGAAGTACACGTCATCTAGTAAGCAGTAAAATGGGTTCAGAACTAAGCATTTGCCTAGCCATGGAATTTTGTGTGTATTAAAACTATTTTGTTTTGATTCATTCAACAGCTTGTTCTTGGACAGTACGCTGTGTATGATCCTTTTGGCCCTGAGAATCATAAACCTTCTGCAATACCTATGCCATTTACTATATTTTATGTATGGCCACCTATCAAAGACAAAACAGTTAAAATGAGAAACAATTGGTTTCATGATCATTATATTGCTTCTGTAATGGCCTTAAAAGAGACTGTTGTAAAATATATTAGTAACAGGCGCTACAAAGCTTAAGCCATCATTCTGGCCTTAGATGTATCTATACAGCTCCCACTGACTTGAAGCCTTTTGGAACCCTGCTTATACATCTCAGGGTTTTGTTTAAGTCCTTAGTCTTTGTTTTTCCTGGACTAAAGTTGTAAAAGCATTTAGGCAGAAACAAAAGATCAAATTCTACAACCCTTGTATAGGCATAACTCTCATTATGGGCAATAAGAGTTTGTGCAGGCCACCAATTGCCGGAGTGGCTGCTGACTTTGAAACAAAGGCAGCCATCATCATCCAAATGTGATGGTTTGAAAACTGTTGCAAAACATCACAGGTTTTTTAGTCCATGGATCTGCAAGGTGAGAATTGTTGCCTAAAGAAGATTGCTAAATACATAAAGTTTATGCTCTATGCCAACTTTATGATGTGGCAAAAGTTTGTATATGAGAAACCTTACTGATTAGCCATTAGAAGAAAAAAGAATAAAACAACCAATTAAACAGGAACTCTCATACAAGTATCTTATCTAACTTGATAATTGAGAAATATCCCCATTTCCCCTCCCCCACCCTTTTCCATGCAGCGTTTCAAGAACTCTGTCCAAGAATATCACTATATGAAAAAAAAACATCATCTCAAAATTATTAAAATCTCTGTGGGAATTCATGATTAATTTTAAGGCCTGGCAGATTAAAATACATTATTATGTACACTCTAGTGCATCCTTTCAGATATTTTCTGAATCTGATTTTGCTCTCTTGATACACACCAATGATTCTACATGTATCTAGTAGATTGCAAGGAATAGATTAGCATTAAAGAGGCAGTATTGTGTTGTTAGGTTGTTATGTGTAACTTGTGCTCATACATTAAGAAAAATGTAGCTGGCATTCCCTTGGACATGACCAGACCCCTTAAAAAAAGAGAGAATTATTAATAGTTGGTTGTAATGCATTTGTAGCAGCAGTTCTGAAATCTTGACCTTTAGTACATTAACTGGCTGTTTTTATCCAGTTCACAGGCAGAGTAAGATCCACGATAGCCTGCTTAGGAAATGGAAATAATGGGCTTATTAAAAGAACCTGTTAAACTTTCAAATCCTGAAAGAAATGTCCATTTTGCTTTTCATGAGCAGAAAGAGGTAGTTAGCCATATTAGTCTGAAGTCAGGCAGAAGACAGGTTTAACATCAGACCTAGCATTGCAATATAAAATGTAAAACTATAGGCCCCCTCTATACATACGAGTAAATGCACAATGGGATCTAATATGTGATTCACATAATCACACCTTCTGCTATGCCACACATGCATGGCAGGAGGCACAAGACTGTGCATTAGATCCCATCATTCCTTATTGCCAGTGCAGGGGAAGCCTGCCACAGGGTCACCTCAAGGTTAGTGGGGGTCACCCCTGCAGTGATCCTCCCCCCCAGAGGTTTCATGGCCCCCCCCACTCCCCCAGGATGGGGGAAATCTCCATGAGGTATGCTGCAGTGACCCAGTGTCCACAGCTGTTGGACCTTGGGTCCCAGCAGCTATAGCACGTTGCCAGGACCCCGAGTCTGCAGCTGCTGAGGCCACGAGTCCTCAGCAATTGTGGGACTTCCAGCCCCAGCTAGGCATGCTATGTCCTTGTGGCTGGGAGTCCACAGCTGACAGGACTGTCAGCCACAGGGGATACCATGCTACATATGAAAATTAAAGTTCAATAGCAACCAGCTATAAAGTTAAAACACATTTTCAAGGTCTGATTTTATAGCTGGTTGGGGCTTTTGGAGCCCAATATCTGTGCTTGAAATAAAGACTCTCTTGTAGAAAAAACACCCAATCTTGTTTTAAGAGGTCCCAATAATGGACAGCCCACTCCATTAATTGCCTCTAGTGCTAAAAATGTGCACCTTAATTTGTCCACCTTCAGCTTCCAGTGATTGGATCTAGTTATCCCTTTGATTTTTAGACTGAAGAGTCCTTTATCACCTAATTTCTGCTCCCAGTATAGGTGTTAATCGGTTTTGATCAAGTTGCTTTTGTACTATGATGAATAGATTAAACTCTTTACATCTTGTTACATGGCTTGTTTACCAGTCCTTTATTCATTCTTGCAAGTTTTCTCTGAACCCTCTACAATTTTTCAACATCCTTCTTGAATTGGGGGCACGATTCCAGTAATTGTTGTGCCAGTGCCAAATAAAGAGGTAAGATAACCTCACTCCTCCTCAATATTCTACTGCTTTTTATACATCAAAGTATTTCACTAGCCCTTTTAACCAGAACATTAGACCAGGAGCTCATAATCTGATATTTATCCACCAGGACCCCCGAAGTCTTTTTCAGAGGCAGTGGTATTTAAATATAGAGTTCTCCAAATACTAAGTATGACTTATTTTATTTTTCCCTAGATCTATCAGTTTAAATCTGGCCATTCTGAAATGCATATTATTATCTGTGCAAATTATGTTAACTTGCTAATTTAAAAGTATTTAAAAGCAGTAGCTGCTGTTTAATATCAGCCTTACTTGCTGTCAGAGTAGAAAGTATTTCATTATATTGATAGAAATACCGTATTTACTGTATTTACTCTAATACAAGTCAAGGTTTCCCCTTCCCCCTCAAATGGCATGGGGAAAAAACCCTCGTCTTATAACTGCATACAAAGAAATCTTACTAAATACTCTGACTATCATTAAACTGCTGCCGAAAGCATCATGTGCTCAGGAATGGAAACTAGCTTTAAAGTTGATTAAATGCAGCCAACACTGAGTATGACTATAAAACACATGGCCCACAGAGGAGATCAATCGTAACATTTCCATCACGGTAGCCGTGGATTCCAAGATGGCTGATGCATTAGTATCTATGTATCAACCCAATGTAATTAAAAAGTACTCTAATCCTAAAACCTCACAACTTCTATCACTACAAATTTCATAGCAGGCCTCATTACTGAAAACACTGTAACACAGACTAGCCAACTTCTTCAAGTTACATTGAATAAGACAATATATTTTTTTAAATTTAAGAATGCAGATAAGCCAGATATTCATAATACATAACTCAATGGCAATGAAACACACAGACATATGTTTGTCTTGAGACAATAGGAAAATGTAATAGTCTAATCCAATGATAATATAACGGTATATATAACATTAATACAATGGGTAATTGCAGTTTTTCAGGTCTCTTCATCACTTGAATCCATTTTTGAATCCGTTTCTGAATCCCTGTAGTTATTATATGGATTGCAACATGCTGTCTCATAGCACTCGCAGCTGGGAGTGCATGGCACATTAACCTGCTTGCACGAGCATGCTAGTCCCTGGCATTCCGTCTTGCACTTGCAACTTGTTATCCGAAGGTATTCTGCTGGTAATGGTTCAAGCGTGTTTATGATAGGAACATAACTGTCATTTTCAGCTTGCCAACCACACTGGCCAGATGATTGCAATAGTGGATTAGGTTCAAGTGCACTTCGCCAAATGAGACTTTGATAATTGGCTCTGTGTACATGGCGCACAAGGGAGTCAGTTCATACCACGTTGGTTTCATAATGGGGATTAATTTTCTGATCCTAGTGGGAATTATTGACCAAAACGTGCATTCCCAGCAGCCATCTTGCATTCCCAACAGCTACACACATTACTTGCCAGATTGGCAACATGAATTTTCTGACATGGGTAGACCACCTCAACTTGAAACACACTGTTGCTGCTTGTGGCAATGAGTTGCCTAGACAGCAAAATATAGAGACATTATTGGACAATTTATACCCTAGTGATTGTGCTCTTGCCACTTTCTACCTTTCATCCAATATACCTTCTCATGCTGTTCCCGTTCTGTCTCCCATTCTCTTCTGCTCCTGTCTTCCCTCTGGTCTTGTTCCTCTTCCCATTACCTTCTTTACAGCTGTCTCTGTCATTGTTGCTACTTCCACTGTTTCTCCCATCTTCTTTGTCATTTTTCTTCTCTGCTTCTCCACCTTTGTCCACTCTCCATCTGTCCCTAGACTTTTTTTTTCCACTCTTCATTTCACTTTCCATCTTCTGGTTATTTGCCAGACTGCCACTGTTTTGAACTTTGGGTTTCCCCCTTTCACCCCTTACACCAACACTCTGCTGATCCCTATCTCTGCCTTTAAGACATTGATCAGGCCTTTAGCTGATCACTTGATCTTAGCCCAAGAGACTGAGAAAACGCTGATGAGAACCTATCACAAGGATAGCCTAGTTCAATCTATCTAATAAGACATATGCGAGTACCCATTAAGTGCAATCCCCCTCACTGCAGATTCTTTTTCAAGTTATGGTGAACCATGACATCGTTCTCTCTGTCATCTCCTCTCTCAGCCTGGCTCATATGATTAGTGTGTCCCCACCCTCCATGAGGTGAAGCTGGACCAGTTGCCCTGCACCTCATCTGTATATACATTTTTGAAGCATCCCAGAATTTGTGACAAAAATACCCAGTTCCAGTCATGAGTGGGGTCTAATTAACACATGGATCCTTTGTTGAGGGTATCTGCACATACAGAGCAGTGCTGAGCTATGGGGTCACTGTGGCTTGAAATGCTGCTTACTCCGCTAGGGCCCAGTCCAATGAACTATATAGTTAATCATGCTTAGCTTTAGACTAATATCATGCATAGTTTGTACTACATATAAATAAGTGATGAAGTACCTGTGCTAAAACTTGCAGCAGTTTCAAAAAAAGGTATCGTATCAATTCTGGATGAACGAAGTGTATGAATACTATATACAAATTGCTACAGCTATGTTTAATTTCAAGGTTATTGTTTTCAAATTTGCTCCTTATTTCCACGTGCTCAGGGACAGCAGGGTCTGACAGTAAGAAGAGGGTGAAGGGGCTTCCAGGGGAAGAAGTTGTGAGGAAGCAAAGACCAAAGGGGCTACCTGCCCCCCCCGCAATTTATTTTCCCTTCTATAGCAGTGGGAGGGGGACAAATTCAAGGTAAGCCTCCAATAATTAGATTCCACACCTGGCAAATTATAACAAATGTATACACTTTTCATATATAGAATCTAATTATTGGGAGGTTGTCTTATAATCAGGGTCATCTTCTATTCAAGTAAATTAGGTATATAATCTGTGTTTTTTCCCAAATATGAAACAGAAATATTATGAATGTTTCTCCTTTTTTGCATTGATAGTTCTACAATGTCTCTCTAGTAGTTGGCCAGACCATTGTTAGTATCCATTTTATTATTGACAAATTTAAAAATATGGCCTTTTAATTGTCATTAACAATTAACACTTTAACACTAACCATAGATTCCTGTTTGTATCCTTTTGCTTCTCTTATCAATTTTCTGCATTTCCCAATTTAATTTTCCCTTTTTCTCATTTGTGATATATATGCATTTTTATTTATAGCTGCTTTTATTCCCCCTTTAAGCCAGGCTGGTTTTTAGCAGCAGAGCTTTCTTTCCCATTGTGGTATTGCAGGTTTTGAGCATCTAATAAAATGTTCATAAGCAGTTCCTGATGATCATCTATATTTTTCTGTTTAAATTCTTTTCCTCACATGAATTGACTCTTAACTGTTTTCAGTTTATTGACATTGGCCCTTCTAAAATACCAACAACATACTACTGTTCTGAACAAGTATAATCAAGTCATGGTTAGTTGAGATATCAATTCCTCTTTATCTGTCAAAATGAATAGAATTCCCCTATGTTGGCTATGACACTTTTTGAGTTAGGAAATTGTCATCCATAGTCTTTAGAAATTGCAAAGATACTTTAAAACTGGCAACCAGAGATCTTCACCATGTCATATTAAGTGCGCCATGGTAACACACCTTTTTCCCTTGCATATTATAGATACATGTGTACAGACCTAGTCATGTGTTCTCTAGAGCAATATGGTGGTCTGCAGCGGACACAAAGTAATACTCTTTTTTGTGCTTTATCTATTAGAACATCAATCCATAAGCATTCAAGATAATTTCCTTCAGGGTTTCTCTGACTCAGAAGTAAGATGCCACAAAGGGGGACAGAGTGTGATACTCTCCCCTTTTGTTTATTTAATTGTTCCTGAATAAGTGATTTTGACATTCCAAGCATGTGAATTGTCCTACTACACCTCAGGAATACCCATCAACTCAAACAGAGTGGTTAGATGCCATGATACATAGTGGTCAGCTAAAGTGACTCCAGGGCTTGAACTCCCAGGTTCTATTCCCATCTGTACTGTTGACTTAGTTGGGTCAGATTTTCCTTTGCCTCATATCTTAAGGATATATGACATTGCCAGATCACCAGGGTAGTCCTGCAACCTCTGGGTATGCATTTGGTACAGATTTAAGTGAGAACACAAAGTGCAGCACACAGGAAAATCAGGCTAATCTTGGGCAAGCTGACTTTTCAAAAATTGGTACTCTTATGAGTGCCTCCATTTCTGTTCTCCAACATGAGACACTGAAGGCCAGAGATGCCAGGTACTCAAAGCTACAATTAAAGGTAGTAAGAGAGGCAAGTATTCAACATCCCTGAAAATGAAGTCCTTGTTTATTTAGGAAGCCAAAATTAGTGTCTGTTTTTAAACATTTGGCTGTTAACCTCTTTGTGCTTCTGTTCATCTACCTGTAAGACTGGGACAATAAGAAGGGATAATGATATTTGGTGCTGTGAGGCTAAAGTAAAATCTTAAAGTGCAGAGACCTTCAGGAGCAGAGTGTTCAGCAGCCTTGTCACTGGGCTGGCTCTGACAGGACTCCCAACATCTTGCAGGAGCTGGCCCATTATCACTAGTTAAACTCTTTTTGTCTACATCTAACTAAATAGAACTTTTTTTAGTGATGTTTTAATGCACATTAAAATAGGGTAATGTGCATTAAAGCACGTGCATAGATGTGCCTTATGTAGCTTATCCTTCTTGGATTTGAGCCCCTACTTTCTAAATAGTCCCCAAAGTAAAGAAGCAGATGAGGATAGGCCAAAGTGCAGGTACAGCCTTGTATCCTTCCATCTTCCTTGCTGAGCAAAATAGTGAATCAAGCACAAGAAGGGAAATAGTCCTCATACCTATTGTGCAGTTCTTCAACCCTAGGAAGTAATGAGAAGCAGGGAGGCCTGAAAGAATGATAGGTAGGGAACCAAATAATATGTAAATGCTCAGTTGAAAAAAAAAAAAAAAAAAAGGAAGGCTGGTCATGAGACATTTTTTTTATATCCCTTGAATTTCAAAGGAAATTATTATTTTGTTTCTGTTTTCAGCATTTTTTTCAAACACTCCTTTGCATTTTCATCAAAAAACCCAAAACAATTTTCAGCTTTTAGCCTTTTTATTTTTTAAATTAAAATGTTAATTTGCTCCTGAAAAATTCTATTTTATCAAAAAGCCATTTTTTATCAATCTCTCCAGCAGTCTCTACTTCAAATAGAGAAGGAGAGAGTCTTTCTGCCTCAGCTCCTGAGTGTTTACCCAGGAACCCTGTAGCCCAGGTCTTCTCACCAAAATGACATCGTCTACTCAGGTAGGCCTGGATAGCTGTCATCACTATGGGCAATTCTTCTGCAGCACAAAGGCACCTCAAGAGTTGCACCTGCTAGACCAGTGATTCTCAACTAGGGTGCCACCTTTCAGGTCTTTTGAAGGGTGTTGCAAGTTATGAGGAGATAAATGAGGTATGAGGAGTTAAGCAGATAAGTGCAGGCTCAGGTTTGTCCCTTGCTGCCCAATCCCCCACCCTGACTACTGAGCCTTTCTGCTAGGAGGTAAGCACTGTAATATAGAGTTTAGTTTTTGAAACTGGATGTCACTCAATTCACAAAAGTTACGGAGGGATGCATTGAGTCCAGTGAGGGGTGCCTCGAGTCCAAAAAGGTTGAGAACCATTGTGCTAGACAAAGGACATGGCCAATGCAATATCCCCAGTGGTGATGTATGTTATGTTTAGGGCATGTCATCTTAACTCTTTCCATGAGAAGATATATCATGGGCACTTACATATCAGTGACCTTAATGGGCACACTCTTAACAATATTTGACTATATTATGGGGAGACTAGGGAAGAAGGACATGATGCAATGTGGGAGGTAGATGCTTATCAGAAAACTCATTACTTAATACCATAGTTCATTTGTGCATGTAACCATCTTAGAAGAGTGGGTAAATTTTTAATTGCAGGCTCCATAATGTGTCACCCCCATTTTACAGAAGAGAAAAGGAAAGGTAGGGATATTTCACATAAAATGTTTCCTTTAATTTTGGGTACCTTGCTTTTTGGAAGCCTAACCTGAAGGATATAGGGATATAAATGTAACAAAACATGGCAGGGAGAAGTTTTCTTGTTCTCCATCTCTCCATATTTTCTGTGGGTCATCCTCCTAAGCACTGTTGCTCCTGGATGCTAAGCAAATGATTACTGAAGACATGACCATGTTTAGTTCAGGGAAGATTTTTTTTCTTCCTACACTATAAGCCTACCTTGGAAGCAGTGTGAGACTCATTTCTCAGAGGCAGTCTGTGATTAGTTGTTTTGGAAGTCTTCCCATGAGAGTTTGAACATCCAGGAACTCTGCAGAACTTACTGTTTCCTCATGCCCCACTCTCCAATGAATTGTTGTTTGTGCCAAGAAGGCCCCGTGTCTGATTTGACTTCCTACCGCTTCACTAGCTATGCTTACAATAACCTAGAAGTAACTGCAGTGAGGCCATCAAAATCTCTAATTCTCTTTGGTGCAGCCAGAAATCAGCTGCCAGGAGAATTCAAGCACCTTCACGAGAAGTAAAAAGTAAATAGCAATCTTATAGATCACCAGTAGAAATTAGAAATTATTTCTTTAGACCACAAAACCCAAAAAAGGTTAGCCTTGTTCCGACAGGATGGTGAAGCTAACAATTGGACTTCACAACCTTTTTCTAGCAGCTTGAATTCTGTTTGTGACATATGACCTATCCTTTAGGGTACAAATGATATTTGCCCCATTTTCAGAGGTGATAAAATGAAGGGCAAGAGAGAATAAGCAGTGAGGTGATCTTGTCATGCAGCTCAAGATTTTGAAAGCATAATAACTGTAATTTTTAGATAGTCAGGATTTAGTGAACCATTGAAAGTGACCCAGTTCACTGAACCAAACTGAAGTGAACAGATGGAATTCCACCCCTTACTATGCTTGAGTGACTATTCGAACAATACAAAGTCTTTTTTCAAAATCCCCTCCACTGAGCTTCTTACCTCATGCATGCAACATTTGGTAGATGCTCTGGTCACTCCTCTATTCAGGACTGCTGTATTTTGTGATAGTATAGATGGCAGATTCCTGCCCACCAGAGTGTAGTTTCTTGTTCCTTTTCTCTTTTTATATTTTATATTGATTTTTTTTCTGATTTTAACTCCCTTGTTGTGATTTTTATTTAATAAAAGATGAGTTCCAGATTCCAGTCCCTTTAATAGTGTTTTCTTTCAATAATATGACCACTCTACCTCCCTGCATTACTGAAGTCTTTTAATAAAAATGCCATTTTAAAACAAATACACAAAATGTTTTATTAAAAAAAATCAAAACAAAGCACTTTGGTATTTCCAATTTTTAAAAAATAATTAGAGCTTTTGCACCCCTCTCCCCAAAATGCATTTTCATTGAATTTGATACAAACTGAGAAAAAACATCCACTTCAACTTGCAACACTTGGAAGTGCTCCAAATTTAGAGAATATTGAGTAGAGCCTAAGTGAGCTTTTCTTTTTCCTAAACAGTTTATTCATTGAAAAATGCAGTTTCTGGAAATGTCTCAATTATTTGTAAATTTTAAGGGAATTTAGTGAATAGTTTTGAAATAAAAGCTTTTTTAAATAGTGATATGTTGGTTTTGACATTTTGAAATTAACCATCTTCATAGGTTCAAAATGACTATTTCAGTTAGAAAATGACAAGAATTTAATTCTGAAACATTATAAATATGGTCAAGAAATAAAAAAATGGATCAGGAGTTTGGGAGATTTTTGTTTTGTTCTTAAAAATGATTTTTTTTCCACATCCAGCAAATTGGAATGTCTTTTTTTTTTTTTTTTTTTGCACATCTTTTATATAGAGAACAAAAAGAAAAGTAAAAATAAAAAATAGGTATTTTCCCATTCATTTTCCTGAGAAGGTTCATGAAATGGTATTTAACTAATTAGGAATTAGGCTGTGGATTCCTAGATAATGCCCAGCATTTAGATGGTAAACAGAGGCAAGAGTTTAGAAAATATACGCTCCAGAATCTTGTGTAATTATACAAAGGTGGGTATCTCTTGCTACAAAATGTAAATGTAAGGGAGCGGAAAATCAAACCCATGTAATCTTACAGAAAAAGCTTCAAAAAGGTTAAACGTATGATATACTAAAAGTAAAAATCTTAGGAAGTTAGTCTCCTCTGACAGGTTCCTTCAGCTAGAAAAGATATTGGAGCACATCTTCTCCATTAATTTGGCTTGTAAAGGAACAGAAAAACAGTAGTAGCCTTAAGGCTAAGTTCTAGGACCTTATCCAACTGCAGTGACAGCTTGTAGCAATGAAATCTTGATCTTGTGGCCACCTACAAACTCTTCAGGGGGGTCAGCAGGAAGTGGGGGATACGATGTTTACCAGGGTGACAGTCGTGGTAACTAGAAACAGTGGACACAAGTTAAAAGAGAGTAAATTCAGGCTGGACATCAGGAAAAAGTTCTTTACAGTGAGGGTCACCAAAATATGAAATAGGCTTCTGAAGGAGGTGGTGTTGTCCCCTTCCTTGGAAATATTCAGAAGGAGATTGGACAGACACCCGGCTGGGGTCGTCTGACCTCAGCGCTCTTCCCTGCCCAGGGCAGGGGATCTGACTCAATAATCTAATAGGTCCCTTCCGACCCTAATAACTATGAAACTATGAAATAAAAACAAGCATCTCTCTGGCCTTGACTCCAGCAACCTTGAGTCAGTTCAAAATCTGCTGCCAAATCATCTTCCTCATTTGCTCCTTGTGTTATCCTGGGCTCTTCCAAAGGAACTTGTTCAACACCAATTTGCTCCTATACTTGGCTAGGTTTCTTTTCTCACCATCCCAGTCATACTTTTCTGAGGAACAGGACTGAGCTTAAGGTTTTCACAGATAGGGGAGAAGCACATGCAACCCAGTTTGTTAACGGGCTCTTCAGGTGGTGAGTGGAGAGAGGGGAGTAAAGCAAAGCAGAGTTGGGGAAAACAGCGACAAACATACTGTGGAACTCTGTCAGGGAGAAGATGACATTGCCTCCCATGGGGAGTGAAAGCAGAAGAAATGATGGATGGAAGACTTCGGGTAGAGTATTGATTGCTAAATGCATTGCTGAAAATGACAGACGGAGGCCTCCTCTATGAGACTTTGCAGCTGCCTTATTGCAATCTCTGCTAATAACAGCACATCTAGTGCTCTGGTGCTCATTGATTGAGGCTGAGAAGTGACTGCAGGTCAGGCAAATAAGTGCATCTGCTGGCTTACACTGGCTGCGTAGACATTGCACTGCAGGCAGGCAACCCAGAAGTAGCTTGAGTCCAGTCACCTGGGGTAGCAATAGCAGTGAAGTCACAGAGGCAAGGAATTCAGTCCCCAAATAATGCTTCACATCCAGAGCATGCTTTTACACACACACTGAAGTCTATGCTGCCATTGCTTAACCATGGCTCGTACTCAATTTAGTATGATTAAAGGTACCTACATTTTTCAGTGTATCACACCAGTATGGCTCTAACTCCTACAGTCAAACTTTTGAGGGCAATATAGATACTTCCCTAGAACAAACACCATATCTGTGCTTGAACATTGAGTCATGTGTCTATATCTTCTTGTTTAGGATTGGCTAGCACAATGGCTGTTACAGCTCTTGATTGCACCTGGAAATTAAATGCTGTGAGTTTTTTGGCCAACAGTTTGATGATTCACTGGAGAGGAATTTTCTGTTAGTACCTATTACATCTGACTATAAAAGCGGGAGGACACCCCTAGTACCTGGCAAGAGAAGGCTATTAGTAGTCCTCCACTTTTAATCAGTACTTCCTATTTGAGACTCTCAGGGATTTACAAGCATTAAGTAAGCCTCACAGCAGCTGTGTGGTGGGCGAATATTATACCCATGATTCGGAAAAGGTTTGAAAAAGATTCGGCTGCTACGGAGATTCGGCCATAGACTAAAGAGGCAGCTGACACAGCTGCCTCCAGCTGGTAAATGTTGGGGTTGGGGGGAGGGAAGGGGCATTGAAGAGGGAGTGGCTGGGGCTGAGGCTGGGGCTGGGACAAGCTACTCAGCCAGGGCAGGGGGCACGTGTTATTTGGGGAGGGGAGAGAGGAGGTGTGGGATGTGGGTGTGGCAGTGCTGGGAGTCGGAGTTCTGCCCTGCTGCCGCTTGCCCAGCTGGGGTGGGGGTAGGATGCAGGCACGGCTCACTCCAGGCAGAAGGGGGCAAGTGACAGTAGGGCATAGTCCTTGCTCCCAGCTTTGCCACACCCGCATCCCGTACCTGCCGCACCAGCTGGCAAGTGGTGGCAGGCCAGCACTCCCAGTGCTGATGCAGGTGCAGCAGTGCTGGGAGTGGGGGCTATGCCCTGCTGCCTCCTGGAGCAAGCCACGCCTGCATTGCACTGCCCACCCCCGTGGCAGCTGGGCAAGAGGCAGCAGGACATAGCCCTCGTGGTTCCCCCGACCAGGGCAGAGGCAGGCACAGCCAGAGGAGCTGGGAGAGAATCCCCCATGGCTGCCCTGCCTGGCCCCATGCCCCGCCCTGCCCAGCATTAAAAAAAAAAAAAAAGCCCCTTACTCACCAGCTGTGGCAGTGGTGATTGGGGCCTCTGGGCACTCGTGGCAGAGCCCCCCCACACATACAGTGCAGGGCAATGGAGGGTAGTGGAAATCTACCCCCCACCTGGCACCTGTGTGGCAGCTGCCCCATGGTGCGGGTGCAGCACAGCTCAGCAGGGCGCCACGTACTGTTTGCAAGCTGGGGCAGCTCCATGTGTCAGCTAGAGCCTGGCACCACTCAGCCCCAGTGGCCCCAGCTTCCAGGCAGCATGCAGCACCCTGCCAAGCCACGCTATGCCTGCACCATGGGGCAGCTGCTGCGCAAGTGCCAGGCAGCTGGGGGTGATCCCCACTGCCCTGCACTGTGCCAGGGGCTCTGCTACAAGTGCCCAGAGGCCCCAGTTACTGCTGTTGTGGCCAGTGACTGCGGGGCTTTTTTGTTTGGTTGGGTTTTTTTAAGTTTCAGGACTAGGCTGTGGCCAGGCGGGGGATGGAGCCTGCAGGGCAGCCATGGGGGCTTCTCCCGCAGCTCCTCCCACCCAGGGAGAGGCAGGCACAGCCAGATGAGCTGTGGGAGGAGAACCTGCAGCCACCCAGCTGTGCCTGCCTCTCCCCAGCTGATCCAAATCACGAAATCTCTCCGAATCAGTGTAGAATCTTCCGAGGATGATTCAGCCAAATCGATTTGAGACAGTGATCTAAATCTCTGAATTGAATCACTGTCCGCCGAATCAGCTGAATCCGAATCGAATACTTCCCTAGTCGCCTGGGCCTACTTCTCAGCTACACTTTTGTCCCATTTAAAACAGATGTTTGAAGAAGGGAGTTAGTAACCGACTAAATGATCTGTTCTGTGTAATGATTTCTTTGAGCAAGTGTGTCCTTAAAGGAAACTGGTACCCAACTCTCTCAAGGGCAAGCGCTGTCAACATCCTCCAAGAGTGAACCCAGCATATTATCCATTGGCCTTCCCGGCCAGTAAGGGCAAGAATGCAATTCCTTGGCAAGCATTGCCCTAGAAATTCAGGTACTTCCCCACCTGAAATTCATACAAAGACAACACTGTGTGTCCCCCTTTAGATGATAATTGATTAATACAGTGGCAAGTTATTCAGAGCCAGGTGGAGGTACCTGGTCACCAAAACAATGGAAGAATCCTCTGAACAGAGAAAACCCTTTGTCACTGTATGGTGTCAGCCCAGGTTAAATAGGTTATCTGCTACTGGCAACATTTTTTCTGTCAGGCATTCTGCAAACACTCTTCAGGAGGTAAATAATCCCCATTTTGCCTCCAGCCCAGCCACATCAGGGTTCACCGAATTGCCAAAAAGATAGAAAAGGCAAATAGTTTACATGATCCAGAGAAAAGCTGGAGAGGAAAAAACTACCTTCAGGACATTAATGCCTGGCATAAGCCTAGTAAGTGTTGTAATTAGATGACATTAATGAGTACTGGAAAAGGCTGCCACATTTTATAGCAAGCCTCCTTGTAAAGAGTATGAGAATAATGTTTTT
This sequence comes from Alligator mississippiensis, assembly GCF_030867095.1. NCBI lineage: Eukaryota > Metazoa > Chordata > Crocodylia > Alligatoridae > Alligator > Alligator mississippiensis. The sequence goes on from NC_081826.1 coordinate 80,510,824, forward strand.
TTGTTGGTTTTTTTTTAAAAGTCTATTTTCTTGTTTTACTAGTAGGGATTTTTAATCAGATGAATGAACTTGTATGTACTAGTTAACTTTGCTGGAGTTTAGTAGTTGTATTTAAAGCAGATTTTATCCTAGAGTGATATTAATTTGATAGGATCCCTGATCTGTAAACCATTGGTTATCTTGGTCTCTCCTGATAAGAAAAAAAAAGTGCCGAGGGTTTCCAGTTGGTGAGCACATTTGGGCAGAATCTTTCACACGTCACAAATTGCAGATGGGAGGCAGTGATCTCGAACATGCAGTCACATTGCGTGACCATCTGACACCTTCCATTTAGAAAAATAATACTTTCCTCACAGCATACGCTCCCTGCTGCAACCAGCACCAAAAATTATGCCTGGGAGAGCTGTTCCTCTTAGACTAGGGTCTTAAATATTTCTTAGGCTGCTTTTAAAAGATTCATGCTGCAGCAGCACCTAGCTCACATCCTCCTAACCCACAGAAAATACTGAAATTCTCCCCAAGACAGTGTTAATCACAGAATCTCTGAAAAGAACAAAAGGAGAAAAAAGACAGCAGGAAAATTATACACTCATACTAGCAAGATGAACAATGGATGATTCTTGTTCTCTGTATAATTCAAACGTATCCATGTTAAACTCAGTGGAGTTATTTCTTATTGCTACCGTTTTCTCAACTGCATAGCATCTTGCTTTTTCAGGGAAGTTCAGTTAGAGCCCCCTTGCTTGCAAATAATTCTGCTTGACAATATGTGCTAGCCACATTTGTTTAAGATATTGATGACCATTTCGGTATCCATACATATAGCAACACACAAATAGATATGATGTTATGAACAAAACCATATATATTAATGACCGGTCTCTGATGCCTTTCTATCCTGTTTGCATTGTTACTAACTCCAGTGTATAGCAAAAAATAAATAAAAATAAAATAATCAACACTGAAATTAATTGTTTCTATTATAATCATCAGATGCTGGCTTTGAAAGCACTCTTAAAACATGGCATAACAGGGCAGTTTGGACTGAAACAGGAGGAAGATTCTGCTGTCCTGCCTGACCTTACCAGTGTGACTGTCTTAAAGACTGGGCCATGTTTTCTCAGTTGCCTGCAGAGCAGATGTGCCCCAGCAGCCAAGTCAGCCAACCACTTAATTTCAAGAGTGCCTTCCTCGCAGTGGCACTGAGACACGATTTCATAGCTGCAATGGGCTGGGGGCTTTCCTGAAAATGACAGGTGCCACAACTGAAGGCTGAAAAAGCAGTTTCCATATGACACTGAATATGTTCTGCTGTTTGCATTCAGAAAGAAAGCGGCATGTGTTTGATGGTGCTTTTAGTAGGTCTTTGTAGTTTGTTAAGTAGATATAGAAAATTGTGAAGGATATTAGATAAACACCTTCAATTCTATACAGCTGGGTGACTGTGCCAGGTCACATTTTTAGAAGCATTTAGGTGCCTAACTCCCACTGACTTTGGGGGGATTTAGGTGCATAAATACATTGAAAAACATAGGTACCTAAATACCTCTAAATATCTGGGCCTTAGAGGTTAACTGACTTTTTATGTTACCTGGTTATGCTGAACCGTGAAAGAACAGCATGAAAGACTTGCTGGTGAAATGGTCAAACTGACATTCCTGTTGAGGGAAATCTCTTTATGCACAGAACAAGTGTAGCCCACACCTTGTGCTGAAGGATACAGCATGCAGTGTCAGGGCCCCTCAAGGTGTTCATGTAAAGGCATCTGATGCACATGCATGTCAAGAGGTGTGATTGTGGGATCCAGTGACAGGTCCAGCCATGCCTTATTGCTGGTGCAGGGGAGTCCAAGATTGCTATCCCAGGCTCCCCCTGCACCAGCAAGTGGCTAGTTGATGGGACTCTCAGCTTTGGGGGCATCAGTATAAGCTTATCCTTGTGGTCACACAAATGTTTCTTACTCATCTGAACTGAAAAGAGTTGAGAACAGGCCATGCCCCTGGGTTATTCTCTTCTTAGTTTCACAAAAACAGATTTTTCTACTCCCTTTGAGCTGTAATGATAATTTTATGTATTGCATTCTGAAAATCTGTAACTGAACAAAAGACAGCTCATGTTATGTGTGCTCAGCAAGAGGTAATTCTGTTTACTTACTACCATCTTGGATTGTATTTGAACAAGTGAAAAAAAGAAAAAGGATTGTAGCTCATTTTCTGTCTTCAGCACTGGCTTTTCACTCGCCAAAGCCTGGATATCTTGATTTACTTTGATGAGAGTTGACTCTAGAGTCTAGAAGCTCTCCTCCTTACATTTTCTCATCCTTGACTACCTTTGCCAGCTTCATTTAGACCTCCTTCTAGTACCTGCTACCATGAGATCTTTCATGTTTTATGTGTGTTATGCCACAGACTGAGTGATATTAAGTTTGAATTTTTCACACTACTTTCACATGGTGGGCACCTTTACTTGTGCTCCAGGGTGGGGAGGGTGGAGCGTGGATTTTAATTAGAGTGGCTCTCGGGAGCTGCTCTAATTGAATCACCCAGAGTATCTCTTGTATCCAGAGTCCTGTTTTCCAAAATGATGGCAGGGCACTTACTAAAGCTTGTTTGAGCTTTAGTTAAAGTGCCGCTGCCACCATTTTAGAATATAGGGATGCTGAATACATGAGATGCCGGAGCGTTTTGATTACAATGCTCCAGCAGACTCGATTAATCAAGTCTATGCAAACACATGCTAGTTAACGTGCATCAGAGCACGTGTTGAGCACATGTATCCGTGCCTTGAGAGTGTAAGGGAGGTCCCTCCCCTTGCAAGGGTTCTCACCCTTTGGTTGGCTAGCTGCAGGGGATGTGGAAGTGGGTTGGCTTTGTACTATCCCCTTTCCTGCCCTGTTCTTTAAACACTTGCTTGGGTGCTTGAGACTGCTGTTTTCTGTGACTGCCATCCTTGCTCTTTGTGGTTGTAATACTTGAGCTATGTATTTAGATTGCTGTGGGTCTGGCCAATCACTTGTTTTTTATGATAGGAAGCAGGGTTTCCCCTTAAGGTCAAAACTGCAGAGGCTTGATGTTTCCTTTCACCTTCCTTACAGCATTAGGAGGGTACAAATAGCTGCAGGACTTACAGCTGCAGGATTAATAGCTGCAGGACTTAAAATTTCAATATGCAGCAGTTCATCACAATTTGCAGCGGCTGTCCAGTGAGAATAAAAGGCCAAGGGGCCCCTACCAGTAGTAAAGATGGACTTTGTGCCCATGGAAGAAAGGCAGACTTAAGGACTTCAAAGAACAAGGTGCCCACTTTTAGCATGTTCTGTCCCCCCCCATGGGGAGGAAAGTTGGAAGACTCAAAGCTTAAACTGAATCCTGCGGGTTGGCTGAGAGCAGTCTATCCTGAGTTATGGGTTATATTGAAGAAGCCCTCTAACCCCTGCACTAGAACTCACTTGAAAATGCCCCACGCATTAACTTGATAAAGTTGCAGCCTGCCACTTAGAACCCTTCTCTGTGTCTGTGTTCAATCACCCGCATGTCTGGATCAATAAGACTAAACCCACTGGTGAACTTGCCTTGTTGAGTTATCTCCTTATTGAGGACTTACATGCACTACTTGTTCTGTAGCTTGTAGCCTTTATACTTTTCTAAACAGAGGATCAGCTCAGGTAGTAGCGTGGCTTGGAACACAGATGCATCCTTGGCTTTAATTTGGTTTAGTCCATTCTATTTCATAGCATAGTGTAATATGTTGAAAATAAGCCCAGATTGGATGCTATTTTACAGTAGCTGCACAGCAACAGTTTCTAGCAACAGCACATGTGAATCACAGATTATCTAGCATTTGCTTAGCTCTTATTGTTTTCTTTAAATTAATGTTCAATATATTCTGCTTTAAACTTTGGTCATAAGGCTAGGGACAGAAATTACACATAAACTGGCATAAGAGAATGGAAAGTGGTCTAAACCTCTAACAGAACAGAAGTTCAGAGCACATAAAACAGTTTCCAAATGGCAGAACCTGGTCCAAGATAGGCCTGGATCAATGTAGTATCAGACTTAACTGATTTAGGTCAAACCTATGTATTAAAATTTAGTCCCAGACCCCCTCCCAAATCAAGTTAGGTCCCAGTCCCCCAGCATCCCAGGATGCTTTGCAGGCTGCCATTAACCTGCCACCTTGCAGAGCGGGTGGGCTAGCCTCCGCCCCTCCTCATCTGCTCCGGCTGAGGTGGGCCAGCCCTGCCCCTGGGCTGTCACAGAGCTGAGGAAGGAAAGTCTCTGCTCCCCGGCTGGGCCAGCAGCAGCACAGGGGGTTGGCAAGAGAGGAACTGAGCCCCTGCCCCTGGCCTGGCCCAGCCCCTTCCAGCTGGGGTCTGTACAGTGGGGTCTGGACCCATATAGGGAGGAGGCATCTGCTCCCCCCCAAGCCAGTGCCCAGCACTACTGACAGGCTCTTGCCTGCACATCATCAGGAGGGGGTCAGGCAGTGGTGGCAGCTCCCCCCTGCCCCCACCTATGCTGGCTGGCTTGTATGGATTGGGGGGTGGGGTATGGTAGGGCTGTGCCCACATGGTGGGGGCATCTGCTCCCCCACCAGTGCACCAAGCCTGGTGAAACACTCCTGAGCTGTAAGGATTGCAGCAGCTGCAATCCCCAGGGTCTGGGGCTTTCAAGTACCACTGAGCCCTAGGGATCCTTGGGATCAGGGATTTTTATCTGGGTGTGGTGCACTCTTGGGGAGCAGATGCCCCCACCATGCAGGCCTGGCCCTACCCTCCCATCTCTCCCTACATGAGCCAGGCAAAGAGCTGGCTGCTGGGGGGAAGGGGCTAGGGAGAAGGCCAGGTGGGCCAATCAAGGTTTGCTTTGCTGCTGGGAGATGTACTTGAGCACCCCCAGCTTGCTGGCCTTGGCCAGTGCAGGCACCCTGTTCACCACCCCTCTACTCCTCATGTAAGGGGAATGTCTGTTTTGTTCCCTCTTGACCTAAACTAGGGCACTTGGAGTAAAGCGCAAAACTTAAAGCACTTCTGCCATGGGGTTTTTGAACCTCTGTACTCAGCCTAAAATTAGCAGGCCAAGTTTGGCCCCTAGTTTAATGCCCATCTCCCCAGCAGCTCAGCCTCCAAGAAAGGTATTTTGAAACTGTCTTTGCTTCTCTGCACATGCTCAGAAGAAGTCATAGGGATGTCTCAGAGGGATGCATCTGAGCTTGGAGCTCTCAATTCCTCCTGCCATGCTTTCCACTGAGATATCCAGATTGTAGAGCAAGGGACAGTGGAAGAGCTGCACTTGTCTGTTCCACTGTGACCCCACAGTTCCTGATATTCTTTAAACCCCTTCCTGGTGCAGAACAGATGTGGAGGGGCAACGATTCGTGTCAGGGTGGGGAGAGATTCCAGATGGAATTGTGATCAAGATGCAGGATGACCATTTTTCTATTTGGCAATGTCATGTAGGATACAGATCTCTAGGAGAAGATTAAGGCCAAAAGCAGGGCATCCAGTGCCCCAGGAATAAGTTAATTAATTTCTTTCCTCCTTCTCTTCCCATTATTTTTTTTTTTGGTATGTTCATAGTTATTCTTACGCTTTCATCATTAGTTACTTTGCAAGTGTTTTCTTAGCCTGAACTCAACTTTATACTCGAAAAGAATATAATTTTTCAAAAAATAGCCTCAGTCTTGAGTCCAGACCTTTATTTGCAAATTATTAATCTATGAAAACAAGATTTGTATGAGAAAAGCTGATACAATCTTATGCAGAGAGGCACCAGAGATACCACTTCAAGGTTACCTGAACATATAAATATTTGTCTTATCTTGATTTGTGTCAAATTCCAGTGATTAAATGTTGGCAGTATATATACACAAAACCACACCTAGCATGGATCACTCAAAATTAACCAGTGCCAGCCCCAGTGGTGTTAGCACTATGGCATAGCACTAGCTGTGGCATTTTTGCTTTAAGAAAAGTGGAAGGAGTTGGTTTGTTCAGGAGGGGGAAACAGAATTACTGCTAAATAGACAAAACTAGTGAGCTGGGGCACTATTAACATGCTACTGGGCACATCTACATGTGCTACTAATGCATTGTAAAGTTATTGTGCACTTAAATACTACACAGTGGGTGCATCTACATGAGATACTTAACTTTGCATTAACATAGTTTACTGCAAAGTAAGCATGTGCTTACACGTGCACATGCTTACTTTGCAGTAAACCTCCCTAGTGCTGAGTAAATTTGCTACCTGCAAATGCAAGTAGCAAATTTATTTGGAATTAGTAACAATGCTGTAGTTCCCATGTAGACACCTGACAAGAAGCAAAATCTGCTCCTGACCAGCTGCCCACCAGGGGGCAGGAGATAGCTTCGTGCCCCTAGGAGCTGCCTGCTGCTGGGCCGGGCTCTGCCACAGCAGCCTGGGCAGGGACTATGTCCCTCTGCCCCAGCAGCAGGGAGCTCCAAGTCCCCTTCTCCCAGATAGGGATCAGGGACTGGGGGCTAGGAGATAAGGGTTTCCCAGCCCAAGCTCTGTGGTCACAGAGCTCAGGCAGATCAGACTGTCCTGTCCCCAGCCCCCTGCCATCGTCCACCAATGGAGCAGCTAGCAGTAAGCTAGCTGCCCCACTGGTGGAGTGGGGCAGGGGGCTGGGACTTGCCGCTTCCCTGCAGCTCTTTCAAAGCCTGTACCCCTGATTGTGGAACCAGGGCCAGGAGCTCCCTGCTGCTAAGGTGGGGTGACATTGTCCCTGTCCCAGCAACAAGCAACCCCCCCAGGGTTAGGAGACAGCTGTCTCCTGGCCCCATGCTCCCTACCAGCCCCTGGGCTAGCACCCAGCGGGAGCCTGGAGCTCCACCCAGTGGTGGCAGGGTCCCATTGCAGGGCTGCAGGGAACTTGGTATAAGTTTTCTCCCTAGACCCTGCATGTGTAGATGCCTGACCAAGAACCCTGATTCCCAAGTATCTTACACCAGAGTAAATGCATGTGTAGATACGCCCAGTAAGCTTTCCCTGAGGGCATGTCTACACATGCACCCATTGGGCATTTTTGTTGCTTTAAGGCAAATGGGAGGAGTAGGTTTGTTTGGGAGGGGGAAACAGAGAATTACTGTTAAATAGATAGAATTAGTGAGCTGGGGCACTAGAAACATGCTAATGGGCACATCAACATGTGCTATTAATGCACTGTAAACTTACTGTGCAGTTAAATACAATGCTATAAGCCTTCCCTGGGAGCATGTTTATACATGTGCACGTTGGGAGAAATTTGCTCCCAACAGGAGTAATTCAGTGCAGGCTACTCCTGCCATGTTTTTCCCCCTTACAACAGCCAGGGGGAGCTCCAGGCTCCCCTGGGTGCCAGCCCCTGGCTAGCAGGGGGCACTGGGGGGAGCTGTCCCACCTCTGGGGCATCTGTTTCCCAGTCCTGTGTCCCAATGGGCAGATTGGGGCATGAGGCTCGGAACCTGTCCCCTCCACCACAGGTTTTTCCCAGCCCCATGCCTCGTTCTGCCCATTGAGGTGTGGGGCTGTGAAACAGCTTCCCAGAAAGGGGACAGTTCCTGGGCTGCCCAGGAGCAATTTGCTCCCAGTTAGCTGTCTACGTGTCGGGTACTGAGCAGTAGCTAATGTGCAGTTAATCTACTACCTATATTTACAGTTTGTAGAAGACCATGCATTAGCATAATTTACTGCACAGTAGTTTCTGTGCACGGTTACATGGTGACAATTTACTGTGCAGTAGATTAGTCTAGTGCACAGTAAGCATCTCGTGTAGATGCACTCAGCATGAATTAAGGAACACATTAGGTATTTGCAAGCTGTATTGTGTCGAGTTATTCAAATAAGTTGGATGAGATCAAAGTAACCATAGGACAGTTCTGCCAGGATGGGAGGTGATGTTGACACTAGAAGAAACAGCTTAATGCATCTCATCACATAAAATAAAACGGCTTTTCAATCTTCTTCTCCTCCCCTACTTACAGAATAACATAGTGATATCCAATGTTCCCTCTAAGCTGTGCGCATGCGCGGCCACACACAATTAAAAATCTTGCCATTCAGTAACATTTTAATGCCGTGCACTCACCCGAAGAGGAGCTGGGCTGTGGCTTCCTGGAGAGGAGCTGGGTGCGGAGCATAGCAGAGGCACCAGGGCTGGTGCAGGACACTTACCAGTGGTAAGCTCCTCACTCCTCAGCCAGGGTAAGCAGCAGCTCCTCCCCGAGGCGAGGTGGGGGCAGGGATGGGGCAGAGTGCCTCCTCGCCATGTGTCTCCTTGGTCCCCAAGGTGGGGCATGGGTGGGGGCTGGGGCTGGAGGCTGGTGCGGGCTCCAGGGTACTGCTCCGCTCCCCAGCCCTGACGCCATGTGCATCCTCGCTCCCCGAGGTGAGGTAGGGACGTTTAACTAATTGTTGCTTTCTTCCCCACTCATTCTTCCTGGAATCTGCATGGATACATTCATCAGTATTTGTTTTCCCTGTTTTAAAGCCTGGCCCCTGTACACGTGGACCTTGCACTGACTTCCTGTTCCTGCTGGCAAAACTGTCTGTCTGCCAGACCAGGAAGGGGGTGTTAGCCAGGGGTGACCTGTCAGCTGTCTTCCTTTCCCTCTCTGATGCCCATCTCTAAGTGGAGTTTCAGTGGGTGGCCACAGGCTTGCCAGATGGCATTCAAGGAGCTGTGGGAACTAGCCAAAGTTCTCTGCTCGGTGTTCGCCCTTGACAGCCAGGTTGTTAACCTGTGACTTGCACTCCCTTCCAGTTCTATCATCCATTATAATGAATAATTCTCGGGACATGTTTAGCAGCGAACTTGTAACCCAGGGGTGGACAAAATACAGCCCGCTAACTGATTGGACCCGGCCCTCTAACTGATTGGATCCAGTTGGAGGGTAGGTGCCCACCAACTGATTGTGTCCGGCCTATGGCTGTCCCACAGCACTCCACATGGGGCCAAGGCCCACCCGCTCCTGCCAGGGGCAGCCTGTGCCACATTTCTACTGGGCCCGGCCAGCGTGCACAGCTTCCCAATGGGGCTACTGCTACCCAGGTACTGCTTGGCTCCCCCTGCCTCCAGCAGTTCATCCTGCCCCTGCTGCGCTTTCTGGGCAGCAGTTAGCATGGAGACAGGTGGTGGGTAGAACCCACAGTGCTCCACATGGGGCCGAACCCTGCCTGCTCCCACCTGGACACTTACCAGCAGACTGCACCAAAAGGGGGAGGCGGGACCAATTCAGGAATGGACCAAAGTGACACACTAATGGACCAAAGTGGCGCACTCACGGATCACGACACCTTAAAGGGTTTGTTGGTGATATCCAGCTGCAAAGACACATTCCCTCTTCAGAGGTATTACAGTCTAAGAAGTTAACGTTAAATGTACAAATTCGAACAGCACATTAATATTATGTATGTGGTATACAGCTGCTTTTCACTTTATGAATTATGGTTGAAAGACCTCATAGAAGAAGTTAGGGGAGGGATTCTCAGCCAGGGTGATGTGGCACCCCAGGGTGCTGTGAGATACTTTTAAAGTTACTGCAAGGTATCATGCAATATTATCACTGTTACATGTGCAAACGTCTACTCATGATTCACAAGATAAACCCAGAGATTTCACATAGGAATCCATAGTGTCAAAACCCATTCAGACCTGTTCTGGTCTTTTTGAGTTCTTTGCAATGGAAGAATTGCTCTATTCCTTTTCTGTAGTCAAAAAACAAGTGAAAGCTAAGAGTTAGTATTTTCTGAGGTGTGTCTTGAATCTAACAAGGGGTGGCTCGAGCCAGTGTACCAAGAATAAACACTCATGTGGAAATGGTATGAAGATAGGAAGGAAAAACAGAGTAAATATGGCTTTCAGAAGACAAAGGCAAAGAGACAGAGGAGGAAGTGAGAGCAAAGTTTTGGGTAGGGATGGAGCTGTGTGGTACCTGAGAGCTAATGCCAGTAAGTTGTGAACTTGCCAGAAGTGGTGAAAGAGTAAACCCATTAAAGGATTCTGGAAACACCCATTAGCTGGTCTCTTCAGCATGCCAGGAAGATAGTTTTAGCTGCAGTCATTTTGTGGGGAATGGATTTAGGTGAAACACAGTGCATATACATGTGCCTGTATGGCAACGTTACTACTGCACTGTGCTTTAGTATTTCCAAAAGGACTTGAGCATTTTCCAAAAGGAAATACTAAAGCATGGTACAGTAACAGCCCATACCGCGCCATACACCAGGTGCACCGTTATTTCTAGCCACCTCTTTGCTGTAGCAGCACATTATAACAAGGGAGCATGCTGCTACAGCAAAGTAGCTGCTGGGCACATGTAGACACACATGGTCGCTATGTTGCCATAGTGCATCACTACAGTGCTATAGCATCACAGTAGATGTGCCCACAGAACTATACAGGATGTTGAGCTAAAGTGGTAAGGCATGGACAAGTTTTATTTTTTTACAGTAGAAAAAGTGAGGAAAGAATAGATTTTAGGAATGTGGGACTGGCAATAAGGGAGAAAGCTTGTGTATGAGGGGAAAAGTGAGATGAGGTTCATGTGTGTGATAGGGAGGTGTAATGGGATGGTTTGATATATGAACCTGTGTAGTGATGCAGGGATCTTCTGTTGACTCACTCTGTTAGTGGAATTTAGAGCTGCTGAGCTAATTCAACTGATTCACCGTAACAAGATTGTTTTGTTAAAGAGGAGGGATAAGACCCTCTGGTCAGAGGAAAGTAGGGGCAAAGAGAGGGAGATCCTGCACACAGCCTTAGAAAAAGCCAAGATTTTTTGGGAGAAAGCTCAGTCTGAATTTATGTTCTATAATTATTACCTAAGGTAGTGAAAAAGCTAAGCTGGAGGAATGTGTAGCATGTATAGACTTTATTTGGAGCAAAGTGGAAGTGTCACTTGCTCAAAGGGTAGTTCTGCACTGCAGACTGCAGAGTAATATAGCCCATGCTGAGCTCTGCATTGCTGTGGTTATACAGATCCTAGTACCTCATTTAAGCAAGGGGATCAAACAGCTGGCCCATGGAACCGTGTCACCTGGTTTGCAGGGTTCCTCGGAGGGACGACACATCCAGGGGTGGGCTAAGCGAGGGTGGGACCCACCACCAGATTCTAGGTATTGAATCTGGAGCCCTTTTGGGGTGTTTTTCAGCAGCAACGGGACAAGCAATGGTGCATTAACTCTCACAGCTCCCTGACACTGCTCACCCTTGTGCAACGCCTGAAGGTGGATCCTGCCCAGAAAGTCAAAGGTGTTTGACACCCCTGATTTAACGCCTACTGTTTAAAGTCTACAGGATACTGTAGTTTTCAGTGCAGACGCTTAGTCTCACCATGCCTCAATTCCCCTTTCTGTGAAACTTAACTATACTTGACTATCTCACCTGGGTGGTATGCAGATAAATTAAAGAATGTGTGTCAGGTGCCCAGACATTATTGAGCAGCATCAAAAAAAATGAAGTAAAGGCAGGAGGGACGTGAGGGGGGATTTCTGTGAGAGAGAAAGTTTATAGAGAGGAAAAAAGCAGCTCAGTAAATGAAGAAATAAAAAAGGGAAGAACGTTAAAGGAATATAAAAACAAAAAAACCACGGTCCTCCATATTTCCTCTAAAAAATAAAATGAACAAAAAGTAAGGAGCAGATGTGATGTCAACAGCATCTCTCTGCTTTCCTTTATGAACCTTCCTTCTTCTGTGGGGATCTATCTCTTTCAGCCAAACTAAACTGCACTAGCAACTCCTGGGAACAATGTTACAAAGGGATCAAATGATTGGTTTTCAAGTTAAACCAGATGCTGCCAAAATGGAAAGGTGTGGCCAGCCGCACCAACTCTTTATCCTGACTTTTAATGCTGGATAATATGTTAGGCAAGCTTTCCCATTGGAATTACACTTTGCAAACTAATTCACTCTTACAGGTTCATTAAATTATGTGATTGCCTATCAAAAATATGCAACAAATCCAACCAGCTAGTGGTTCACTAGTTGTATGACTGTCAAGGGCAAAAATAGAAACAGATGTTTTATTGGGCCCTGCCACTGACACTTCACCACATCAAAAATGACAGCTGACAATTTGTTTTCGAATTGGTTAGTTTACAGGTGCATGAGTATTGGTGGGTGAGAGGAGTCCAGCTGTTCTCTTCCTGAAACACATTTCCTATTTTGGGGCTTTGCTTTAGGTTTCAAATGCCCTTAGTACTTTGTGAAACAACAGTCTCCTTTCCTGGAGCCTGTAGGTATTTTAACTTCTCTCTCCTTGCATTTTGGACACTGGTTGTTCTTCTCCATGTCCCTGCAGGGGACATCATGTTATAAGGGAAGATGAAGCTATAACCCAGTTTCTAGTCTCTTGGGTGCGGTGGCTCAGCTGCAGATAGTAATGTTGCTTTGGGCTTTAGTTTTTCTACCCGTTCTGCTGCTCTTGTAAATTCCCACCATAGGATGTAAAGAACAATAATACATGGTCTCACATGCCATCTCTCACCCCATTGTGCTTGTCTATAAGAAAAGCCCCTTTTAAAAGCAATTTGTTTGTATGTCTTCTGCCACAGATTCAGTCTTTAAGTACTTTTACATTTTTCTGTTTCTTTGAACCTGTAAGAGTCTAGATAAAAACATATAGTGCTACAGTGCACCTAATTCTCAGAACAAGAAAAGTAAGGGTCAAAGAAAAAGGAAAAAAAACATGTGATCATGGGTTTTTGATTCATTCACTTTACTTTCAGGTAACCATAAAAGACTCCAGTATTCTTGTGTCTATGGGGCAGAGATGCAGAATCCTCTGGGCTGAGTGTGTAACAGCCAGTAACTATGCACATTTAGATGAAAGCACGTGGTGAGAACCATTAGGCCCAGATTGGCTAAGGAAAGGGCACTCCGGCTTCACTCCCACTCACTTCTTCTTTTAAAATGGGAGCTAAGATAATATACAGTAAAGGGCAGAGTGGGAAATACAGTATTTTTCTTTCTGTGACCCTTTCACTGTTCTCTCCCAGTCTCAGATTCTTCTCTCCTAATCTAACTTTTACTATAGCATTTCCTAACTATAACCCCCATATTCAATCAATCCATAATCTGATTCCATTTTACCCTACTGGCTCAAAATCCTCCTAAGGGTTTTCAGGTTCCTCCAGTAGAGCCCCCTCCCTGCCCCACCCCTTACTACAAACACTGCCCTAACTCCCCTCTATCTTTCTACATAACCTCTCCAAATACTTCAATCCTTCTCCATACATGGCCCATTCAAGTTCAGAAAACCCATCCCTAAGTACAGAAATTTTTCCCATCCTAGTTACTTTCCAATTTTTTCATAATCAGTGCCCTGTTGTCTTGAATGGAGATCTGGAATGCAGCAGCATTCCAGGAGCTCCGTCTAATCTCTCTCGCTCATAGAATTCGTCACAATTTCAGAGGTTTTGTTTAATGCTGAAATAACTATACTATGTTCTTTGTTTAATGCTGAAATAACAATACTATGTTCTTGTGCTACTTCTCAGGTTCCATAAGCTCAGGACCTGGGCATTTCACTAGAATATAGTGAGTGATGGTCAAAGGATGCTCCAAAGGCTGTTTCTGTCCCTCTCTTCTGCATCATTATGTGGATTTGTATTTCTCAAGGGCGAACAATTGGAATTGCACAGTGCTAGTCCTCATTTGAGTGAGTGCAGGAGGAGCTAGTTAGCATCTAGCTCAGATGGTGTGGCAGACAATAAAGCTGGCTATAGTGGTCAGCATCTTGGTTACAGTCTCGTGTTTGCCTAAGAAACCAGGGACAATTACATTAACACAATACAGAATTGGCTCAGAGCCACCATCTTTGTGCTAATCGTCAAATCTTTCAGCCTTACCAAAGACAATACAAATAAAGAGGTGGGAATAATGACATAACTACAGGCCTTTTTGTTTTTTCATTTGTCATGTTTCACCTGCAAGGGTGGGCTTTACATGACACTTATCTTATCAATCACAGAAATGCAGCTACCTTTGTTACTGAAAACTGCAGCTATGCAACAGTGTACCGCTACACTACACAAAAGTTTCAGAGAGGAAGCAAGGAACATCTTATTCCATTGTATAATCCCCAAAAGGTTGCCTGCTTTATAATAGCAGAAGGGAGGTTGGAGAGTATGTGCATTTGGTTCTGGCTGATATTTAAAAGGAAAGTTGAAAGTGTCTTGCCTATGCATCTGTGCGTGGAGCTCCTTTCTACATAAGAATCAGAAATATTTTTTAAAACACTTATACTGTAATTTAGGTAGTCATGGCATAGTGAAACATTAAAAGGGATCTAGCTCACTGGACTGAATCGATCTGAAAGGGTGGAATTCCACCCTCTGCATGCTTGAGCGGTCTGTGCAATGCCAAGGTTTCTTTTAGTTTTCCTCCTTTGAGCTGCCTGTGTTTGTGAGTTAAAAAGAAAACCGGAGCCACATTACTGAGGCTGCAGCATGAAAGTACAGTGCAAGAAACACTTGTCACCGTGAATAAATAGTGAAATGCATTTTTTTAAAGTTACTAATTCCGTTTGGCATTTCTGAGCCTGATGCTGGAAACATCCATCTTGTTAAAAAGTGATGTCATTTCTGACACTACCAACATTAGCCCTCTGCAGAAGAGACTACAACCCAATTTTCAGCCTGCTTTAATAATGATTTAACAATCAAAGTTCACTAATATTTAGAGCTAAATGTTCAACCCAGCCTCTAACTTGTTCCCACTCGTATATATAAAAGATGCAGCCATGCAACTGCACTTTACAGATACAGACACCTGTGGATACACTTTAAAAATTCTAACTGGTTTATGCACATTTTAGTATTACACCAACATCAGCTATTGTCCCCAGGAGAACTCATGTTTGGCTCCAGAAGTAAGAAGCCTTCTATTCCATTATCTAGCTCCTGATGCAGTCAGTCCACCATGGAATGGTAGGTTTATTGAATGAATAATTAAAAAAAATGTTTATAACTTTCTGCTTTTGCATATTTTTGTGTAAAAATCTGGCTTTAGAGATATGTTGTTAAAGGAACACACACATAATACCAAGTATAAGACAACATAATATCTTTTACTTTTGCAATTTGATTTTAAATCCCTGTCACATTGTGAGATTATGACATTAAAAATGACTCAGCCAAATCCATAAGCAGATGATTTTTTAAAATTAAATTATCTAATCTTATTGGTTAAAAGTATCGTGGAAGATTTGCTGTCTTTTTGCTTTAAAATTGACATATTATGGCTATGCCAATAAAATAGAAGCCTTTGAAATTGGACTTTTTTGCTGATTAACATTTCGTCATTATCAGAGACTTAAATCCTGCTGTAATAGTAAATGTGTGTTGAGAAGTTCTGGCAGAATCAGTGGCAAGTGTGCAGTATCAGTCCCTTCCCCTCATGATTCTATGCCAAGGTTTTGAAAAATAGCTAGTCAGTCTTTTTTAATGTGCAGACTGAGGCATTTTAAATCCCCTGATTATTACAAAATGGAGGCTCTGAGAACCACACTTACTTTTGAAAGTCTTGGGCCTCCAGTAGAATTATATCTGCCTATTACCTCATTTCATATGTATACCTTATTTCATTCAATATTATTCTAACACAAGGTTAAAATAATTCTGTTTTACTTTCCAAATACTCAAAATACTTTCAAATGCTAGCAAGTCATAAAAATATTGATATGTTCATATGCTATCATATTGGCTTCTGTTTCCAGCGATGACTCGCAGAAGACATACTGCTAGTCTGCCTTATATATAAATGTGTCCAACGAGGCAAATCCTGAGGACCATGTTTGCTGTTCATTCAGTTCATGCTTCTATGTTTTTATGTACAATAAACAATAAGTATGGAGATTTTTAGCCCTTTTCTCACAACTAAGTACACGTATGCAAAACTTTAACAAGTACCTTGTTATTGTAATGTCCTATATAATCTCATAGTAGTTTATCTAATTATAATAATGGCTGCATTTTTTTGCTACAGTATATCATAGGAATTGCCTCATCATAATAAACTCCTGCCATTTGGAGCTGCTTATTCCACAAAACTTGCAAAGTGGTGCATAGCTCCCTGGAGCTGATTGACACAAACCAGTTGTAATCAATGGTAGTCCCGAACAAGAGCCAGTCTGAACCTTAGTTCAGTATTTAAGGTTAATTATGATGAAGGTTCAATAAAGCTCAGTTAACTTTTGTTGTTTTCAGTCTTCAGATGTTTCTGGTTTGAGGAGGAACCAGATGCAGCACAAAACTGTGAGAATGAGCAAAAATTAGCCTGGAGCTTCTGAGGATGGAAACAATTGGAAAGTAACTAGGATGGGAAATATTTCTGTACTTGGGGATGGGTTTTTGGAGCATGGATGGGCCATGTATGAAGAAGAATTCAAGTATTTGGAGAGTTTAGGTAGAAAGACAGAGGGGAGTTAGGGCAGTGTTTGTACTCAGTGGGACTGGTTTACTGCAAGAACCTGAAGGGCCTTGGGAAAATCCTGAGCCAGGAGGTGGTAAGAAATCAAGTGCAGGGTAAAATGGAGTCAGATTATGAACTGATTGAATACAGGGTTTGTAGTTAGGAAATGCTATAGTAAAAGTTAGATTAGGAGGGAAGAATCTGAGACTGGGAGAGAACAATGAAAGCATCACAGGAAGAAAAATACTGTATTTTTCCCCTCTGCCCTTTACTGTATATTATTTTAGCTCCCATTTTGAAAGGAGAAGTGTATGGGAGTGAGGCCCGAGTGCCCTTCCCCCTCCTATTTATTCATTAACATTCATTATTCTCCAGGAAAACACAGTAAATTGATGCTCTTTCAAATAAAAAATATATACATATGGGAAGGGATGCCAGTGGCCCTTTGATATTGTCAGAAGCAGACCCGGACACAGGGCATGGGTGAACCGGGCGGCCACCTGGGGCCTGAACAGAAACGGGGCCCAAAAATGAAAAGAAAAAAAAATTACAATTGTAAAAAAAAGTTTTGATATTGCGTCCATGTAGGATGACAATGTTATCAATTGAGAACAAACTATTTAAAGACATCAATACTACAGATGTGATAATGATTTTTTTGTTGCAAAAGTCTTTATCTCTGGTGAAGTGTGTGGGTGGGGGGGATGGACAGCAGTACTAAAACTTTGCCCGGGGCCACTAGGAGTCTAGGTACAGCACTGGTCACAAGGCTGGTGTGTTCCAGTGATGTTGACTTGCTCTTGCCAGTAAAGCTGTCAGCTAGGGTTGTACTCTCTAGCCAGCATAGTTCTTCCAGTAACCCATTCCCCCCTGACTTTGATATAGTATGCCCTGTGATATGGTAAGCCTCTGTGAAATCTGTCAGTAGGAGTTTAATTCTTGGTGGGTCTACCCAAGCACAACAGGTCAAAGTGCAGGGCCCAGACCTGGCTTTCCAGTTCGCTGGCTTTCAAGGTTGAGGGTTGAACCACAGACCAAAACGGCATTCTCAGAAGAATGTTGCACAAACACAGCAAGGTTGCTTTTCCAGCAGACAGAACAATGATCAGGGATAGCATAGCCTTGCTAATGCCCCAAGTGGCATCTAACAGCCCACGACAGATTCAGATTCAAAAGAACCACTCAAAAATGTTCGGACAAATCAGTTTTCCATTGTTAAATGCTGACTCAATGGAATCAATATGTTCCTATGGAACATGTCATTGACATTTTTGATAGAGATCAGACATGGTGCCTGGCCGGCTGACCAACCTGTTTTCCTTTCAGCATTCGTGGTTCCCAGGGTACTGGAACTGAACGTTTCTCTAGGACTCTGTACCACAAGTGTCAAACTCCCTAGCAGCCTATCAAGACAGCTGACCTGGCAGCCAGCTGCCACTCCAGAAAGTTTCAAAACATTCTGTCTATATTTAACCAGAATGGTCTTTTCCAAAGATTTCCATTCTACGCCATTTCATAGTTATGACCTTGCATCTCTATTTGGTATTTGCAAATGTGAAACAAATATTCTGTGGGGTGGGAATTCAAATTCCCATCAAATTCTCTATGAATAATTTAAATGGTACCTTAACTATATCACTGCTCATCAAGGCACATTAGAAATGAAAGAAAGAATTGTACTGTGTTTCTCTACCCAGAAGTTTCCAAAGAGCTTCAAGGAATGCTGCAAAATATCAGTAGAAGTTGGAAGATGTTCAAATTAATGTATGTAACTTTTAACAACACATAGGGATCAGCAGATTTAATTTGTTTGCTTTCAAAAGTTTGAGAAACTCTTCTTTTGGGCGGATACATCAATAGTTAAGGAGAAAAGAACTGTAGTTTCCATATTGTAGTACTAAGTCATGCTCTTGGTTCTGTTTCTGACTTAACGACTGATCTGCTAACTGACCACAAGCAAATTATTTTATTGCTCAGGGAAAAATCCCACAATCTTTAGGCAAAATAGAACTAAAATCAAGGTCTGCATGGACTTCAGTTTCAAATATATTATACATAATAATAAAATAATGCCATTTCCTTTCCTTTTTTCCCTCCACATCATGGTAGTCTTTTCTCTGAGGAATGAGGCTGAACATGGTTCATTCTGGAGATGGGTGTAGATCAAAACTCCAGATCTGAAAACCCTGAACACCTCATTCTCAAACCTCTGTAGTTGAACCTATTTTTGTTCCTTCTTTCCTCTGCCTTTTGTGGTTCTCGAATCTCACCAACTTGTAACACTGTCATTTGTTTACCTCCCAGTCCTAGAAGATCTGCTGTGCCAGAGACCTCATGACTCGCAGGGCTCCAAAATGCCTGAGCTTAGCAGCATGCCTACTGAACTGAGACAAATGAGAAGAGCAGGTCAGTCTGACGAGCTAATCAGTACTCTCCTCTAGGAAAGATTACACTTACAGGACATACTCCACAAACTGCAGAAAGTTCATGGAATAGAGCCAAGACTGAGATATAAACCCAAACACAATCCACATTCCTTCAGTCATACAGGTCCTCAGACACAGCCTCTCCTTTGACCTGTTGTAAAGAACCTTTAAAAGTACATTTCTCCACCCCACCTACTGTACCATTTTTACGGGAGGATTTCTTATCCAGTCACCCAGTGTCATGCATTTCCTCCAAGCACTGCAGAACTGCAGCTACTGAAAAATCTTCAGATGCCCAGCCTAGCTTTTCTGCCTGGTCCTTTAGGTCCTCCCATCTTTCTTGTTTGGACCCTTAATAACTAGATTAGTGTATTTCTTGGCCTCTGCATTAACCCTTATATGAACTGTCACATCAGCTCAGAAAGCTTTGGAGTTGAGAGTTGAGTGTTCCAGTAGAAAGAGAAAGTAAATTGTGGACTTACAAGATATTTATTCTTTTCTTAGAATAAGAGTATCCAATTCTCCTGAACAGGCTTGGATAGGAACATGGCATAAATAGCCAAGATATTTTTTAAATTACAAAAAACAATTATCCAAAGCTGTCATGTAAGTATCAGAAATAGATCAGCTCAGCTGAATGCCAGCCCACATGACTAGTTCTGATAGTTTGTCTTTTCGTGCAATTTCAGTAATTTGGGAAGAAGGGCTGATTATTAATGAATTAGGATCTCCTCTTCCATGGCTCATGCAGATCCACCATTCAGGCAGCTTTGATCCAAGCAGCGGTGAGGATCTGACCCATTTCTAAAGAATCAGCAGCTCTGTCCCTTCTCTAAGAAGAACAACTGAATGGGAAGGTAAGATTCTTCTTCTTCCTTCTGTCTTGCATAGAAAACTTAGTTCCATGTTTCATCTTAAGGATTTTGATGGTTGATATTTTGGTTTTAGCCATCAAGTGAGGCTTTTGGTTTCATTCTTCTCTGATGTTTGTCCCTGTAATGTTTGTATAGAAATAGATAGGACGTATTTGTGGATGAATACAGAAGTGCTAGGACTGATCTATGCAGAAAAATGGGTATGGAGTTCTTGTCTGCAATATGCCATGCCAGTGAGTCTCTCCTAGCATTGTTCCCCAGTTTCATGAGTACCAAAATTATAGATTTAAAGATGAAAAAGTAAACTATGATTTGCAGCATGGGTGTATATGTCTTTGTGTGTATATGCATATGTATACATGATATGGCAGGTCCTGGGCTGTATTGTCAACTGAAATAAAGTATCCTGGATCCATTGACTGTAACGGAACAATGCCGACTTACTTACTGCAGCCGAGAATCTCCTTATTCTCTTTCAAGTTTTTGTGTTAAAAGAAATGACCAAATTCTGTTTGTGTGTCACTAGTGTAAGTGGGAATAAGTTTACAAAATCCATAGAGTCATGCTGGATGTATGCTATTCTGAGAGCAGCATTTAGTTCAAACTCTTAATGAGGTATAATAACTGCTGCATTTAACTTCTTTATTCTTCCTTTTTTCTAAATATTATACACTTATAGAAATTCTTGACTAAATCTTTCTCTTCAGTCCTCAGTGCCATGCTTTGTGTAAATAGTTTATTTGATTTGACACCCACTTCACCAAAGGTTGTCCCTTCTGCTCTGTCTATCACGGTTGGTGTCAAGAAAAGAGAAAGAAAAATTGCACAGCTGGCAATACAGTAAACCCAAAAATATACAAAAATGTACCAGAGGGAATAGTCATTAACATAAAGTGAACAAGCACCCAGACTATTGATTACATGCTGCTCACAGAACACTAGGCATTTCTGCCAACTTCTTTCCACTCATACGCTGAGCTGCAGACAGCATGTTGTACTTTGCATCATCAGTTTTGATGAATAATGCACTGATAAACACTGCAGCCAATATTCTGGAGGAGCTGAGAAGCCAGATGTCATCTGGACCTCCAATAGTTTTAACCCTGGGTCTTTGACAGTCACTGAAATAAACACCAGACATGCACTGCAGAATGGGCAATTCCTAAATGCAAGGTTATGTGCAATAGTATACTATATTTTACTTGAAAACATATGAAAAATGAATGGGTGTTATAATTCTTTCACAAATAACTTTAAGTGATGCTGAGATGTAAGAAACCACAGCGGCTGTCACTGCCAGATATAACTTACACCAAGGAGTGCTATAACACTCTGAAACAAAAGAGACATTTCACCAGCTGTGAAGGCACGGTCCTGCAAGGGGCTTGGGGATTCTCATTTCCCTTTAACAGAATGGAAGGGAAGGTGTGCTCAGCACTTCCCAGAATTAGGACCCTAAGGGGATATTCCATTTGGAAGCCTGGTTACGTTCTTCCTACAGCAAACTTTTTAACAGCTATTAGAACGGAAAATTAGCCTCTCACCTTGGCTAAATAACAGGTCATTACTGCTCAATAGTACAATGCAGACTAGCATTTCTATAGGCCTTTCTACACTATTTTTGCACTCAAAATATATCAAACCTAACAATAAGCATATAAGGCTCATTTTTTTCAAATAATCTGTGTATACACTGCCTGTATACTATCTATTGAAGCAATGTGTGCTTCGGAGATCTCAAGAACAGTGATCATGCAAGTTTCAAAATGGGCATATGAGGTATCAGTCTTACAGGCCCAGTGCTGCCTCTTAAAATCTATCATGAATGAACAATAGAGTCAGCACAAGAGGGGCTGGTGATGAACTTTCTTTGCAAATTCCATGCAACCACACAAGCTTACTGTGACATTCTTACCACTTCCTCTCCTGTCAACTAGAACAATCAGGGGTGTATCCCCTGGCATCTCTAAACCAATGATGGTGCATGTCAGGGAAAGTATGACAGGGATAGATCATTCTAGAGATACCCTGTTCATATCCTCTCCCTAATATATGTCAAAGACAGGATGTTGGGCTAGGTGGACCATCAGTCTGACCTAGTATGGCACTTCTTATGTTCTTAACCAATTTGTTCAACATTTTATAGACAAGTGCTCTCAATGTCAACAAAAGAGAATGCAATGATAATTCACTACAATTAGGAGCCCAAACTTGCCTTCAAATACAAGGGTTAAACTATCTAGAAAGTTAATGAGAGTTGTCCCTGTTTGTCTGCATTTGGAAATTGAACATCTAATCTTCTAATAAGTGTAAATACTTAAGCTGAAAGCCATACATGTCTGAATCTCCTAGACAGTGATAACTGATGCTTTTGCAAGCAGTAAGGCAGAGTTCTGTACCTTCTGCACATGTGGAACCTACAAGAGTGTCTTGGATTTTTCCAGCTGGAAATGGATGAAATGGGCCCCTATTTTGTAACTGCTGGTTCCCAAAAGTATATCATCTCTATAATACCTGATGCTGTTGCACATTTTAAGAGTATTAAGGTATATTGTGAATCTCTAACCCCCATCCAAAATTAAATAATCTGTCAAAAATTCTCAATCCCTGAAAGACAGAATTATTGTTTTAAAAAAGCAAGAAATACTATCAACTGCTCTTACACAGGGACAGCCCACCTAGGAGTAAAGCACTTTTGGAGAAGCAGTAATTAGCTTCCCTCAGCACTTTGTGACCATATCATCTTCTCCATCTTGTTAAATGGAAGTGGAATCCCAGATGAGTCTCACTTTGGAAAAGGATGAGATCCAAAGGGTTATATTTTAACTGAACATTTTATTTAAGGAAGAACTTTTTAACTCAAAAAGAAATAGCAGTTTCTTAAAGCTGCTTAAAGCTGTTTATGCCTAATGGATCGGACAAATTGTTCAAGAACAATTTCTCTGTATGAAAATATGGTCCCATAAGGCTGTCAGGGTCAGTAAGACCCCTCATGGTTTGCTTGACAAGTGCAGCTATTTCACCCAGCTAATTTTCTAGGAAAACATTTGGACAAAAGAATATACAAGATTTACATATTTGAGGGAGCTCCTCCCTTCGTCTATTTTCTCCACTTTCTTTTGGCATGACCATTTTTTGCATACTTGGCAAGTGGCCTAAGATGTGTGCTTATTCTAATGCTAACTGGGGAAAACAAACATCAGATAATATGAGTCTTACAAAGCTATTTTTGCATTTAATTTATCAAAACCTGACAGATGCAGAGCACTAATGATATTGGTATAAAACAGTCAGAGAGAAACTGACATGGACCTAGAAAAAGTGGTTAAAACAAAATAGTAATGCTCAGGAAATTCATATATAGATAAGAGTTAGGCTGTAAAAAGACCGAGACAGTGACTATAATGGAATTTCTATTATTTTGACATTGATGGGGATAGCAATAGTGGAGTCATTAAGACTGGATGCATGTTTTCAAGTATGGTACCAAACTGTTTCTTCAGCTTGAGGAGCAATCAACAAGACCAGGAGCTATTCTGGACTTAATCCAAGGAAATGAAACTAGGTGAAATGAATAATATGGAAGATGATAAACCCTTAGGGCAAAGTTATAATATCACCAAATTGAAAATACTTCTGAGAATATTTGTGAATGGTTTTAGAAGTACATCAGTGCCAAGAAAGAGCTGAAGAAAGTGGATTGTAATCAACTATTTGTGGGCAGTAGTAGAAAAGTGTATAGTATTTAAGAAATGGCAAGATTGATTTCTATTAATTTTTCTATAATCACAGTCAAAATGATAACAGAAGAAAGATGAAGCTCTCAAAAAGATATAATAAAGGTATCAAAATGCTCTCCTTATTTAAAAGGCCAGCCAGCCTCAAAAAATGGGGAGGTTTGACAGATTTAAAATGAATGAGAACAGCATCATGAGAATACCAACAATGAATAATATCCATTAAATATTTCAATCAAGACTGAAGCCAAGTTTCTCAAGTGTATGCATGCAATGTAAATAGCAAAGGAAGAAAAGGAAGATGGTAATGAAACAAAGAACACCCTTTCCTATCTGTCTTCACAGATTAAGAAACTAGTGTTCAAATGTTTATCTAGCCTTGACGTCCCACTGGTTTCAATGGGGCTGGTCATATGAGTGAGGACTATTCCGACTAGTTTGGTTTATGTTCTGTGGGATGTTATATCAGAGGTCAGTACCCAGAGCAACAATATCTTAACCAGTGTGAGTTGACCAACTTATCATAAGTAATAGAATACTTAGAAATGACCTGATGAGAGATGTAGTATGAGCTCCACTGTGGCCATATTTTGTATGCTATAGCAATCTGGAAGTGGAGAAAGAGGTCTTACTGCATATAAACTATTCAGACTTTTAATTGCATTTATTACTTTTGAGCTGACAGTTGGCACAAACCTTCCTACTCCAAAATGCTGTGAATTGTGATCCCAAAAAAGACACATAAAAACTCCAGTTACATTCTGCTTTATTATTGGTAGAACAACCAAAAGAAACAGGACTAAATTCTACCGTGACCAGTTCAAGAAAGGGGGCCAAAAATACTGCCCAATGTATCCTCCACAAAGGATGGGATTTTTGCCAGTGAAATCAAGACTCCTTAAGGTAGGCAAGGGAAATGTGATTAGGAAAGGACTTTGGTTCTTCTTTGAGAAGACACAATGTGCCCTTGGTTAGAGCTTGCTGCTGACTGCAGCATGCACTCCATCCAGATGGGGAAAGGCTAAACACGCCTGACTAGCCAGCAGCTCATGCCCCTTTAGGAATGTTTTATTTTGTTGGCAGTCTCTTTTAATGCTTTGTTGAGCATTATGGCTGAGATTGTTTTTCTGTAAGGAAAATAAGTTCTTCTTCTCTATCCCAAACCTACTTCCCTCAGCCCCATCTCTGAACAGCACATACCACAGGGGTGAGCAAAATATGGCCTGCAGGGTAGATTTGACATGCCAAGGGATTTTATCCAGCCTGTGGCAGGTCCCTCAGACTCGTCTGGCCTAGGCCCGGGAGGCAGCCTGGGCCATGGTTTTTGCGGCTGGTCCCACCACCCCTGGGTTCACAGGGAGGCTTTGGTGGTGCAGTGGCCAGACTCTGCTTCCAAGCAGCTCCAGCAGCGGTGGCTCTTTCCAGCTGCCGCTGCCAGTGTCACCACCACTGCCAGATCCAGCCCTGTTGCCCAGGCATCCCAACCCACCTAACCTGTACCCACCACTAGGAATGCTGGACAGAGAGGGTGAGCAGGGTGTCCATTGAGACCAGCCCAGGACCTGCATAGGCAGGGTGTGCTCAGCCTGGTGGATGGGAGGGAGCCATGGGCAGCCTGGGAGTGGCATCTGGGAGCAAAAAGGGTGGGCAGGGCCAGGGTCAGGACTGCGGGGCATTAATAGCACAGGGCTGGGGCCTGGACCAGAGCCACGTTCTGCTGCTCACACATCCCAGTGATGGGCACCATTTCCTTGGGCAGGGACCCCAGAGCAGAGCCACTTAAGGAGTTTTGGCAAGCTGTTGTGGGCCATTAAGCTTAATGCTTTTAAGCATTAATCTAGACAGTTTGGCTGCAAACTTCCAGAAGTCAAGAGGGATTTGGATTTGGGGTTCCAGTTCAGCATCCTATAGGAACGGACCAACTTTCAACATTCAGATTCACACAGTCGTAAGGTCCTGGAAAAATTGTTGTTTCTCAAATTCCCAACATCTAGCATTTATGACACAGTAAAATTCTTCAGACTGTAAACCCCAGTTAAAGCTTAAGAGAAAAGGAGCTACAGTCTTTGACAGTGGGCTCTCATACTGATGGCTCAAAAGCTGTCACAGAGACTTATGGAAACCTGAGAATTACTCCACAGCAATGAATCCTAAAAACCTTTCTTTTTAACAGCAGTTACCATTGTATACATGTTGATGCTTGCCAATTCATCTTTAGAAAGCTGAATCAATAAAAATGTATCAGTATGTGGGACTAGCAAAGACAAACTTGAAATGCTGAAATAATGTGGGGATGGGGAGAGTAGAGAAATGTTACTATTTTCTCAAACTGACTTTGTAGGTTCCTAAAGCTAGGTGACAATCAGCTGATTTTCTAGCACCCAGCTTTCAACTTGCAGTGCAGGGGGTGCTTGGGATTGTGATCCATGCGTCATAATCCTGAATTCCCCCTGCACAGGCAAGTATAGTATGATTGGAATATGATCCCTGATCCCAAAATCATGCCTTTTGCCATGCACATGTGGCATGGCAAGAGGTGCAATTGTTGGGATTGTGGATCAGATTCCATCAGACCTTCAAATAAGGATCTATTGGTGGCCTTAGTCAACCCAAGTTGTATATGGGTATTGGTCATTCACACTGGGGAGTCAAAGTTGGTCAGATATGAAACTAGCTACATCATTCCTTAGAATGGCATAGATTTTCACAGTGTGACTTAACCAAGGCTTAGGATGGACCAGGGACCATTGACTTTTTACCTTTGACCTTCCATAGCAAGGGTTCCTGAACACTTTTCAAGTAATCTGAGCTCTGGACCTTAGCGCACATTATAAGAAGTCCTCCTCTTTTCCTATGACAGTGTATCAGCCCCCTAGTCTTTCAACTGAGTCTTCAGAATCCATGACTGTAACTAGCTCAAGCACCTTATGTGTGTCAGTCAAGTCCTCTATGATGACATCAAGGAAGATATTAAGCACTGCAAGGTAAAAATCCACATTTGGCACTGATGAACAGAAATGTGAGGAAGAGATAGACACCACTCCATGCCTGTGCATGATACATACTGTCTAGGGGGAAAGAAGACTGCATGCTTTTCTTCTTTAAGGCACTTGTGCAGTGTTAGCTGCAGCCTGAAGGTTGAGGACATCCAGGTGTCCAGGCTGGGCTGTGAGGAGGTGGCTGCTCCTGGAAGGACAGGAGTTCGTTGCATGATTTTCTCTCACCTGAACAATTCTGCATCTCTCAGCCAGAGAGTGGGCACAGATTCTTTCCTCCAGCCACCACACCAGACTGACTGTTCTTTGAGCTGCTGTGTAACTGATTTACATGCCCTGTTGGAACTTAGAGATACCCTACTGGCCTTTACTGGCCTGAGGAGATGACTCACACTCTGTTAACAAAATCACAAAACTCTTTGGAAATTTCAGCCCTGCGATAAAGATCCAAATTTCCATGAAGCTTAACTCATAAATAGCTCTAAAAAAGTAAAGGAGAAGGAGCAAGACCGTGCATAGCTGTGCAGAATTATATGCCTGTGTAGAGAAGAAGGGAAGGAAATTTAAAGGAGCCAAAACAAGTGCAATAGCATCAACAGTGCCTAAATAAAATATCTGCCTGGAATTTCAGGACTGCAGGGGCATGAACATCTGTTTCCAAGGAAAATATTGGGTTTATAAAGTGAAATCTGGAGAAAATGAGATTAATGGTGATCCATAAAACCCTGGAAAACTAAAATCAGGGCATCCATCTTATCCAGCCATCTTATTATATGAGAAATAGAGAGACAGTTACATTAGTGTGAAAATAAAAGTAGATTTCTAAAAATCATACAGCACATCAGGGCTTGCTAGAGGAAAGATCCACAGCCTTTGTGACTGTAGCACCCACCACATATTTGCACTGAGTAATGAGCTCAGAGGAGGAGATTTAAAAGAAGACTTTGTATTGTTCATGGAGTCTCTCAAGCATAGTGAGGTTGGAATTCCATCTGTTCACTTCAGTTCGGTTCAGTGAACTGGTTCACTTTTAATGGTTCACTAGGCTGTGACACTTAGTAGAAATTATGGTAAATGTTTTTTAAAACCTTTACATTATCATTTAAGAAGCAGCATGACAAGATCACTAAAAAGCTAACCCTTTGATCCCTGTCTCTTGCATTTTTTCCATTTGATAATAGAGACAATGTAGTATGTGCCATTAAGGCCTTGGAATGTATTGCTATGCTGCATGTTTATTTTTCACACTGCCTTAATTTGCTTCTTCACAATTTTCCAGACAGTCACAAAAAAATGACAAAACATATAGGTCATTGTACTCAGGGCGCAGATGAAGTTATGTTTGCCATGTGATTGGCCCCTTGAAAGTGCTCTACAGCCATGCCCTGACAGAAGCACACGGCTGCAGAGCGCTTTCAAAGTGCCCAATCAAGGGACAGATTAACACTTATTTAATGAGGGATCAGATGAAGGCACTCCAAAGTGGAGTGCCATCATTAACTTCTGTTTGTCCCAATCCAGGAGCAGGGCTGGGTTGTCTTCAGGTTGGGAGAGGGGAATGGAGGGGAGGGAGCTCCATCTGGGGTTTGCTCAGCTTGTGCTGAAAGATGGGGTGGGTGGATTGGAGCCCCCCACCTCGGAGGAACTCCAATCTGTTCACCCCACCCTCCAGCACAGGCTGGGCAAACCCTAGATGGAGCTCCTTCCCCTCCCTTTCCTCTTCCCATCCTGAAGACCAGGAGGACGGGGATAGGGGATAGACAGGCAGATAGACAGCTTCTCTCTGATGGATCAGCTCCAAAGTAGAGCTCAATCATGGACCCCCCCTCCCCCCGACCAAGCAGCGAATGTTTCTTGGGGTGTGGGGGAGGAGGGGTCGTTGTAACTCATGGTGCTTTCTGTGAAGCATCATGAATTATAGCAGGGAGCTGCATGTCTCTCAGTGCCCTCAGAGTCTGCCACCACCTCAACCTCCCCTGAGTAGCTTTTCATACATTGTGAGGCCATTAGCTGCAAACCAGTTCAGATAGGAGGTACCCTACGTTACTGACCAGCTGGAATTCCATTTGGTCTGTTGGCGTGCTTCTTTGAACAATGTAAATCATTAAGTCTTTCCATTAGTGCAAAAAGTTGATGGTGCAGGAGGAAGGAGTTTTCCATTTTTGGTAACTGTACCATAAAATCTTACACGTGGTGCACAGCCAATGATAAATCATAGTAAATTATAATACACTTCTGGTTTTAATTAACGTGTGTGACAGATCTGGGATTTTTTCTCCTTACATTTCCACCTCTCCTTATGTATCTTCAGTACTGATTAGTTGGTTTCCCTTTCTTTCAGTAAACCTGCCTTTACCCCCTTGTTGCGTCTTACTAGATGTCTTCACTCCTACAGGCTAGAGCTGTGGAGCTCAGCAGACTATCTTTACCTCCTTACAGGAGTGAAAGGAAACACAAAAAAATGGGTGGAGACTTTCTAGCAAGGTCTGCCGAGTTTTCTAGTGTTTTTGCTATGCTCAAGGAAATGGTGGATAGGCTTTGCATGAAATCAGCCAGGCCAGCAGATCAGCTACATTGTGAGGGTAGGGTGTCTGGAACATAGTCTGATAAAACTAATGAAGGCTTGTAATGCAAAATTTGGATCTGGCTCTTAACTGCTCCAATATTTGTATCCAGCCTGTTATAGTGCAAAGGTCTAGCTATAAAAATGAGATTTGGGTCTGATTTTCCCCAATGCCTGTGAGCTGTTTGGATCCAGTGTTACAATTCAGGTTCATCTCAATATAAGTATGTCTTATGAGAAAACACTTCAAAATCACGTTCTGCTCATGAGGTAATGGCTGTGACATTGCCTTAATTATGATCACATCACTCCCATTTTGCTCAGAGCAGAAAAATATAGGGTAGAGTGTGAACTGAGAAATGATGATGTTGCAGTGAATTTTACAATCATGAAAGAGATCCAGACAGGGCCAGATTAACCCTTTAGTGGGCCCTAGGCAAACAAATTCATGGGTCCTGAGCCAGTTGAGACCCCCCTCGCCACCCTGGTGCTACCGTCCATGGGGTGTGGGGCTTGGAGTCACTGTTTGGAAGCAGCTGCCACCACAGTGAGGCCAGCAGAGGGAAGGGAAGGGAGGCAGACAGGGCCATTCGTGCCTCTGCCATAGAGGGAAGGACTAGCCCCCCTCCCACCCACCCCAACTCAGGGTTGTAGGTATGTGCCTAGTTTGCCTATGCCAGCATTTCCCAACCTTTTCCATCCCACAGTACACTTACCCAGCCTTTTCCATCCCACGGCACACTGGCCAAATGCGGAGCCGGGGGGGGGGGGGAGCGGCTGAACGCGGAGCGGGAGCAGTGGAGGGCTATTGGCACGGGCCTGACTGGGGTATGGTGGTGGCGTGGGGCGGTGGTAGTGGCACCACTGGGAGCCACGCCCACCCAAGATTCCACAGCACACCTGGATATGTCTAACGGCACACGAGTGTGCCATGGCACACCAGTCGGGAAATGCTGGCCTATGCGTTAATCCGGCCCTAGATCCAGAAGGCTGCTCTTACTATAGTTTTAGAGCCCTTTTTTGAAAGCCTCCCTATCCACATTTTTCTGAGAGGTTGGAACTTACTAATAGAACAAAAAGTTCCTCAAGAAGAGTAGCCATTGCCCCCTCCACAGAGAGAAAGTGAGTGAGAGAGAAGAAAAAGGATGGGCACAGAATCAAACCAACCAACAGACTACTGCAACTGAACTGCAGATAAAAGAAAATAGTGCAAAAAATATCATGCCAGTCAGGAGAGGAAGGAACGGGATCTCTTTAACATAAAAAGCATGTGTGTGTTATTCAGAGGGGTGGCTCTACATTGCTCCCTGTCCATGCCAAATATTTAAGACATTATTTGGCCTTGAAAATTTGCACAAGTTAACTGTTAAAAAAAAGCCTAAATAAAAACAATCAGCCAAATGCTAGAGATCTTTAATGGGCCTTTCATTTTGCTTGAAGCCCACCCTATACAATCTCTGATAGTGCACTGGAAGTATTTAGGAGCCTTCTGCTGAGGAATTCCTACCATCATCTCAAAGATTTAGGCCTTAGGAAGACAGTATGAGTGTGCCAGCTCACCAGTCTAATGAGACATAAAGGAAAAGGCTTTCTTTTAGGTAATCTGTTCTCAGGCCTCAGGGTTTTACATTTCTTGACTGATTTAGTGAAGTTACTCTTAGAAAGATTTCAAAACTTTCTTTGGATCATTGTGCAATGGCTAAAGTGTATTTAATGCACGATGAATCTACCACATTTTTAATCCAAAAGTGGAGTTTTCCCTCCAGAAACAACATTATTTCACAATTCTGAAAAAATGTGGCCAGTATACAGCAAATATATCCATTTGTGTGTGGACTTTGACTGGTATCAAACTGGCTCATTTATTGCCACAACACTTCTCTGGGCAATTTTTGTTCTGCAGTAGAGCTCCTAAATTCCCCTTGAGTACTATTAGTGTTGCTGCTTTTTATGCCTCTCTCCATGATACTACTCAATGCAAGTTATAATTAACTGAAAGGAAAAGATGGCCTCTCTCTACATAGAATTAGATGGGTACAGAGTGGGAAAAGACCATGCTACCTTGAGTCTTGTATTTGTCCTTTAAACATTTAATAGTTGGTCCTTTTGCTTTGGAGGTTTTGCAGCACAGGTAAGTAAAGTTTTCACCCCTGGAATAACTGCATGTTCTGAGCTTTGGTTTGAGAGCCCTTTGTTGAACATGGAAATATTTGTAATCTGCTGGAACATTGGACAAACTAAAAGAATAACTTTTGTGCTGAAACCTTACAGGGTCAAGATATCAAATGGGGATCAAGCATTATTTCCCACATTTATGCATGCAAAATTTGCCTGTGCAAGTTGGCAAGTTGTTGTTTGCTGACTGAATTGTGCAGATGCAGGTTGATGGAGTGAGATGCAACATTTGTGAAGAAGCAGTCATAAGTAGGGACAACCAAAATCACAATTTCATGGATTTCGCAGAAATCGTTACATCTGGCATTGCCCATGAAAGCAGGCAATGTCCGTGAAATCTGCAAAGAAAAACATAAGAAAACTTAATGAAAAATAAAATGCTGGCTCCCTAGAGGGGAGGCCCACACAAGAGGGAGCCCAAGATGGCTGCCACC
Source organism: Alligator mississippiensis (assembly GCF_030867095.1). Classification (NCBI taxonomy): domain Eukaryota; kingdom Metazoa; phylum Chordata; order Crocodylia; family Alligatoridae; genus Alligator; species Alligator mississippiensis. Next base: position 80,542,447 of record NC_081826.1, read on the forward strand.
CCCCCCCTTACCACTGATTGGCTGAGAGGGCTGCCTGTCATGTGGCACCACCCCTCTCCACCAATTGGTAGTGAGGGGCGGGGCTGTATGACAGACAGTAGGGCTGTTCAAAGCTTTGATTGCTAATTTGATTCAAAGGAGATTTGGCCCAATTCGGCAACTGAATCTCCGAATCTGAATTGAATCAGGAGACCCATTAATCTCTCTGAATTGAATTGGAAGTCTCCAAATCAATTCGGAGAGATTCGGAGAGATTCAATGATTCAGCTATGGACACAGCTTTATACGTTTTTTCTACATACCTCAAGATACAAGGTGCAGTTTGTGAACGCTGAGATGGTGGGGCAGATGGAACGTTCTACAGGAGCACAGGGCGAGGAGGCGTCCCCCATGCATTCAGTGGTGGACCCAGAACTGGACCAGAAGGACTTCCAGTCCACTTCCAGGTCCACCGTGGAGTGCACAGGGAAACCCCCTGCCCTCTGGCTCGGTGACTGGTGCCTCCTGGGTCTGGGGGGGCACCCAGGGTCTCCCCATGGCCGATCACCAAGCTGGGGAGCTACGGGGGGTCCCCCATTGTCCTGTGGGATGCTCCATCTGCCCTACCATCTCAGCGTTCATGAGTCATGCCTGGTACCTCGAGGTACATAGTAAAAACATATAAAGCTGTGTCTATGACTGAATTACTGATTCTCCTAATCAGAATCGAATCTTCAGATTCTGATTCGACTGAATTGAATCGGGACAGTGATCCAAATCAGCTAGTCGAATCACTGTCCCCTGAATTGGGCCGAATCCAAATTGAAAACTGCCTGCTTCACACACCCCTAACAGACAGCCCTCACAACTAATCAGTGGTGAGGAGCAGAACCATATAACAGATAGACCTTGCAGCAATTAGTGGTGAGGGGCAGGGTTACTGGGGCTTCTCGGGCAATCAGAGTCATGTGGGGGGTGCCATTATTGGCCTGTGAAAATGGCTGCTGGCCCTGCAATCTCCTTGTGAAATGGGCTGGCCACCTCCTTGAGTTAGGTAGACCCTTAGTCATAAGCCCACACCTTATATTTGTCCCCAAACAGAAAATACATATATTTTTCTAAATTTCTGAATTACAAACAAAAATAACGACAAAGTACAGACCAGATGATTTTAATAAAATTATATTTACCTGATAACAAATAGTAATATGGTCTCAGTGCTGGCAAAGTCCTTGGTAGTATACAAAAAAATGGCCCCTTACCTTGGACTCTTACAATTTTAGGCCTTGCTCCTAAAAGTAATGCTACGTATGCAAGTATTCCCATTGAACAGTACTACTCAAGTTACTCACGTAGGGTCTTAATAAGAGGAGCACACAATCTAAATAATTTGTATTTTTTGACTATTCAAAAAGTGCGTTTTTACACCAAGAAGCCATTTGAATAATTACAGTGCATTTTAAAGACCTATTTTGATCTGCATTCTAATTTTGAAAACTCATTATTAATTACACGATAAACATAAATGGCACATTTGGAGTTGTTATGGTCCATCATGTAAATCCATATTTAAGCATTAGGCAAAAGATTTGTAACTCAATACATCATATTAGCTTTAAAGCAGCTATTCCTGTTGATCGAATCAATTTTGTTGCTACACTGTGGGCACCAAGTCCATGTGATAAAAACACTTAAGAGCACATCAACTGCACCAGAGTTTATTGCTCCATGCTAATAGCATGTGTACACTGCCCTGTATCTTCCAAGGGAGTTAGCATTATATCCCTGGGTGGCCCCAGTGAGCCCTTAGCTATTGTATAACACATGTTGTGCTGACAGCTTTAACAAACTTCTCCAAGAAAATTTTCTGCCTTGGGAATGCACATGATTCCTCTTCCCTGCAAAAATGTATCAGTTCCATACTCTTTCCCCAACTAAAAAAACATCAGTTTCACTGTTTTACTTTTTCCACTGCCTTCCTGATACAGTAGGCTCCCCCATCCTTGGAGGTTCTCTGCTGCAACTGTTTTTCAAAGCTGCAGCAGTAAAAGTGGCATGCAAGCTGTCTTGCAACTTTCAGTATCACGCAAGTTGTTCTACAGACTTTGGCTGTGTGATGCTTGATCAGATGGAGATTCAGTCCTCACTGCTGATGAAGAATGGTCACAGTGGCAACGCACAGGGGGTGCACAGGGGTGCATGTGCACCCCCTGAGAGTGCTGATGCACCCCCTGACAGGCTGTGCTCCCCGCTTAGGTATCAGGCAGGGGGGACAGGCTGGAGTGCCGGTGCCCCCCCCGCGAGTGCCAGCCAGGGAGTGGGAGCCCCAGATGTAGCACCGCGGCCACTTCCAGGAGTGCTGTGGCCGCTTCCTGGAGCGATCGGGGACCCCCCCCCCCTGCCCCGGTTGCTGACTGGTCGCTGGGGGGGTATGTGCCCTCCCGACTAAAGTGGCACCAGTCACCCATGAATGGTCAGTTTTCAAATGAATTCCTTTTGACATTTGAAGTTAACAGGCCTTCCTGACTAGTGATGCTTTCCTAGCTGATGAAAGAAGTATGGAACAAATATCCGTAGTCTAGTTTGGTGGAGAGAATATTTCTGAATAGTGAAACATACTTCTTTTATTGTGGGCTGTGACTGAGCAAGCAACTCTCAGTAGAGGCAGGGATGGGCCAGACTGACTTCTGCACTCCTATGGATGTAGCAGTAAGTTGGCCTCACCCTTCCCTCTGGTCCTTCTCATGTCCCACCAGAATGGAGATCTGAGGGTGAAAGGTTGAGAGGATTATGTGGCATATCTCTGTGCACATGTAGAACATCAATGAGAGATACCAGAACAGTTCCCTTTGCAGCAACTGTTATGGGTACATCAATAACATGCATTCAGTTAAGGCTAAACAATTTAACAAGAAAGGCTGGCCTTAGGATTTAGTGATGGATTGGGAAACAGTTTGTTGTTTCCTCTGTCCCAAACGCAATCCATTTCTCTCCACGATTATCACACCACTATGCAAAAGAAATGAGGCTTTTGGCGAAGGCTAGTAAACTAGCATTTTTAGGATACACTATAAACTTAAGTGACAGCATTTTGTATGAAGTGTATGTAGGAAAGGGAGAGTCAGATTTAGTTCCCCCAGGTTCCTGCTGCAGAAGCAGTGTGTGGCAACATGCTTCTTCTGTGCTCCACAATCAGGTCACAGTTTTAAGGCTAACTTTTCAAAGAACGGGACTAAAGATTTAGGCCAAGATCCTCCAAAATGTGCAAGAGCCTTTAATAAAATCTGGCCCTTGCATTATTATTAAATCTATTATCATTCATGGGGTCCAGATGCTGTCTCTGTTAATACAGAGTTTGTGTGAAGCCCTGAAATTTCCCTAGCTCTTTGTTGAAGACAGTATACAAAGAAATTTGGGTCGTAGCTCTGAAAGCATGCCTCTATGCTTTATTAACCTTCCTTAATCTTTCTCAGTGAATTGCAAAGCATTTTGAAACTAAGGAATGAAGGGGTGAGGAATAAAGAGGAATGAAGAAAGCATAAGACAAAGGAAATTGCAAAATAAGGGTAGCAACCTAACCTAGCAGGTGTTCTATCTCCCTACAATCACTTTACCTTTGCTTAAATGTTTGAATCAGTGCACTTAGTTTAATGAACAAAACAGATGCAAAATTTACAACTTAATATTGGAAGAGAATGTCAAGGTGCAGTAAGCCATCAGCATGTCTTCTGGGATTATGATTTTTGGTCCAAGATTAGAAACCTGTTGTAGGAACTGTTCCCAGATTATATCCCATTGGCCTCGATTACCTTGATATTGGGAAAATGTCCTGAGGGACTTCAAGTGCTTAGAATTGTTTGCTGCAGCTGCCAGTTAATGAAATTCTGTGTTATTACAAAAGCAAGTTTCCTTCCTGGAAATTTGATTTAGGAAATAAAAAATTAAAAGAAATAGAAAGAATAATATTACAGAAAGATTGATCATCAAGAAATTTAGTGTCAGTCTTGCCATATGAATATTCCCAGGGAAGTCAAGTGGGAATATTTGCAGAAGTAAGTAAGGGTCTTGAGATGGCACAAATTAATGAAAAACAATTCCCTATACTAACTGTGGGTCCAATTCAGTATTTTGTGCACAAGAAAGTTTTCCATTTAAATCAGTATACTTTCTTGAGCAATGATTATTGAATTGTATCTATTCACTCTGTCAGTTGATAGCTACCATGTTGTGTTTTTCATGATCCAATGAAACCTCCTCTTTATTGCTCATAAAAGAAATGGTTTATGAACTCAATTATCACTATTATCTTTAATAAAAAAAAATTAGGGCCAGATCCTTCAGTTCTCACTCATGGGGATAATTGTTAATCATATCATTCCACTTGCTTTACTTTCTCAAGTAACTTGACTTATATGAATAAGGGTTTGTAGGGCTGGATCATTCATAACTTATACACTAATTGACATCCATTTCTGAAAACAATGTTGAGGAATAATCCTTACTTTAAAACTTTAATGCAATTAGGATTTTTATAACGACCAATATAATTATGTTTTCAGTCATAACTAATATCTTACCTTAGGTGACTATAATGCAACGCTCCCTGCCAGCTGCCTTTGAAAGCCCTCTGTTAAGAACAGCGAGAAGGGCTGTGCTTCCTTTTATAGCATCTCTCTTGCAAATAGCAAAAAATATGAGAACAAGAGTTGCATTGTTTTTATCTTTTAATTCTATGACTGGACTAACTCAACAGAAAATTGTGCTGAAAAATTTTGGATTTCCTTCCTGGTATTGTGAATGAGACAAATGGATTAATTTCAATGCTTCTGCATCAGAAAAAGAGTCAGGTCCAGATACAGTAGTCAGCCTAACAAGTGATTAATAGCTAAAGAGAGCTGTTGGCACTTTATTTCCTATCTCCTGCTCTGTCTCCTTTTTAACACTCAGGTAACTGTCAAAAATAGACCTAGCTATTATAGATGACAAGGGGTAAATGCCTTCATGTTGTCCTCCAAAGGTTAAGGTTTACCAACCTCAGTTGGAAGCCACAATCTCCAATAACCATTAATCCACTAAACTCCAGTACGAGTGAACATATTTATGGCTGCAGTCACTAAAGGGTGAAATAAAGATTAGTTTTTAGTTAGGAACGCAAAGCTTTTTGGATCAATACAGACCCACTGCTGAAATCAATCTAAAGTTTGGAATTTTTAAGTAAAGATTTACTGGGCTTTCTTGTACAGTTAATTTTCCAAGGGGAGAATAGTCTCAGCAATGTTACATAGTAATCAAATTGAGTAAACACTAGTCAGTTCGTAAACTGACCTCAGTTATGCGCATAGCAAATGAGTGTACAGCAATAAAAACACCCATAATGTGGATAGTAAATTTGCCAATAAACAGGTAAAGCCAAAGTGCACATATAGACTAACATGATAAAATATTAGTAGCTACATTTGCCTATTTGAAAACATAAATAATCAATAGACATTAATAATGAAGCTGTTCGTGCGTTTCTTTATTACTGTGCATATTAAGTGTTTCAATTATTTCTACTTAGCTTGATAGATAAATGTATATGCACATTTTATGCAAGGCTTTGAAAAGAATATAGGATTCTTCTTCAAAACAAAAGCTACTGTTTAGATGAAAGAACAAGTGGACTGGAAATACATAGCTTGTTATACCCCTCTGCTGTTCATGTTTGATGCATGTATACAATTTATTATGCAATTTCTTGAGATTTGACAAAGTAATTGTCTGGCAAACCATAGCTTTAATGATGTTTTTTTCTGCTTCATACAAAAGGTCTGAAGGTAGTGTAGGAAAAAAATGACTTAATAGATCAGCATCTATAAATGCCGTTAATGAATACATATGTACACACATGCGCACGTGCACACACACACATACATGCATACATATATATATAAATAAATGTGTGGATGTAATGGTGACCCAAGTTATTTTCTGAGTTACTGCACAATATGTTGTGAGATTCCATGTGGTAAATTTATTTTCGACAACAGAACTATTGCATGAAATCTCATGATATGATGAACTGTAACTTCCAAAATAACTTGGATCACCACAGTATTTTTAGGCTGGGTGTATATCATTGGGAGTTTTGTGAGTGGACCAAGGACTGTGTAGAACCGTAAGGGTTACAGCAGCATCACAATGGTTAAAAACATGCCTATATTTCCATTATTAATCCCATTTTCAAGGGTTTGTTGCTCAGCAGTTAAAATCCATTCAGGTCTGAAACCAAAGTCAAGGTGCAATATATACATTTGCTTTTAATCATATTCATTTTAAATCACTGCAGCTGTTCTTAAGATAAGGACTACAGCAATCCAAAAGTTTTATTATTTCAACCACTTTTGCAGTCTCCTATAACTAAAATATGTCTAATTTAAAAAATAAAATTTCTCAGCACCAGGGTGTCCTTCATTCTGCCTGTGTCTGTTTTATCACCAGTAAAAGACTATTGGTCAGATTCATAACTGGAGTGAGTAGGTACAGCTCCACTGAAATCATTAGGACCATGCCCCGTTATGCCAGCAGTGAATTTAGCCTTTTCTTTCTCAGGTAGCCTTTTATGGTTGAGTTAAAATACAATCCATTTTTTCTAGTGTCAGTTCTCAGCTTTGAGATGTTTGGAGTTTTTACTTATTGTTAGACATAAATTAATACATGGCATCGGAGGAAGTCTTGTGGGTCAAGAGTAGCACGAGTGAGGGTAAAGTTACATGATACACTTAGACCATACTAAAACTGTGGAATGTTAAGTCGTATTAAAGTGAGAGCATGCTGTGAGCAGTCACACATCAAGGGCTAATACCTTTTCTTTCCTACACAGCTCTGACCTGCCATGAACAGGCTGTCGAGCAGAGGCATGGCTAGGAACTGGGAAACCTAGGCTCTATCCCTGCTCCGGATTGGGGTTGCAGGGTGCAGCGCTGGGAGCTGTGCATCTTGGGATGCTGAAGGACTGCAAACTGCTCATTTTATCTCCATGGAGCAGACTGAAGTTACCCTAATATGAGCTTGGTAGAGTTAACCCTTGCCTGAAGAAGTGTTAACCCTTGCCTGTAGAAGTGTAACTTTGAGACATTGAGAGGACACTTAACATGAGTTAACAAGCTTTCACGCGCAGATATTTGCGTTTGAAATACCCTTAGTATGGTCTAAATTTAATGTATAAATTCACCCTGAGAAAACCATCCACTTAACCTGAGTAGGTCTGGCAGCCATATGCAAACTGTGATGACAGTCTAGTATGGTTCGGTAGAGCCCTGACAATACTTATGATTTTATTACATATAATTTCTGGTTTTGTTTGTGTTTTTCCTCAGTTTTAGCTAGCTTCATTATTTCTGCATGATATAATTATTCCTGCTGTGGTACAACATAAACAGGACCAATATACTGTTTCCTTCACCCTGTATTCAGTTCTGAGAGCAACCACTCATAAGGCCCATGGTGGGCAGTTTGAAGCCAGGAGAGAACAGTATAGTCTCCATGCCAGACCAGATTATGCAGCTCTATTTATACTCCAACCGTATGCCAGTTAGTGCTGAATGTGATCATGTCTTTTGTTATATGAACCACAAACTGGACTGAAATAAGCAATTCATCTCACACAGGCCCCCACCAGCCATCAGACTGTAATTCAGGGGTCAGCAACATTTTTGGATGGAGTGCCAAAAATACCCATAACCTCAACTTGCAAGATGCTGGCATGCCAGCGGGGGAGCCACAAGGGCCTCAACCTTGTGGCAACACAACCCCAGCCCCTTCCCCACCATCTTCCCCAAGGTGCATATGCACCTGCCACCAACAACAAGCCGGGTTGAGGTTCTGCAGATGCTGGTGCAGCTGCTTGCAGCCTCCTGGCTGCCTGCCACAGCTGGCCCAAGCTCTGGGCAGGCCCCTGCCACCCACCGTGGCTGCTCACACTAGGCAGTGGGGAGGTTGCAAGCAGCTGCACCATGAAGCCCTGGTCTAGCTCATTGCCAGTGGTAGGTGCACATATGCCTCAGGACTGACAGCAGAGAAGGGTCTGGTGCTGCATTGCTGCAACAAGGTTTGGGCCCCTTGTGGCTCCCCCACCACCTGGCCTGAGGTGCACACGCCACACTGGCATGCATGACCCTGCCATAATTATTTTTAGTTTCTAGTGACTTAAACTGGATTTGTACCAGCAACTTGGACTAGAAATGTTTTTTTATCCTGTCATCAGTTGCTTGAGGCATCTAGTCTCGCATGTGATTTTATTTATTTACCCCCCCCACACACACGTGTGTGTGTATGTGTATACACACATATATGTATATATACACACATGTATGTGTATGTGTATATATGTGTGTATATGACAGAGCACTTCGACTGAGGTGAAATGCTCCAACAGGAAGAAAAGGAAACAACGGCATTTTTAACTTTGCTTAGTAGATGTAATTCTCTACATTTCTAAGAGCTACACAAACAACCTAAGATATCAAAAGCCTACTTTTCCTCCTGTTAACATTTTCTCACCATCCAGTACACCCCCAGCTAACACTATCTCTTTATTGCCAAAAGGTGTCTTTCTACAGTAAGACACCTAACTTAGTTTAGCTTAACCACTTTGCTGGCTTGCTGTAAAAACTAGTGGAGATAAAGCAGTTTCATAGATTCATAGATTGTAAGGCCAGAAGGGACCTTGGAAGATCATCGGGTCCAGCCCCCTGCACCAAACAGGAAAGAAAACTGGGGTCAGGTGACCCCAGCAAGGTGGTTGTCTAGTCTCCTCTTCAAGATTTCCAAGGTAGGCGATTGCACCACCTCTGGAGGCAGCTTATTCCACAGTTTGAACATCCTGACTGTGAAGAAGTTTTTCCTAATGTTGAGCCTGAATCCTCTTCTAGGAGTTTGTTGCCATTACTCCTGGTTTTCCCCTCGGGTGCCCTGCTGAACAGTTGCTTACCGAGCCCTTGATGTACTCCCCTAGTGTAACGGAGCTGCTACCAGGTCCCCTCTCAGCCTTCTTTTCTTGAGGCTGAAGACTCCCAGATCCCTCAGCCTTTCCTTGTATGGCTTTCCTTTTAAGATTCTGATCATACAGGTGGCTCTTCTTTGGACTCTCTCAAGCTTGTCCACGTCCTTGTTAAAGTGTGGTGCCCAGAACTGGATGCAGTACTCCAGCTGTGGTCTCACCAGCGCTGAGTAGAGCAGAAGAGTCACCTCTTTGGCTTTGCTGGAGATGCACTGATTGATGCATGCCAGGGTATTATTTGCTCTACTGGCTACAGCATCGCACTGTCAGCTTATGTGCATACTGTGGTCTACTATTACTCCCAGGTCCCTTTCATTTGTAGTGCTAGTCAGTTTGGTGCCGCCAAGACTGTAGGTGTGTTGGGGGTTGGTCGTCCTGAGGTGGAGCACCTTACAATTCCCAACATTGAACTTCATCAGGTTCCGAACCGCCCAACTTGCCGGCCTGTCTAGGTCTGCCTGTAACTGTAGCCTATCTTCAAGCATGACCATGCTTCCCCATAACTTGGTGTTGTCTGCAAACTTGGCCAGTGAGTTCTTCATCCCCACATCCAAATTGTTAATAAAGATGTTGGAAAGTACTAGACCGAGCACCGACCCCTGTGGGACACGACTGCCCACTTCTTGCCAGGATGACGCAGATCCGTTCACTATGACTCTCTGGCTCCTAATCTGCAGCCAGTTTCTCACCCACCCAACTGTCTCAGAGTTAAGCCCGCAATCCTCCAATTTCCTTGCGAAGACATCATGGGATACTAGATCAAAGGCCTCTTGGAAGTCTAATTCAGTTAATTCATATGTTGATGTAGATAATCAAGATCAACATGATATCCTCCCAGGCTGGAGTTCACCTCAACTAGCCAGAAGCTGTAGTTAGGTGGAGTATAGTGTTGACCTTAGCTAGCTACATTGAAATGCCTTGACCTCTCCAGGTCTAGTTAGCTGTCCTATCATAAAAATCCATCAAACAGTGAAAATACTGTTTTAGCTGTGCTTCAGAATGTTGGGTAACCCTGGTTGTAGGGAAGGTAATGATACATAATCTCTAGTAAGAGTTCCTTCCTCTGCCAACAGGAAAAAGTTGAACTATTTAATCACAGCCCAGCAGAAAGCAGTCAGGTTAGTATGTTATGTGCAAGACTTTGCAGTTATGGGACAAAATACGGTTAGAATGTAAGCCATAGCTTGCATGCTCTTGCTTGTTTATGCTTATGTTTAACTTATGCCCCCACCACTGTGTTAATGAGTAAAATTATTGTGGTCAAAGTTAACTCTACATTTTATTTTAAGTTATTATATCTACACTACTGAATCTGCATCTGACCAGTTCCTTCCCAGAGAAAAAGGCAAATCATGAGACAGTTCAAGAGAGGTACTATGGGAAGGGCTACTGTTATCTGTGGGGTGTTCCTGGCATCTGAAGACTAGCTGCAACAGGCTATGAAATCTCCTCATCAAAACTTCAGAGGTAGGGAATGGATGTGGGTCTGCAACCTCTCTCACAAATAAGCTTTGGAACTTTCTGTGGGGTTGTAAGAGCCACTTTGAATTTAAAGGGTAAATACTACTACGTGAAAAAGGCTCAGTCTAATTATGACTACTGAAATTCAGCCATTTTCTTATGTTTAGAGCCTACCCTTGGTCAACAAGCACCTTCCACACCATATATCACAGGCATTATCCTACCTTGAAGTTACAGCAGGATATAAAAGAATTGAAAAAGAGCACTGTAATAGTCTGGGGATATCTCCCCTAAGGCCTTGACCAGGACTTTAGAAGAATCTGCCACATGGTACCAGAAATTCCCTTGTCTAATTAAGCAGTGTGTGCTAGGCCAGGACTTCTAAATCAGTAACAGTAGCATAACTGAGGAGAGGCAACTGGGACACCATTTCTGGGCAACCACTTGGGAGGGGGTGGTGCAAAAACTGCAGTCATGGCAGCTGGGCCCCATGCACCACAACCTCCCACTGCACAGACCTGCCCAGTGCTTTCAGTAACCTCTGATCACTAGTGCTTTCACTGTAAGTTGAAAGCTTATATGGACCTTTTTTCATAAAAGCATGTCTATATAGGAAACCACGTAACAGTAGGTTTAAAGTTAGGCATGGGCTTAAATAGCTTGATTAATGAAGATGGATGTAAGCACAGCAGTGTATCTGTGAGTTAGGCCCAAGGTGCAGAAACAAGCACTAAAGCTCATATGTACCTATCTATAAAGTATCCATTACTGCCACTGTCGGAAACAAGATACTGGGCTAAATGGATGATTGGTCTGACCTAGGATAGCACTTCTTATGTTCTTAAGTGATGAGTTCTCAGAAAGAAGGCAGGGTAGATTTGCACCTTCTGCCTGGCTAAGACTCACATGTCTAACTACATCTCTGCTCATGAATACTAAATCATATTTAGAAAGGATGCTTGGAGGGTTATCCTGCCTACCTTTTGATTGCAATTTCCACATATTTAGCTGTTGCTTTTAGCAGTTGTGAATTCAGTCCCACAAATTATGACAATGCTTTTAGATGCAATACAGCCAACTAGATTTTTAAAAGGTGCTGATTTTCTACAACCTTTTCTTTTGGTTTGCATAAAACACTTTTTATGCCATTTTGGTTGTACACCAATATAATTATATTTTTATTTTTTGTATAACTTAATCCTCTGTCTAGTGGGGAGAAATCTTGAGTTTATCCCTGTGCAATTCTATGCTTTGAAGATCAGAATCTATCCTTTTGGTGTACACAGTAATTCCCCCAAACTTCAGCAGGAGCTTTGAGTTTACACCATTAGGTGACATCATGACTCTTTGCAACACAGGACTGTTATCATTACCTCACCTCAATATATATTAATTTATAATAACAATATTTTGCTACTTAAATATCTGTGTAGATTAGTGTAAATATTTCTGTAAATATTTGTGTATAAACAAATGTATACACACTCATCCCCTTTTCCTCACAAAACACTTTACAAATATTAAATAAGCTTCATAAAATCGCTGTAGATTATTACTGTACCCATTTTATATAAATGTGTAAACTAAGCCACAGGTATTTTAAATGATTCATGTTTGATCACACAGTCTTAAAGTCTCAACTTGCACTCTCATGCTCTGACCCCAACAGCAACTCTTTATCCTGCCATACATGGCATAAAAACGGGTTAAGAGGGTTTACTGTTCTTACAGATATGAGGAATATATGTCATGGTAACAAGTGTACTATTAGATATATTTTCACAATTATGTATCAGTTATATAAAAAAACTCAAAACATATTGTGTAAGGTCATAGGGACTGTGTGGCAATATTACTGATTATATTCCACATTGCTTTTGTTCATTTATTAGTTTATTTTAATTACAGCAGCATCCACAAAGTACTAGGTGCAGTCCAAACACATTGTATGACATAGTCTTTGCCATTAAGTGATGATCTATCTCTTCTGTACACTTGTTCAAGATTATTGAGATTTTGAAAAATAATTTTACTTTACTATAACACAAAATCGCATCTACATGAGGACAGTCCTGCTGAGCACTGACAACTAGTCGCGTCTCTGCTGCCATTTTAAAAGCAATAGTGGCAGAGATGCAAACCGCTGATAGTGCTCAGCAGGATGGATCAAATACAGAAAGGCAATTTCTGCACATTGAACAATGGAGTAAGCTAAAATCCAGTTCCTACCACCAGCCTTTATGACAGACAGGTATTTCAAATTGATATTTACCTTTGGCCTTTATTAATGTCCTGTGCAAATGAGCCTGCTGATTTCTGATCTGTGTGATGGTGTCTATCACACTGTAGGTATATTGTGGCAAAAAATATGGAAATATAATAACATAGAGCATAAGGTATATAGAGATTTGTTTAATTTTACACAACTATGTTACTGGGGATTTTAAAAATCATAATCCTTTAATAGAGAATTTGTATTAAAAATATTCATTCTGCTTAGTTACTGGAATTATCATTAACTAGAAGTTTAAAAACACGACCTTACGTGTTCATATTGGTGCTCTTTTTATGAAGATTTCCCCCTTCCCATACAGAAGTTTCAGGTCTTTTTCAATACTGTCCTTCCCACCACAAGACCCTATGGGGTGACATCTATAGGGGTCAGGAATTAATACATGGGGAGTAAAGGAAAAAGGTGCATTTACAACATATATCATCCTCCTCCAGCAGCCAGTGGGAAATCTGAAGTTAGGGCCCTCCATCCAGTGGAACTTTCTTCAAAGGCAAGAGCTGGCCGGCTGAGGGCTCAGTAGCATTGATGCTTGAGGCCTCTATGCTGATGACTGTGACCTTCAATGAATAGCCTGAAATCAGTGATGTTCTCAAGTGATCTGAAATTCCCCGAAGGCAAGCTCCCTTTTCTCTCTGTTGGGTTAGGGGGAAGAAACACCTCCCTTTTCCTTCTATAGAACAGATGGAGGGTTTGGCTCCTTGAAGGTATGGGGGAACCTCGCAAGAAAAAATAACATGAAACTTTCTTCCCTACCAGCTTCCTACAGGGTTTTCCATGGGAAGAGGCAATCTGGCTCAAAGAGATGAACAGTAACTCCTGCCCCCGCCCCCCCACCCAGAGACAACCGATAATTTTTCAAAAGCAAGTAAAATTTAGGACCTTAAGTCCCTTAAACCCACTGACTTTTGAAGAAAATGCCCAATTTGGTGGAATTCAGTTTTCTCTCTAGAAAAAAAAATAATTGCCAAAGGTTAAACAATTATAACTTCTGAATGGCCAAAAATTGTTTATGGAAATAATCTGAGCCTTGGTTTTGATACTGGTTTAGGGTAGCAAAGTTGAAAAAAAAACCCTGGTATTTCCCACTACTGAGCAAAACATTTCATTTTGTTAGCCCCAAAATCTGCAAAACGTTGGCTGAGTCAGCTGAATCCTTCAAAGACATATTTTTTGCAGTCCGTAGTGGTGTAAGGGTAAGTGACACATCATTTAATGAAGAACTATACAAAAACCCTCTGGGATTATTTACAGCCATTACAGCAGTAATACAGTAAAGTTCAACAGCACAAGGATGATATAAAGATTGCTCTTCCCATCTACCACAGTTTAGTGACACTTCACATCCTTGATAGCTGTAGCGACTACTGAAATGGGGGGATCTTAGGATTCATGAGGATTCTTTCAACCTGCCAAGGATCCGAATCTGGGAGACAGGATGGGGAAATGACACAGAAGGAGGGCAACAAAGAAAATGGTGTTAGAAGATGTGTACAATAATATTATTCCTTTGGTCTAGCACCATCGTCTATAGCATCAACTGCTTTATTATGTATTTCTGTTCTAAATCTCTTGCAGTTATAAGTGAGATAACAGCAGGCCTATGTGAAGAGGAAGATTCTTTCTGAAAGCAGGGAGCTTTCTGATAAGGAAAAATGGGAGGATATGGCACAACACATTTTTTAGGCCACCAGAAAACAAGTGAAGGTGAGAACTGTACTGGCTCTTTTCATTTCCATGTTTTCAGGGACTTCCAAATTCCTGAACAATCTGACTTCCAGCTTGTTTTCTTTCCAACCTTAGATGCATTGGCATCCTTTTGCAAGTTAAAGAGAAAGACAATGAGCACTGGCTTTCAAGGAAACACCCCCCTGGCGTGTATTTTAATGACAAGAGTCTTGTTATTAGCTGGGAAGTGTAGTGCTCATGGATTTCACACCAGCTAAAACTTTCTGTAAGTGCTCTCCAGTCTCCTTTCATGTGCATTTCATTCAAGGGCATACTTTTTTTTTTGTTTGGACGGTTGGAGATTTGACAACAGAAGAACAAAGCTATAAATGTGAGGGTGAAATATATCATGAGATAAAGTGTGGAGAACGTGTCCTCTACCAAAATGCCCCTTGGTGGAGGAAAAAAACCCAAAATGCCTAACAGAGGAGTCAAAAAACATGAAGTGCACCTTCCCAACGTATCAGATGTGGCAGAAAGTTGAAAGGTTACGTTTGTAAAAGTACAGCTGCTTCCCTACTCTTTGATTCAGGCTTCTGCATGGCAAAGACTTGAAACCAAAAGACAAATCTGACAATATGCTAATCTTCCAATAAAAAAAAATGTGACTTCTGAACCCTTATCTGTTGAAGAGCTGACAGTGAAGTTCAGAGACGGTTGTCTAACCAGACAAAACGACAGAGAAAATATGCCTTCAAACAAGATCATAAATCTTGAACAGTGCAGGGGAACAAATGCAAAGGGAATGGTTTACCACTAATACCATTTACTAGCCTGACTTTCTCCCTCTCCCCTCTACCCCACAACCAGCCCCATGACACATGGAGGCAGGGTGTGCCCTGTCAAACCAACATAAATCCAAGGGTCGGGGTGGGGGGGGAGAAAAAAAGTGACAATATATATCGGGCATGGAGATCAGATGTTATTTTCCTCACATCCAGGTGGAGGGGGGGAGGCAGAAAACAAATATAGTGCAACCTGAATACAACAGCATATACCCAGACACACACGCAAAAAGTTTGCATATGGCACAGGGTGCTTGAAGATCATAAATCTATGCATGAGAAAGATGTAGTGGAAATTTTGGGGGGGATTAGAGTTTATTTTTGTCATCTCTGTGAGACAGCTACTCATTCATCCAGATCACAGCTAAGAAAAAAGCTGGTCACAGAAATTAGCAGTTTCAGCTCAGCAGCAAAGTCGCCAGCCTGTGAAGGCAGAGAGAAATTGACTAATTAGCAATGCGCACTAAAACTTGACGGTTCTTTATAGAGAGAGAGAAGAGAGAGAGAGAGAGGGAGAGAGGGAGGGAGGCAGAGAGGGGGGGGGGGGCTCGCTTTTTCCCCTTCTTTCTTCCAAAGATGTTTGAAATCGCAGTCATTTACGCTCGACAATTTTTACAATAGCCTTGAGCCATAATTTTGCGAGTCTCTCCAGCATCCATCCCCCTGTATGGTCTCTCTCCACTGGCCATGCACGACCGTTTCTCTCCCCAACCGTGGATTTCCTATTACTCTCGTTACGACTCACTGAGCCCCAGGCCCAAGGATAATGATGTGTTGTTTCTTGGTAGCATAATTTGTCACACGTACATTTTTTCTTCTTCTTCTCTTGCAGAAAGCTCTGCGCGCTCTCTCTCTCTCTCTTTCTCTCTCTCTCTCCCCTTCTCTCTCTCGTACATTTTCTTGCTGTTGCTAATTCATGGTGATCAAATGATGTACGACAAAATAAATTGTAAAGAGTGACTGCTCCGAGTTGGGAACCAGAAGGTTTATTTTATTTTTTTCTTTCCCTTTTTTTTTTTTTTTTGAAGGAGCAATCAAACCTTTAAAAAGGAAGGACAATTGATTTTTTGGGGGGGAGCTTAAGTGAACCTTTACTTTGGCAGCTGGTGGTGGAGCAGGTAAGTTTCTGGCCTTGTGTCTGGCCGTCTGTGTGTTATTTTCTCGTGTCTTCTGATTTGTTTGTTGTTGGGGCGGAGGGGGCTGTATTTGTGTGTGAGTGTGGGTGCTGGGAGTGGAGGGGTAGTTGTATAATAACACACGCCCGAGGAGAATAAACTCCGATTGCAAGAAATGGGCAAAGGAGGAAGAAAGAAGGGGAGGGAGAAAGAGGAGGAGTGTGTGTGTATGTGTGTGTGTGTGTGTGCGGTGTGTGCGCGGGGGGGGGGGGACTGACCGGGTCCACTTAAAGGGAGAGGCTCTTAGAGGTTTCTCTACCCACGCTGGAAAAGGCAAAGCAAAGGGGGTGGGCGGGGGGCGCTGGGTTCAGCGGGACCGGGGCAGGGAAAGTGGCTCTGCAGACCCCCCCCCCCCCCTTGCCCCTGCCCCACCACCCTCCCTTTCAGAATAAATAAGGCAAAAATCAAGCGAGCCCGAGGAGGTGGCAGGCAGGAGTGAGTGCGAGAGGGAGCTGCAATGGAAGGAGCCGGGATCCCCTGGAGGAGCGGCGGCGGCGGCGGCGGCGGCGGGCTCGGCTCCCTCGGAGGCGGGATGTGGCCGGCGCGGGCGCCCCTCTCCCCTGCACGGGAAGGTGCAATTGCAGGTTGAGCCTCGGCGTCTCCATCCCGCCTCCGCGGGGAGGCAACGGGGGACAGCGGGCGGGGGTCTCTGTGCTCATGCCCCGCTCCCCCCAACTTGAACTTCCCGCACAGTTACGGGACTTGAAGCCGCGGCGGAGGAGGCTCCCGGGCCGGCCCGTACCGTACCGCACCGCACCGCACCGCCGGCCCCGGCCCCGGCCCCGCCGCAACTCCGCCGGAGCCTCCAACTCCGGGCGCGGGCGGCGCAAGTTCGGGGCCGGCGCCTCGGGGCTGCCTCGCCCCGCCCCGGGCACGCGCCCGCCACCGGGGTTAAGCAAGCCGGGGGCTGCGCGGGGCGGGACGCGGCCAGCGCCGACTTGGGCCCCAAACTCCTCGCTGCTCCCTGGGAAACAAGTGTAGTTTGCAAGGGGCGGGGAGGTGGCGGGGAGCCTTTCCAAGCCCCACCTCGGCGAGCCCCGCGCCTGCAGGACAAAGCCCCGCCGCGGCTGCCCTGGGGCTGCGGGGACCCCTTGGCAGCTGCTCCCCCAGCCATGCCCGGGGAGTCGGGGGGGGGCCCGAGGGCCTCTGGGGCTGTGCACTGACTGCTGGTGCGTGTGCGTGCGTGCGTGCGTGTGTGTGTGTGTGTGTGTCCCCTCCACCCCTCACAACCCCCTCCCCCCCTCGCTGCTTTTGCCCAGGTTGGAGGAGGGCTTAGAGGCAGGCAGGGAGCCGCTCGCCATGTCCAGATCCGGGGACAGGACGTCCACCTTCGACCCCAGCCACAGCGACAACCTGCTGCACGGCCTGAACCTGCTGTGGAGGAAGCAGCTGTTCTGCGACGTGACCCTGACGGCCCAGGGCCAGCAGTTTCACTGCCACAAGGCCGTGCTGGCCTCCTGCTCCCAGTACTTCCGCTCGCTCTTCTCCAGCGGCGGCGGCGGCGGCGGCGGCGCCCAGCACCACTCGCTGGGGCTGGGGCTGGGGCTGGGGCCGGGCGCCCCGGACGGGCTGGCGGGGCCGCCCAAGGAGCAGGCGCCGGCGGAGGAGCCGGGCACGCCGTCGTCGTCGCCCGAGGACAAGTTGCTGGCCAGCCCAAGGGCCATCAACAACCTGGTGCTGCAGGGCTGCTCGTCCATCGGGCTGCGCCTGGTGCTCGAGTACCTATACACGGCCAACGTGACCCTGTCCCTGGACACGGTGGAGGAGGTGCTGTCGGTCAGCAAGATCCTGCACATCCCGCAGGTCACCAAGCTGTGCGTGCAGTTCCTCAACGACCAGATCTCGGTGCAGAACTACAAGCAGGTGTGCAAGATTGCCGCCCTGCACGGCCTGGAGGAGACCAAGAAGCTGGCCAACAAGTACCTGGTGGAGGACGTGCTGCTGCTCAACTTCGAGGAGATGCGCGCCCTGCTCGACTCGCTGCCGCCGCCCGTGGAGTCGGAGCTGGCGCTCTTCCAGATGTCCGTGCTCTGGCTGGAGCACGACCGCGAGACCCGCATGCAGTACGCGCCCGACCTCATGAAGCGCCTCCGCTTCGCCCTCATCCCGGCCCCGGAGCTGGTGGAGCGGGTCCAGTCGGTGGATTTCATGCGCACCGACCCCGTCTGCCAGAAGCTGCTGCTGGACGCCATGAACTACCACCTGATGCCCTTCAGGCAGCACTGCAGGCAGAGCCTGGCCAGCAGGTACGGGCTGGGGGGCAGGGGCAGGGGCAAGGCAGCCGAGAACTTCTCGGCAACAAACACCCTCGGAGGGTTTTCAGCGCCTCCCTGGCTAGACAAAGCTCCGGCTGGGGTGAGCTGGGTGGGGGTGGTCCTGCCTGGAGCAGGTGACCTCCGGAGGGCCCTGCCTTTCCCCTGAGTCTGAGCTCAGGCACAGGGGTAAGGGCAACCTGGGGTGGGGGTGGGGAGTGCAGAGGGGAGGGCAGCTCTCTCCTCCACAAGGGGGTGGGGGGAGGAGGGACACACCGTTGGCAGGTACCAGGTGTAGACCCCACAGGTGCCTCACATAAGCCCCAGAGCAATGACTGGTATATTGTACCCTCGAGCAGCAAGGGATGGACCTTCCTGGCCCACCAGCTTCCAGCTGTGTGCTCTCTCCAGGTGGACTCATTGCACTGTATATATGTGTGTATATGTATGTGTACTGTATACTTGTATAGACAATATATATGTATACATACAGTGCAGTGTGCACATATATATACACACACACACACATGCACACAGTACATATCCATATATATATATACACACATTCATATATACACACATGCACAAGTATTCAAGCAGACAAGTCTATAGTGCAGTGTGTGTGTATATTTATATATATACACACATACATACTGTGCAGATATATATATACACAAGTATACAACAAGTCTACAGTGCACATATACACATACACTGCAGTGTACATACATATATATAAACCAGTATATAAAACATATATATATACAGGGCGGTGCATATATCTTTATACAAGTATACAAGAAGTATGCAAGATATATACATGCACACTGCGCATATATATATGTATGTATGTGTGTGTGTGTATATATATATGATGTGTGAGTGTATATATCTGTGTGTGTAAACACACACATAGACATATATATATATATAAGCATTTCTAGACATGTTTCTAGAGCCCTAGCTTGCTGTCCCTCTTTGTAAAATCAGGACCTATGTTATCTCTGGGAAAGGACCTTTGGTTACAAAGTGGCGGTCTCTTCAGGGTAATCTCCTTTACTTAAGAATCAAACAAAGGAGGAAATCAGGGGTTGCACTGTTGCCCTCCTCCCAGTCCTGCCAAACATAAACACCTCCAAACTTTTTTGGTTCCCTCCCCTTCTCTCAGCTGAGTTATTACCGAAGACAGCATTGGTCTAGTAACTGAGAGCAAAGCTCTTCTGTCTTTTAACACCTCTCCATTCATTTGTGGAATGCGGGCCACATTTGCTGGGAGAATGACTAGAGTAAAAGGTGAAGGAGGGCGTTTTCCTACTGGTTGCCCAAGTCAGTGGTGGATGCTTGGAGGCACAGAGTTGAATAGATATGATTGCTGTTCTCCAGAGCTGGGTAGTTTGATGTGTGCTCAGCTGTCCTTGTACAAAATGGTTTTTAGAGGTGTGTACCCAGCAAACAGGATTACCTGGTACAGGAGGCAGTCATAATTTAGCATATGTCCGTTAAAATAAAATGTGGGCAGAAGCTTGTAAGAGGTGAACTGCTCTACTTTACTAGCATCAGTTTTAAATCCTATTATGAGCTCCCACGGCTGTTTGTGTAGGGAGGCAGTATCTTGTCAGCTTCTCATCTTTCTATTGTGGAATCACCCCAACTCCATAAGCCATCATACCTAATCTGTAATACTAAAGTGTAAATGTTAGATTTGACAGTGCATGTAAAAGTCCATGACTTGAAAACCTGTTGTAATTATTTATGATAGAACATATTTTTTTCTGATTTTGTCTCTTTAAAAAGGAGTTGCATCTTCAATATAGTGCATTTTAAAGACCTAACACATCTACCAAAATATGGTTGATTGACTTTACAAAAAGAATTGCATTATTCACGTTTGTTCTAATATTATTAACATTCAAATACTATCCATATTGTGCATGAAAACTTATGACTTCATAATGTTTATATCTATGACATCTGTTATTTTCATGTTAATAAGGTAATGAATCCTGATGTCAAAGATTGACATTATGAGGTTGGTGTCAGGAGGTGATAGCACAACATATAGTTTAATGAGTACTAAATTAGAAGGGTATTTCATTCTTTCCCTCTGACATTATGTTTTTATTTCATTTTGTTCGAAGAATGATGTGGTGAAAAGCAAATGTGGTGACACAGTATTACAGAAATCAAAGCATGTTTGGAAGATTTCATTCTGCATTTGAACTATTATTAATATCAAATGGGGCTAATTAATAATATTAGGAAATATCAGAAAAGAATGTCGTAATACTTCGTATTTTAGATAACATGATGTTTTAGTGCCAATGCCAAAGAATTTTTTAAAATCTATATTTAATATGTAGCTAGATAATTTAACTTTAGAAATACTGTAAGTGCCTTTATTATCTCTAGCTAGCTAGCTATCTTTGGGCTTTATATACTACCCATCATCTTACTCCCTAAGTGATTCCCACTGCTAAATACTGAAATAAAAATTAATACAGATATTCTGCTGCCTGTAGTATTTCTGAGGCCCTGCCAGGATTATATCTGGTAAATACGCTTAGATTTCAACAGTCAGGATAGTTGACTTTCAAACTGCAAAATCCACTACCTATTTTAGTCAAGATTCTGCACACCACCTGGGGCATGCTGGGGCTCGTGTCTTGGTGGATTGCTAAGATACCAGGCTGCTTGGTTCAGTGAAGATACCTTCCAGCTTCACTGGTCCATATCATTTGAAGGATATGTAGTGGTGTTCTGACCACTGAATGCTTACAAGTGTCATGGATGCTGTAAGAATCTGATACTCCTGCTGTTGGAAGCTGTCTTTTCCTATAAGCAGGGAAGTACACAAAAAGGACTGTACTTCACCTAGACCCAAATTAGATCCTAAATGCCAACTACTTAATTGCCTAAGAGAGACCATGAATATCATATGTTCATAATTTGTAATAGTTCAATATCCATGTCGATAATAATTTTAGCGGTCCTTATTAACTGTGATAGATCAAGTTCACACTGTCACCTTTTCAACTTTAATGTATGTTTAGTAACAGTGTTGTAACCAGCTTCTGCTGTTTTGTTTGGGGCGCCACCAGGAGTAGATATAAAATGTTTAAAACTTTCTTCTTGACAAAATACATAAAAGCTACCATGAAATGTTAAAATATTGAAATTACCATAACAAACTGGAATTGAGAATGATTTTTGTGTATTTTTTTTACTTGTGCCTGGATTATAGTACTAAAATTATGGTGCTATTGTGTCTTACTGATATCAAGGTCCCTACATCATTCATTCAAATTGTACTAGGTTACAAATGCTCTTACAAAAGAAAAAATGACAGAAACAAACCTAAACCTATACACATAGCCACTAGCCAGACTTTTTTTTGCTATCTTTTGCATACAGGTGTGCTAAAGCTGTGAACTCTGATAGGTTAACATTCAGTGAAAATGTTGTTTTTAAGAAAAAGTATGTCTGGAATAATGGAACTAAGAAAGAATATCAATAAGTTAGTGAACAGTAAAGTAAATGGATAGATGGATGGATAACACTGAATACACGTAGGAAGATTTTAAAAGTTAACTATTGGTTTCCTTAGAGCAATAACGAAATCAATAATTTGGAACTTCAAAACAAGTTCTATAAGAGGCTATTCATAAAGGATGCCTGGGTCTCTGAGGAGGAGATAACTTGTTCCCTGTATACAACCTCATTTTTCTCACTGCAAAATAAATAGTACAGTGACATACACACTTTCTTAGTACCTATAGAAGAAATCAGGGAGAACACACGTGTTTAGAACTCATCTGATAACTTTCTTACCTATCTAAATCAGCATGCTTCTCTCATGTACTACTTGAAAAGCACTTTGGAATTTGACCTTGTCACATTTCTTAAACAAATGAGTAAAATCAGGAAGCTTAAACTATCATTGTTCTGCTCTGAAAAGTAACTATGTAAAAATGGCACTTTCTTACTCAATAGACCTGTTCTTTGTATGAATTCTGAGTTATAGATGCTCCATTTTCTGGCTAATCTGATTCTTTTCCTTTTGTCAGGACTGGGGAGATAATATAGCTGTTGGAAAAGGGATCTGGACTTATTCTGGCTTTTGCAGCACAGACGGACTTATTTATTAAGTTCCAAAAGTAAAATCTGTATGGTAGATGATGCCAGAGCTAGAGTGAATCCAGCGTGACTTTCATGTTGGATTTTTAGGAGTTTCTCTAAGTAAAAGAAAACAGATTTTCACTTCTAAACCAAACAGATTCTCCCTGGATGCTGCTGAGAGACTACAGTGAAATCCACAATATGTTTCTTTTGCTAAGAACAACAACTAACCTGTACATTTTTTTTAGAAATTTTAGGAGTAGCATTTTCCTTAAACACCATTGGATGCTATGACTTTGGCGCCTGATCCTGTAAGATTCTCAGCACTTAAATTCGAATACAGTAATGCACATAAGCACATGCTTAACTTTAAGTGTGTGAGTAGCATCGGTGATTCTGTTCTCCCTTTTTCCAGTTTTGCTGTGTGGAACTTCTTTGACTTCAGTAGCCTCACACCTGATGTAATTCCCACTTTCAGGAAGGTACTTAGGCACCTGCCCAGTGGAACTCCTCCCATGCAGAAAGTCAAGAACATGGATCCTGGATCCATTGAAGTCAAAGGGAGTTGGGCACTGATCTTAGTGCTGGCAAATTCCTTCCTTCTCTGCTTTCTCCCCTGCGCCCACTCCACGCAACACACACGGTATCTTCCTGAAACAGACTTTTACTCTCACATGAGTGAGAACAGACTCAGATCTTTTTCTTTTTTTTAATAAATGTGTTTCCACTATATGGAAAAGGATAGTATACACAGTGGGTGGATCTACATGTTCAGTAATGTACCGTGGTTACTGCGCATTCAATTTAGTACCTGTAATAAATTCGGGTACTAACTGAATGCACAGTAACTGGCACTACTGTGCAGTAGCACTAACATACAGTTTTTTTTGTGATACTAATGCTCAGTAGACTAGTTCGACTGTGCATTAGCACATTAGCACAGCTTTTGCCATGATACACTAATGCACAGTCGAATTAGTCTACTGTACATTTAGCGTGTCGTGTAGATGCGCCTAGTGCTATACATGCAAAGAGGTCTGATCACACAAGAATCAATCCACAACTGCTGAAATGAGCAAAAAGTCTCTCATTGATTATAATGGGAAGTGTGCAGGCATGTTTTGCTACCTATTTAAAGGGAAATTTACAAGTCTGTGCTGTCACAACATCCCTGCAATATGTGCCTATCTCAGTTCACAGTTTTCCTGTTGTTTTTCATATCGTCTGTGATTATCAGAAGAAAGAATTGCATTCAGATAATAAACATCCCACTCGCAATGATTTCTTATTTTTATATGACCTCAGTACAGCATTTCATTAATAAGAAGAAAGTACCTGTACACTTTGCCTGCTGCATGTGTGAGCACTGTCGAGTAGAGAGTATCACTATCAGGGTTGACTGAGCTATTCAAAATGATTTTGGTGGGATTATTTACATGCAGAAATCCTAATGGAGGATTGAGAGAAAACTGTAGAGAAGACATTATTAAAACTATAAAGGATATTATTGATGTTTTGCAGAAATTGTATTATCCTTTTGCAAAATATTGTGGTGGTTGCTTACTCACAGTTAATTATCTATATCTAGTTAATGTCATATTACTGTCAATTGCAAATGGCAGAAGAAGGTATAGGAGGGAGAGGCAGTTTATTAATGGCCAAACCCTGCAAGGTGATAATTTCTACCTCACCTGCAACTCCTATTGAAATCAATAGGATTTAATGGTGGTCAGCTCTTGTCTTGAGTTGGATGCATAGTACTAAGTAGGAATCTCTATAACTATATCAGGAGAAAATGGGAATCCAAATGAGAAACAGGGTGACACCATAAGAGAAGAAAGGGAATGAGATATCGTGCAAGAGGGGTACAGAGAGTGATAGGGAGTGAGGCCATAAATAACAGGAAGCAAAGAAGCATAGATGAAAGAGCAAGGGGATGGGAATACGCAGTAGTGAAATGATAACAGAGAAACAATAGAACACCAAGGAGGAAAACAGACAAACAGAGAAAAGGAAGGAACATTGGGAGTAAAAAGACTGAAGAAGGTAAAGAAGAAATCCTATTTCTGTAGAAACATCATCTTCTGTCACAGATAGGTAGCTCAGCTTTTGCAAAAGCCATTTCATATGTCAGGGAAGACCAAACTGACTGATCCTAATAGGACAAAACGGAAACAGAAAGTATGAAATTCAAGATCAAAAGAGGATGGCTGGGCCTCCCCAGTCATCTAGTAATTGTGTTCAACAAGGTCCTGCAGCACATCAGGGTCCAGTTCCTGTATTTTGCCCCTTCAGCTGCCAGATGTTTGAATTCTGGACTGTGGAATTTTAGCTTTCATTCCAGTGGTGATAGGATGTCACCCAGAGTATTCTGTGTTGCTTAGTATTCACTTCCACTTCAACATGAATGACACCGATAAGGCTTTGAAAGTAGAGCCACCCATTTCTCATCATCAGAAAGATGGCAGCTGTTGATGTGAAGGGTGAATAATGGGAAGTCCTTAGGGACCCTTTGTGGTTAGGGAAGACATACATTTGCTCTTATTTTATATTGCACCATTCAAGTTAAAAATGTAAAGGAGGCCATTACATTTTATAGCATTGAAATAATTTTCATATTGTATTTATTTATCTACAAATTTGCCACAAGATAATTACATTCCAGACATCTCTCTGTCTTAAAGATTTCAGTGGACCTCAACCAGATCTTAATTTTTGCAGCCTGTGTGAGTGGAGGGGGTTGCATTAAATTGCAGCTATATATGCTAGTCATCAGGCATCCAACAGCCCTTTTGTGATCATAAAATAAGTAGTTAAATTTCAGACTAAAATGTATACCCACAATTCCTTGAAAGTGAGAAAATATGGGTATAGTTACTACAGCCAAAAAATGGAGACCCAGCTGAAAATCATGTCTTTAAAATCTTCAGTACTTATTAATCTTTACTTTGGCATCTGTCTTCACTGTGGTTCCAAGCCAAGCCCATAGGCCTTAATGTGCCTGAATTAATATTTGTACATTGTACGTGGTACCCAAATTGCCCACGCTTAATCTCACTGCAAATCCCTGATCCCTCTGCTGTGAGGGTAAGCACAGGCCTGAAAGAACAGCAGGATTATTTGTGAGGTAGGGGGGAGGAGGGCTCACAGTTTGGCACAGCTCTGCCCAATCTCTTGTGTTGCCCCAAGATGGGTTGGACCTTCACGGGCCAAATTCTGTCTCTTTGTGGGTTGGATCCAGCTCAGCAATGGTATAGTTGGGGCGGATGATAGGGGCAACAGCCCTGGGGTGCTGACTTCCGATTCAGGGGCAGGGTGTTAAAAAAACAGCTGCTGCCAGCAGCCACACATTTGCAATTTCAAACTAGAAGTCACTGCTGCCACTTTGCCCTAGGTGCTAAGCTGTACCCTACACTGCTGCAGTCCAGCAGGACACAGGTTTCTGACCCCTGTCCAAGAAGAAGAATTGAAGTTCAGACCACTGTGGGAAGGAACAGAGAGGCTTCAGAGAGACAAATATTTAAACAATGAGTTCCCTGTAAGACACACGTCTCCTGAGGTAATGAAATACTTCAGAACTACAGTGATGAAATCCAGTTTCTAAACGCAGATATGATGCCTGCAAGAAATAATACATCAGAAATGTTTTTGATGATCCCTCTTGTACAGGAAAATATAGACAAACATAGCATATAGATATTCTAGTTTTACAAACCTTCTTTCTGAATCTCTGATTAATCCCTCTTCTAAAAGGAGAGTTTCATCTTCACATTCTTTGACTCTATTATTCTGGAAGGAAAATAAAATAAATTAGGAGAAAAGAAGGTGATGAAGGAAATACAGTCACATTGAGAGTAAAACACCCTGGAAGTGGTAATTAGGGAAGGAATCTCACCACAGAAATATTCTCTAAATATTCCAATTGAGAGATGTTGGCTGTTCTCTCCTTTATCACATGGACCAGGCCATGTCTTATGAGTGTGAACCTTGTAGATCCTCAGAAGACCTGAGCCATGCCCAAAAAGGTCCTACATCTATAGTGGTCTGTTCCTCTTTAGCACTATTTTAATAGGACTGCTGTACCAGGGACTTGCCTGGTCACAATTTTCCTTAAGAGGAATATTCATAAGAGAAGTAATTTCATGGAATTTTTAGACCCACAAAGCATGTCTTTCATATATTAGTACCATGGAGTCAGAGGAAGGATGATGCATAGGTTCCTCAGACTCATATCCTCTTGGTGTTGTCCGATTTACTTTCTTCTTCCCTTTCACGATCAAGCATCCCAGTCCCTTGGAGACCATAGGTAAAGGATTCTGAATGAAAGAGTCTTATGCAGATGATATCTTCTTCCTGTGAATCTTAAGGGTATTATCCAGCTTTGAGCTCTCAGAGAAGTATCTCAGGGGTGGAATGACAACTGTAAGATCTGTATCTGTAATTACAGACTAGTAAATGAAACAGGTATCTCAGTGGAATTATTTGACTTCATATTCAAGGGAGATATAAGCAACATGGATGTTTGGGAGAAAAACATGAAAAGAGAAAATGAAATCAGCAAGTGTATTTTTTTCAAGGAAAAGGGTCTGCGTTCTATAAAAAAACACATTTTGATAAAAATAATCTCACTGTTTGACAGATACAATACACATTAGAAAAGGCAGGACTCTTTTCTGTTCCCAAGATAAATACAGTTTCATCCCAGTAAAGATCTTGATTATTCTTGGAGAGTGAGACGTCATTCCAAAAAAACAAAGGTAGCATACGTATAGATATTTGGGGAGGTTACCAGGAGGTTGGATTGCATTAAAAATGGCCACAGATTCATAGATTGTTAGGGGCTGGAAGGGAACTTGCAGATCATCGGGTCCAGCCCTCCCGCTCTAGGCAGAAAGACAACTGGGGTTAGGTGACCCCAGCAAGGTAACTGTCATCTGATCTAACTTAGTTTGTCCAGGTATGGACTTTACACTTAGATCTCTAGTTAGTTCAATCTAAGTGAGAACTATACAGAAGTTCAGGAAAGTTAGATCAGTCTAAAAATGGCTGACCTGATCTAAGTTAACTGTATGTTGGTGGTAGTCTAAGTTAGAGCAGGCTTTGGCAAGTCCAATCTAATTGAACTTCTGTACAGTTCCCAGTCACCAGGGCTGTGCTTTTCCTATTCCGCATATAGCAGCAGGCTATTTTTAGTCCCCATGGCCCCTCCCCCCTCTCCCCTGCAGACCAGCCAGTGCCCCTCCCCACTGAGCCTGGCAAACTCCCCATCCCACAAGCTGCTCCTGGTGCTGGGAGCCAATGGAAGTAAGTTGGGGTTGGGGTAGGGGTGGGCAGGATTGGGGGGATAGGTTTGCTGTGAGGGAGGTTGGTCCAGAGAACTCCCCCACTCCACCACAGACCCTTCTTGACCCCTGATTCCTCCAACACACTTCACAGACCCTGCTGGCCCCCCTGATCTCCCCTGTGGAGACCCTGCTTGCCCCCAATGCTCCCAAGCCTCCTTGCTAGCCCCCCACCCATCCCAATGTACTTTAGATCAGGTGACCATTTTTAAATCAATCTAGCCCTCCTCTAACCTCCCTGAATATTTGTACATACCATAGAGGATGTTAATAGGAACTCTCTTGAAAGAGATTTAGGCTTGGGCTCCCACATTCTGTTAACATCACTTCTCATAATTGCCTCTGCTCAACCAGCTCTTGATTGGTGTAACAGTGTAACAAACTACAATACATTGAAATTTTAAAGGAGAGAAAGTTGGAATCAATCATCAAAAATATTTCTTGGCATTGTTTTCCATAGCTAAAATATATGCTGATTCTCTGAAATTGTCCGTAAGAACCATGGTACTTAGAATAGTTGTTAGTAGACATCTCTTGTTATGTCTTTGGAAGGCAGATAACCAACTCTGAAAAAAAGCTTATCGGCTGCCGAGTTTGAAGGAAGTAGACTGTTCATGGAGAATATGGGAAAATAGAAGCTGAAGGAGCTTTAAAAAAATAAGTAAACAATCAAACAAATTTATTTTTGCCTTCAGGAAACCAAAGGAATAAAAGATGCCCAATATTGGCAAAGGACAACTTTTTAGAGAACCTGTGGGCCTAACAAATATGGGCCCAGCTGGAGCAGCGTGACGTTTGCCAGGGCAAGGCACTCCATCTGAGTGGATTGTGCTAGGTAATGGGTTTAGATGAGTGGAAGCCAAGATCAAGCCAAGGTTGAGGTGAGATTGTGGTCAGGGCAAGCATCTGGTTCAGGGTGGGAGGTCCAAGACAAGAACAGGAATGATCAGAAACAGGAGGATAAGAGCATGGTTCACAAGCCGGAGGTTCACAGCCTGCACCTATCCGGTCTGAGCTTATATAGGCCAGTGTGGGTTGGGCCCTCTTTCTGAGAAATAACTCAGTTTGATTCCCTGATTTATTCCATCTGGGATTTAGGACTGGCTGTGCCTCCCCTAGGCCTCTGTTCGTTACAGGTAGATCTAGTCCCAGACCCCATCTGGAAGTATCAGGGAATCAGGCTGAGTCATCCCTCAGGAAGTGGGCTCTGCCTGCACTGTCTTTTATAAGCTTAGAGCAGGAAGTAGCTAATTGTCTAGGAAGCCAGCTTCCCTGCTGTGCCCTGGGCAGGCTTGAAACTCCGACCCTAACCCTGATTCTGGTACATAATTTTGGCTTGTGACCTCTGGCTCTGAATTCCTGGCTTATGACCTTGCAATAGAGGTGACCCACCCTGACCACCCACGCTCCACTCCATTAAATTGGGACACAGGAAGAAACTTTAGAATGATTTCAGGATGCAGCAGAAACAAGTTTAGTCAATAGAGGCCTTGGAGAAGACCAACAAATTCTCATTTCTTTAGTCCAGCATCCTAGTGAAAAGGAGTCACAGCTGGGGAGAAAGGAGAAATAGAGTACACCCTGTAAGCCACAGATTTCTACACTTTAATCAAGCAAATGGCCATATCAACAGAACACTTTCCATAGACCTGCCCCTCCACAAAAAAATAAAAGAAAACCACATATTTGGTAACACTGAAATATTTTGCAACTCATTTTAGTTGTACCAAATTGTGTTAAGAAAACAGGAACATTTCTGAAAAGTTGAAAAATTATGTTGTCTCCTTTAATTTTTTTTAAGAGTCTTAAAAGACTCAAAATCTAAATGAGTATTTGAGACTTTACAAAGTTGCCAGCAAACTGCAAAATCAATTATTTGCACAGCTGTCCTAATGAGACTGTGATACAGAAAGTCCCTAGCATAAATGTCAGTAAAAGTTCCTTCCACTGAGATCATATGAAAGCCTTAAGTATTCACAGACCTGTTAACAGACATAGTGCAGAGCTCAGGTCCCAGTGAATTTACATATACCTGTACTTGGATTACCTACTTGTGTGGATATATTCTTTAGAGCAAATACAGGAAGCAATGAACTCTGCAGTATCAGCACTACAAGAGCATGGATTCATAATAAACTTCCATAAAAAGAAGTTGGTTTCAACATAGTCATTGACACAAGATGAGAGATGCCTTTGATAGAGGAAAGATTCAAGAAGATAAGCTTGGCTGGCTATCCACGATGTCACACAGACAAAGAAAGCATCTATTAGAGCCTGTCTCAAGCTGCAAGGAACAATGGTTTCATGTACTGATATAGCAACCTTGGCAAGATTCCATCTGAGAGAGCTACAGAGAATCTTTCTGAGGAACTGGTACCAATCTCCTGTCAACATGAAGAATAAGCTGGTAATGCAGGGAGACAATGATGAAAAGGACATTACTGCATGTTCCTCCCAAAGAAATTGTGATAATGGATGCCAGACTTCCAGAATAGCAGCCCATGCTTAAAACATCCAACAACATAGGGAATCTAATCCCCGGAGAAGAAGATATTCATATTAAATGTCCTCAAATTAAGAACAGAGAAATCTGCTATCTTAACTTATCAGGACTGACTTAGAGATCATCATGTGTTAATAACAACATGAAACCGGACTGTGATTGTATTAGTAAAAAAAAAGGTCAGGTACTCAGAGCTGCAGGTCACATCAGGAATCATTACTCTTAATAGACTGAGTAGATATTCACCTGGCAACTAATATGGGAAATGAGTATAAAAGGGAACTCGAACAAAAAGCATCCTATCTCAGCAGGCAACCCCATCAATAGGAAAGTGGCACTTCAATCAAGAAATTTTCAATCAGATTTTTCATTGATTCAGTCAACCTCACACCAGACTTCTGCATCTAAAATAAATTATAAGACAAGGAAAGGAAATGCACTAGCAATGAGCAATGACTATCTTTTCTCTGATTTATTAAGTGCCTATCTGTCGTTTAGTACACTGGACAAAAATTAAAATATCTTAATAGCTCAAGGAGATTGCAAACTGACATCAATTCCCATAAATCACTCCCACAATTTGCTATTTTTAATTTCCTCCAACATCTACCCAGCCTTACAAACCACTTCCTGTTTCAGTTCCCCAACTCCTCCAGTAATCTCCAGGTCATTCCTCCAATCATTCCATCTTTTGTTGAGGAAATGACCAGGAGTGCACCAATGTGGGCTTAAGCAGATGTTGCTATAAACTGTAATATACTATATACCTTTCTCAGAGACCTCCGTTAAGCAGGAATATAGAGAGAATGAAGTTTGAAAGAATATCTGTGCCAAGCAGACTGATTCCCAAGCACAATAATAAAAGTAGAAACTTTATTCCTTTGCTCATAGATGTGTCCTTTTAGGGAAAGGAATGTATTAAAAATCTAACAAAATTATGTCTAGGCCACTGTTGTGAAGGGAGCCTGCATTTATCCTTGCACACATGCAGGACATGTGCAAGGACTTGGCTAAAATTCAGGTATTGGTGTTTAGAACAGAACTTGGACTCCCAAGGAGAAAAAATACTCTTGATTTCTCTGAGTTTGGACAGAAGGGCTTGTTCTTAGATCCTTCTTTAAGTAATCCAAAAGCCTAGATCCTTCCTTGATCAGTTGGGTAGTCAGATAAAAGAGTTTAGATGTATACATATCCACAAGTGGCAGTAGCATAACTGGCCAGTGGTGACCAGGGCAATACATCCAGGTGACATCCTTGGGAAGGGTGCAAAAGCAGTCATTGCCATAGCAACAGCTGGCGTTGCTACACTTGTGGCAAGTGGCTAAATTAATCAAGACATACAAAAAACTAGAACTCTTGGTTCCAAAATGATACTTTTTTTTAGACCAACTGGAAAATGGCAATAAAATTGTCCTTTTCTGCAAGCTTGCAGGATCAAAGTCCCTTTGTCAGGCTCTGGGGAAAATGTAGATGGTACAAGATGGTAAAAAGTCCCCATAGGTAGGAATTAAACTCCATTTTTGCACAGAAGGAGCTGAAGATGGAAGGCTGTCCCTCTGGGTCCAGTTTGTCTAATAAGAGGTATAATTTTGGAACCAAGAGTTCTAGTTTTTTGTATGTCATTTTCATAGATTTCATAGACATCTGGGCTGCAAGGGACCCAGGAGGATCATTGAGTCCAGCCCCCTGCCCCAGGGGCAGGAAGTCAGTAGGGATCATAGGATCCCAGCAAGATAAGCATCCAAATGTGTCTTGAAGGCGTTCAAAGTGGGTGCTTGAACCGCCTCCGGCGGCAGTCTATTCCAAAACTTGGGGGCTCGGACAGTAAAGAAGTTCTTTCTTATGTCCAGCCTGGATCGGTTGCAGTGGAGTTTGTGACCATTCAATCTTGTCATCCCTTGGGATGCTCTGGTGAACAGACGTTCCCCCAGATCCTGGTGAGCACCCCTGATGAACTTATAGGTGGCCACCAGATTACCCCTGACCCTTCTTTTTCCAGGCTGAAGAGTCCCATGGCTCTCAGCCTCTCATCATAAGGCCTGTTTTCCTGACCTCTGATCATGCACGTGTCTCTCCTCTGCACTCTCTCAAGCTTCTCCACATCCTTTTTGAATTGTGGAGCCCAAAACTGGATGCAGTACTCCAGCTGCGGCCTCACCAAGGCCAAGTACAACGGGAGAATGATGTCCCAGGATTTGCTTGAGAAGCATCTATGGATGCAAGCCAGCATTTTGCTCGCTTTACTAGCTGCAGCCTCACATTGGAGGCTCATGTTCATCTTGTGGTCAGTCATGACCCCCAAGTCCCTTTCATCTGTAGTGCTAACTACAGATGTTTTGTCTCAGACCAACATGGCTACCAAGTACACCCCTAAATTAATCAAAGAATTTAATCTAATAAAAACTCAATAGTTGTGTCCAAACTGAAACTTTAATTGGGTCTTCAAAACCTATACTTAACCTGAAAATGAAACTCTGTATTCTGTTTTGTTCTGTTTGTTAAATTTGTTCTTAGTCATAGTTATCTGTGAAATGAGTGTCAACATAAGGATGTTAGCTTTGAAAAAATCTATATAGTAACTTTCCTTGGATTAAAGGTAGTTCTTAAATTACTCTCACCATTTATGTTTAAAATTAGTTTTTCATTCCACCAGTTGTTAGAGATTATCTTTTTGAATGCATATGCTATAATGGCCTGCAGAGGTCCTACTTCAAGCATTTCTGTGACCTTGGTAGAATTTAAGTATGTACATAGAGTAAGTCAGAGGCTTAAATGTTTTGCTGAATTGAGGCTAGACCTTTTAGCTACTAATTTATGTTTTTTGATTTAATACAACCACCAAGACTGATGATGCATAAAATGCAGTATGCTGTCATACTTTTAACACTGTACTCAGAACTTGTAGAGTTTTTAGACTGACATATTCTTGGTTCTCCAGTTTGTTCTTTCAATTTCAGTTTGGATTATGGCATTTTGTTATATGGAAACTTTCAGCTGGATGTAAACCTGGAATAGGTTGAGCTTTTCTTTCTTCTTCAGTAGAGAGAATTCTGAACTTTCACCACTAACTATAGGGATGAGGAAAGCCAGGTAGTGCCAGGCTGATGGATATGTTAATCAGAAAATGTAAATCAGCAAGAACAACTTTAACATTAAGATGCCATGGTGGCAGAATTTCTGTGTGTCCAGATTGCTGGACTCTGTTCGTGTCTTCTACTAACTCAGTGCATGATGAGCAAATCACTTACACTGAAATCAACAACCTGAATTCTTAAAGTTGGCTTAGATTCCTAAATTCCTGGCCTGATTCTCAAAGATGCTGAAGGCTCACAATTTCCTATGAAGTTAGTAGGATTTGATGGTATTCAGCAGTGCTGCTCAACTTCTGACCCAGGGGCTGAGTCCAGTGTAGTCCAGTGTAAGGCCCTGGTCATCCAACCCACAGAGCTCCTTACAGGTCCAGAAATTTGGCACCAAGATAGCAATGGCAGTGTTAATTGCTGCAGCTCTGGAAGTGGCTCTGGAAGATGTGCCACCACTATCCCACTGCCAAATTTCCAGGCCCTTGGGAAGCTCTGCAGGCCAGATGACAGGGACTTGTGTGCCAAATCATGCCAGTCTGCTCCACAGCTGCATCTGGTATGTGAGGCTGGGTCAGCATTAATCTGATCCCACACACCAGCCCCATGCTGGGTTTAGCCCATGAACTGACCCTGCCCACAGGATCTGGCCTTGTGCCATTGATGGGGCCCTCAGGCAGAAGTTTGAGTACCACTGTGCTTAAATATGTAGGTTCATGTCCCTGATGTGAGACACTGAAGTCTGAACATTTTGACCTTGAATAACTTTACCTCAGTCTATATACCTGTAAATAAACAAAGTAAAACCCACATTCTGCATGGTGCTCTGAGACTTAAAGTTTAGTAAGTGTTTTAGGTATCTACAGATAAAAGTTGCGTACATGCAGACTATTAATAACGACAGGAATTACCTATGTACATCAAGGAAGACTAGGTTTCTTAGAGACCAGTCTTAAAAAGCATTACAGCAAAAAAAATGCAGAGTACCTGAGCTCTGACTGCTTTTCCAATAAGCTTTTACTACTCAAGTATGCATTCTGTACAGTTTGGAGCTTCATAGTATTAACTGAACATGAGATTAAATAAACCATATTAATATGAATGTGATTCATGGTCTTAGCACTGTCATATACTGTGCTACGAAATACGGAATATAAAAGTCAAGTATTTCACATGGTAATATAAGGTCACCAAACATGCAACAGTATAGTAAAGGGAAAAAATCTAAAGACCAGGAAATAAATCATATTTTAAACAGAAAAATATACAGTGGTGTAGAATGGTTCTGAATGCAAATCAAATACACATGACATATTTTAGACAAAAACATGTATAGTTAATTAGCTACGAACTGCAAATGCTTTCCCTAGAAAGGATTATGGCTGCTGAGTTCACATTAAACTTTTATAAAAACAGAACAAAACCCCCAAAACCTCTTACTTATAATTACCCCACTGACTAAAATAGCTTTTAGTTTTCTTTTAAAGCTGTCTCACTCCCTTCTCAAAATACTGCATGTTTACAAATTGGGTTGTATTTTAATACTATTAAGGATAGATTGCATGCAGCTAATGTCTAGAAATTCCGAGTTAAGCCTTACATTTCCTTCTGTACCTTAAATACTGAGCCATGTTTGTTCACTGGTTTCTCACAGTGCTTGTAAGGTTAGAAGGGAATATCAGAGATGAAAGTTGAAAATTGAAATAAGCTTTTATCAACTAAACCTTACAAAGACATTCAACATTTTACAAGTAGAATTGACTGTGATGTGACATACAACACAAAAATATTGTAATAAACAATTTATTTTCTATGCTAAGGATGACCATGCATAACTAACTTAGGTCTCCCCTTTGCCTTGCCACTTGTTACACATGCAGTCATCCCTAACTCATACAAAAATAGTTTATCATATACCCAAGTTGCATAGTTTCAGTCTGCTGTCCTCTCATTAAAAGGCTTTACTTGAAGAGACTGAACATCTCAAGGAATATATAATGTATATGAAAGCTTTCACAGCTAGGTCATAGTTTGAATCCAGTCCATGCTGGCAAGGATCATGAGCCTGTCTCTGATCTCACAAGCAGATATGGTGTAGCAAGAAAGTAAAAGCCATTATTTGACCATAAGTAGTAGTTTCAGTCTATGGGCCAAAGGCTGAATTGTCAGAAGGACTGACTGATTGCAGGTGCTCCCTTCAAATGAGGGGTGAAGTACATTGATAGGACAGCGTGGGAAAATATTACACTGTCACTGCCCATGATGTGTAAATTCTGTACATAAAGTGAGGGCTTCCATTTCCTGTGCTGTCAATTCAGTCCCTTACATAAGCCCTAAATTCATTTAAAAATAAGTAAGGTCATTTGTTACAGCATTCCCTCTCCATCTTTCTGACAGACGTCTTGTTTCCCAGATATCTTGATCTGTAGTTGTATCCTGTGTTACATCATCTAACAATACTATTCCAAAGGGTTTGATTTCTACGCTTAATATGGCTGGAATCTCCCATTGTTTGCTGTTTCTCTGATTACGTTAATTGAGATGGCACATATCTAAAGGCAATCAATACTACAAGAAATCAAAACTTGACTTGAGTTTATTTTGCACAACTCTTTAAAAGGGGGTGCAATACTAATATAAATGTAAATTAGTCTGTCAGCCAGACACACTTTCTAGATAATAAGATAAGCTATATTTAAAAGAAACAGTCTGTGGACCTGAGTGATAAAGCTCCCTCTACTGGAGTGTATTACTAATAATAAGAGTTTCGATGAAGCAATTTTACCCTGCTGTTGAAAATTCAGTGATGATGAAACTTGATTAATGGTTTTCTTTAGCTTTCTTAACCCAAAATGTCCTTTAACAATATATAGATTAGCTCTAATAATGCTATTCTGATCAGCAAAATTGTGGTATCTGGCAAGAATGTAGTACCTCAAACATGCAGTCTCCCTATAGATATTAAGTGCGTATTTTTAAATGCAACGTCACCATGACATTTCAAATGAATTCTTTTATCATGATTCTTTATTGCCATTTTATCACTCTCAGGCTTAGTGTAACTGATAGAGGTTCAATTATATGTAAAGTGACTATTAAAGCATCAGGACTCATCTGGGGGTCTGGACCTCCCCTCCTCACTTCACTTACAATTGTGCTAAATCCATTAAAGTTGCAAAGAAATGTACATTCATCAGGTATAGTGTTGGAGGCCAGGGTGCATATAACCGCTTTTACTGCATATGAGACATTGCAGTCCTGTTCTTAAGAACTGCCAGGCAGATTGGGAATCACGGTCACGGTTAATAGCAGCGAATTGCCAGCTCTTGATGGGTGGGTAGTCACTCCTTTCAGTGGTTGCCCCCTGGGGGAGAAGGTAGAAAAACAGAGGGAGGGAATTAGAGTGACTTTGCACAGTTGAGCAGGTTCATGCCGCTGGATCAGTGGCAAGCATTGGCAGGGCTCCACTCTGGGGAGGCTCACAACAACATCACAGTCTCATTTTTACCAATTGGTGTTGCTATAGCCAGTGGTGCACAGGGGGAGAGCAAAGAGAAGGGGGGCTGTGGGGGAATGGGAAAGCAGGAGTCTGGACTAAATTAAACAAACAAAAAAGTACTTGTAAGCGGCGTTTAACCCATAACCATTCGCCTGGTGCTACTAATTGTACTAAACTCTATATCTGAAGTTCCGAGTGTGATTAAAGAGTTGGCTCACAAACTCGCTGCATAACCTTAATTTTTTCAAGGTTCTTTGAGTGTAGAATGGCTTATAATAATGATTTTGACTAATACGATTTTTGACATGCAACTTTAATGCTTAACCTTAGTACAACTCCAGAGCATTTCATGTGTATTCAGCTGTAAAGAGTGATGATTTAAAGGGATAATATAAGAAAAAGGTCATTTTAGAATGAACCTCTAACAAATTGCATAAAGGAAGCTTATTATTCTATGAGTAGAGGAATATGCAGCTTTTCTGATCATTTTTCTGCTTGGTTCAAAAATGTGTTGAGACATGATTGGGGAAAGAAATACCAAAAAATGCAATAGAAAACTGCAAGCAGTGAACATTCTTTTTTGATGGTTATGATTTTGTTGCCACTAAAAATACTCTACGGTAATGTGGTTGTTCATCTTTTTTCTTGTTTTGGGTGAAGAATTCGCTCCAATAAGAAAATGCTGTTATTGGTTGGAGGATTGCCTCCCGGACCTGACCGGCTACCCAGCAATTTGGTTCAGTATTATGATGATGAAAAGAAGACGTGGAAAATACTGACAAGTAAGTGGTTTATTTTTTGTACAGTTGTCTTGATGAATTTAAAAACATGGTTAATCAAATTAGACACTTTATTGATTTGTTTCCCTTCAGAGATTTGTTTATGTATCACAAGGGGCTTCACAATGGAGCAATAAATTGAGATTGCAGAAGATGCAAATTTTGTAATGGAATAGGCTTAAATTAAATCTGGCTTAAAATCATTCCAGCAAGTTTTCCAAGTAAACTTGCTAAGCTTTCATACTAGAACAAACATACATACATATTTTATATAATTATATACAGTATTACATATAAATATAATCTGATTTAAGAAAAAAACTGAACTTGGAGACAGTGTCTCAGATTTTGGCTAGCCCTGGCTTTTAAAGCATACTTTGCACTCTATTTTATACTTTTATTTTCCTGTTTGACCTATATCTTTTGTACACAGCTGTTAAAGGTGGTCTTCTCCACACTCTTTTGTATCTATTTCTGACAAAGGTATTAGAGGTATATATCACCTATAGTAAACAATGCTTAGAGGCTTTTGTCCAGGATCCTTCCCTTCCAGCCCCCTTTCTTAAAGACTGATTGTGTTTTACAGCAAGCATTTTGCCTTGAGCATTGAGATTTGGAACTTATTGTTATATTGGTTACGATTCCCAATCTAACTTGGTCATGGAATCAAATCATAGTTTCTTGAGTGCAGCAGGCTGTGTGTACACTAGTCCCCTTGTGGCTAAACTGACTGCATTGGTCAATAAAACTAAATTTTAACTGTCAAAATTGCCCAAGGCAGTATAGATAAAATAATAAATGAACAATTTTGATCCATAAATCAAAGCCATACTTCTAAAACTGGGCAACAGGAGAAACTTGGGTTTTCTAACAGACATGCTTGTTTCCTACTTACAGTGTTCTATCATTTTTTTTCCTCTTATCCAAAGCCCTTTAAAAAAATTCAGCCAGGATAATATTATTTTCATAGAACAAAGCAGAAGTAAAGACAGACCAGTATGATGCAGTGCTTGAAATAGTGTATCTGCAAGCTGGCTGTGAAAATCTTAACTAGTAATATCCAAGAACTGCAACATGAAGACTCCCTAGGTACCAATACACTGGATTAGTATTAGATGATGTTGTGTAAGAATGGGAATATTAAGAAGAAGATATGCCTTATAGATCAGAAAAGTTTACAGTAACCTCACTATTCTAGTAGACATGTCACTACTAACATTCCAACCATCAAAATGTATGATGATATCTGCCTTTCTTATGGCAGGTTACTTTTAAGAAAAATCTATAAGATAATAATAGTCCAAAAAAGAACGGTGTTTTCAAAGAAAGCAGCAATGTCTTTTTTGGATGTTGGTTTATATAACACAGTACCTCATAGTGAAGCATAAGTGGATGACAGTTCTCTGTAAAGTAGGGGGTTCCTGACACAAATTCTTAGCCCTCAGCTGAATTAAAGATATTACTTTATTTCCAGTTGACTATCTGAGGGATTCAGACAATGTCTTGAAAGTATTTATACCTGAATATATATTCCTTTTAACAGCAATGAAATGTATTTGACTCCTGAATTTTGAAATGGTATTGTCCCATAATTTAGGGGACAGCTGAACCCATACTAACACTGTATGAAAGGTCTGGTTAGGAGTGTTGTAGATATTCTCAGTTTGTTAAGCAGAATGTATACCTCATTTAGTTGAAATAGCTGATTTTGATTTTGAATTTGAGTCACACTGGGGATGTGTTTTCCGAGGGTCTTTTTTTTTCCCAAGTGCATTCTGAAAAACTTTTTAGTGAATATTTTTGTGTAACTCAAAATAATGCATGTTCATTCCCTCTTGCCCTTTTGCAAACAATGAACTAAAACCATTCTTTTCACACGGGTTATTGTGTTTTATGTACTCTGTCTGA
This sequence comes from Alligator mississippiensis, assembly GCF_030867095.1. Classification (NCBI taxonomy): domain Eukaryota; kingdom Metazoa; phylum Chordata; order Crocodylia; family Alligatoridae; genus Alligator; species Alligator mississippiensis. The sequence continues at coordinate 80,582,384 of NC_081826.1, forward strand.
TCTGCAAAGGATGTCTCTGTTATTGTCCCAAGTATAGTGTTTGGCTCAAGTTCTTGAACCTTAGGCTTTCAGTTTCTAGAGGTCCCTGGATCAATCCCAGTGTTGGCTAAGATGGTGGCTGTCATATATATGCATATTAGGGCTGTGCGAAGCTTCAGTCTCTGATTTGATTCAGCGGCGATTCAGCCTGATTCGGTGGCTGAATCCTTGAATCCGAATCAAATCAGGGGACCCTTTAATCTCTCTGAATCGAATCAGAACCCTTTGAATCGATTTAGAGAGATTCAGAAAGATTCGGAGATTCAGACATAGACACAGCTTTAAATGTTTTTTCTACATGCCTCAAGGTAGCAGGCAGCTTGTGAATGCTGTGATGCTGGGGCAGATGAAGCGTTCCACAGGAGCGCTGGGAGCTCCACAGCTCGCTCGGCAGCAGACCTGGAAGGGGGCCAGAAGCACTTCCAGTCCGCTTCTGGGTCCACAGGGACTGCATGGGGCCCCCCCCCCCACATCTTCTGGCTCAGCGATTGGTGCCTCTTGGGTCTGGGCGGGGCACCTAGAGTCCCCCCATGGCCAGTCACCAAGCCAGGGGGAAGCAGCCCCCCGCCCCCCCCTTGTGCTCGCTGGAAGACCTGGAGGTGGACCAGAAGTACTTGCAGTCCACTTCCGGGTTTGCCGCTGAGCACACGGGGGACCCCCCACGCTCCTGTGGGATGCTCCATCCACCCCATCATTGCAGCATTCACAAGCCGCACATGGTACCTTGAGGTATGTAGAAAAAACATTTAACGCTATGTCTGTGGCCAAATTGCTGATTTTCCGAATCAGCATCGAATCTTCAGATTCGGATTCAGCTGAATTGAATCAGAGGCAGTGATCCGAATCAATGAATCGAATCACTGTCCCCAATTCAGGATGAATCTGAATCAAAAATGGCCCATTTCACACACCCCTAATGCATATCCCTGCTGAGACATGATTACTAGTGCTCTTACACAAACAGAGGGCTCTTACACAAACAGAGGAGTTTACTCTTACACAAAAAGGAGCCATATTGACTCAAACTATTGCATTAGGAACACAGAGAAAAATATCAATATTTGCATAGTGGAAAAGGTTAAATGTAAAAGGGACAGCTTTGTAGAATGTATTGCAAAATACCTTCCAAATCATAGCTGTTAACAGTAATTTAAAATCCCCATTAAAAGAGTTGAAATAGCCTTTAAACTGTTTAAAAATTCTGTTCTCTCTCCTCATCATTTTCTAGCTCACTATAAAGCAGCATTTTGCAACCTCTGGGTTGTGACCCAAAAGTGGGTCACAAGAATATATGAAAGGGTCATGAACAAATTTTAGAATTGGATCAACAAACTTTAAAAACAGATTCTCCTTTAAAGGAGAAAAATGTGGGAGACCATGGCTTTTCCTTGCAGGCTGACAGAGTTCCAGCCTGTGAGGAGCTGCTTGGGCCCCCCCTGCCCCACACCCGCCGCTCCCTGCCCCTCATACACTGTGGGGCTGGGGGCAGGGGGAAGTGGGTCAGGAGAGAGGGACACTGGGTCAGGACTGGCCATCGATGTTTACAAATGGGTCCTGGTACAAAAAAGCTTGAGAACCACAGCAACACAGGAACCAAGTTAAATAGGAAAGTGCAAGGAGAATCTTTTTCCCATACTTTCCATAAAACATAGATTGATCCTAAAAAAGAGGGTCTTCAAAGGCAGGAGAGGAGTAGATTTGGTGAAGCCACAAAATAATAAGATCACAACATGCTAACTTTGTAGTGCAGTCATGGCATTGCATTAGCATATAACAGCATTTAATTATTGCAAAACAGTACCACCCTGTTTTTGTAGCAGGAAAACTCCAGGACATAGTGTCATTTCTATTTATTTATGACAGAATGTCTATTTTAAATTTTATAGCTACACTCTGCCGTGTTGGTTCATAGAGGAGGAATTTTTCTCTCTCTCCTGCTTCCCTGCAAGTTGGTAATTTATGAAAGCAAACAAGCTGTTTCTTCTCTTCCTTTTTTAATGCTAATTCCTAGCCACTGGCTAAGTATAGACAGTCAAAAAGCCAGAAACTGAACCAATTCAGTCTTTGCAGGTTAATTTAAGCTGTGCAGATTGAACTAATAAGCAAGTGAACAGACATTCACCTTGGATTCCAGAAATGCAGTGATATGTTGCAGTGGCCCAAACCAGCAGCCGGGGGATGCTAGAGCATGCCTGCCCTGCCCAAGTGGAGCAAACAGCTTGGACCAAGGCTAGCCCACCCACCCTGGGCGGGGGGGATTGTGGGGGAGATGCAAAGCATCCTGGGATGCTGGAGGACTGTGAGTTAACTTGAATGTGGAGGGGATCTGGGACAGAAGTTCAGTAAACATTTAACCTAAATCAGTTAAGTCTGATACCACATCCATCCAAGTTTATCTTAAACTGATTTTGGCCATTTTGAAAGCAGTTTATGCACACTGAATTTCTGTTACAGAATTAAATCAGTTTCCAATTACTTATACTGGTTTATGTGTAATTTCTGTCCCTAACCTAGGGGTGGAAGAAGGGTTCTCATTGGTTTCTTTCTTATGCAGAGGGCCAGCCCAGACAATGGTATCTATACAGCAGCCATAGGGCATTCCTAGATCACATGAACATCACCACTGCAAGTTAGACCTTAACTGCTTATTCTATAGTGAACTCTTTGGTTGGAACATGAAGTGGCAGAGTTCTGTAATGGAAAGAGTTTTAGCCCCATGGAGATGATACTATCTCCTCTCTTTACCTTGTCACTGGTTGGGATGTAATGTACGTTCTCGCTTAACGAAAAACCTCTACTAACTTACTTCCTCCACATCCACTCACCAGAGGCCAAATTCTGTGCTCAATTATATGATAAATCTAAAGAAGTATCATTGACCTCTGAAGAGTTACCCTGGTCTTTCACAAAATTCCCCCTGATCTTTTGATTACATATTCTGTTTTCTTCCCTTCCCTTTCCCAAGTCTTAGAGCTTCTGTATCACAGGAGTGCAGAGCACATGAAGGTATGGAGAGAAGTCTGCAAAATAAATCCTAGACCTTGCAGCTATGAGTCTAACTTAAATTACTCAATAAGAAGCTCCAGTATTCTTGAACTAGGCCTATTAACCTGTCTAAAAGGGGATTTGTATTCAGGTTGGTTCTTTACTTTCCTCTTATAGGGGAGAGTGTCTTTTGTATCAGTCCACTTGCACATTGTTTCATGAACTGCTTTGTATGATGTGCAAGCAGAGCAAGAAGATTATCCATGAGAAACTACAGACTTCATAAGACCTGTAAGAAAGTTAGAGGTTGAGCACCACAGCTGTTGAATATGATAGCTTTAGCACTTTGCCCACACTGTATGAATAGAACTACTAGCAGGGGATACCAACCTCTTCCCTGTGCCTGGCTACCCAAAGCAACAAAATCACCAGTACTAATGTTACTAATTCTAAAGGTATCAAAAAACCAGCTTGCCTTGGTCATAAACCTGGAAAAGAGGAGAAGTATGCACCCATTTCCAATTTTTTAATGCCATCAGCTGTGGGTAGGAATGTTATGGCTCATGGGGATCTTAGTTTTTCAGAGTCTAGTATTATTGTTTATTTCCCCTTTTCCTTTTCCTGGTATTTCTCACAGTATAATTGTTTCTTAGGCTGGGAATAAAATAGAAAAGAAAGAAGCTGGGGGGGGGGGGGGGTGGCAATATAGCATTTTAAAAGAATAGGCTAGCACCTAATTTTACCTGTTGTGGGCTCAATTCTAATTTGAGGTATGTGGATGCACATTGCTGTATAACCTGAGGTATTTGTTGTTGCACATTTGAGCCCAAGCAAATTTTGCAAGCTACATAGCCATATATAATGAACAAATTTAATACAGTGAATTAGTCGTAACTGAGTCTCTTTCTTCAATATACATACCATAGTATACTGTGAAATAATAAGGTGCTGCAAGTGTCATATAGCAGCAACAAGCTACTACTGTCATTGGCACTAGTTCATCTTAAACCAATGGCAAGTGTTTGGTGACTGCGGTTAGCAGCGGAGCTGCTGCCCTGATGATGGGTATTTCATCACTAATACCCTTGTAATAGTCCTTTAAACAGAATAAACTACCAACTAGCTATCGAAGAGTATTTTCTCAGGGTCACAACATGATGGTGAGTCAAGACCAGCTTCTGCTAATTATATTTTAATTATGAACTATAATCCTACTAGAATTACCCTTGTTTAATCATAAAACTTACGTTTTCTTTTTACCTGTAACAGTTAAGCTAGATTGATTTTTTTTTAAAAAGCATTGTTTCATTTGTCAGAATTATACTATAATAATGTAATTTTCAAAACAAAGAATTATAAAGATTTTTTTGTGTTCAGAATTGCATAGCACTTCCAAAAACCCTACTGCTAAGGCAATGATGTATTACTTTCACTTTCATTATATGTTTTTAATCAGAGCGTGACTTCACACTAGACAAAGCGATGCTTTATGCATGGTCTCACTTGTTTTTGCTAAAATCTTTTGACATGATTAATTTTACTTTAATGCTTTTGTCTTGTTGTAATGGTAAGGATGAAAGGTGTAAACCAGGGCAAAAATACATGCTTTTCTATCATAATATTTCTGAGCATTTTAAAAAAAATCTTAGATGAAAGAAAAAAAGATCACAAGAGACTGGTCCAACTGGAATTATATTTCCTGCTACCTGAACATGGAATACAGGAGATTAATAAAAATGATGCAGTCATTGTTTTTAGTTTTATTTTTTGGTATTTATAGCAATGTATTCATCTGTAAGATTAGAAGTGACGAGGAGGAGAGAGATTGTATCTTCTTATACATTTCTGGCTGTACAGTGAATCCTGTTTCAGAGCAGTTTTTTTTCCCCATTAAAACATGAATGGATAAAATATTAGAAAATCCTTCTAAAGGCTTAGATAGCATATTCCATTTTGCACTAAACTGCAGCAGATCTTTCTTTCAAATCTGTACTCCTTTCTTCAGTAACATGCTAGCTGTGACTTTCATCAGCTTCTCAAGATAACCATATCATGTGTGTAAAATCAGAGTATTTCATGAGTACCAAAAGTAGTGGCAAATACATCTATTGGCAAGAAATATTTAGGCTTAGTAAGGGTCTGGTTACATGGTGCACTTTGAGCTGCTCAAATGCTGATTGGTGTTAGTGACAGCTGGAGTTTAGAGCAGTTACACCCTTAATCTAAAAATGTCTTTGACTGTCCCCCATCTTCACAGCTGTGACTTGCCACTAGAAGACTGGTGAGAAGGGGCCTGACTAGTAGGTACAGCTGTGAGTTACCATTACAGGGCTGGTGAGCGAGGTCAGGCTTCTATCCCTGCTCGGGGGGGGGGGGGGGGGCAGGGGTTAGAGATGAGTTGTGGGGGAGAAGGAAGAGGGGAAAGCAGAGAGTTAATGGGATGGGGGTGGGTAATGACATAGAAAGTGGAAAGGAAATAGGGGTGGGGGAAAGGTGGTAAAATTAAGGAAATCAGCCACTGAAGCAGGTGCAGCTGTTAAACTCAGACTGGTGGGGCAGTGCAGCGTCTCACAGGAGCTGGGGGAGGGGCGGCATGGTTTGCAACTGGCCAGGAGTGGGAGGGGGTTTGCAGCTGACCAGGAGTGGGGTGGAGCAGGTTGTCAGCCGACCGGGCACTCCAGTCAGTAGTGGGGAGGCTGCAAACCCCCCACTCCCGGCGAGCTGCAAACCGCATCCCCCTACTGCTGGCCTACTGCAACCCCCCTACCCACTCCCGTGGGACACTCCACTGCCTCACCAGTCTGAGCCCACCAACCATGCCTGCACTGCAGGATAAATAAAAAGAAGTGCAGAAAAAGAATTTTAAAAGAAATAAAGCGGAAATAAAGGAGGTCTGTGAATAAATTGGGATTTAGCTTGTTCTCCCCCCACCCCTCCTAGACTCTGTTTCTGGACTCATCTGTGCCCTGCCATCTGGCTAGCTGGAATGTGCTCTGCAGACTGTTTGCATGGGCTTGCATCCATGGAAGTGGGAAGATCCCGGCCCTGGGAGTAGGATGTGGAGTTGGCTTGATGCCAGAACTGCCCTCTGGTCAGTAGAGTTCAGGGGTTGAAAAGTTTGTCCACGCGGAACAGGAGGGTGGAGGAAGGGACACTGCATCTTGAAATGTTGGAGAACTGCAATTTGGGTGGCTAATCTGTGGTAAATGGCCACACATTAATGGAACACAAGCAGGGTAACACAGAGCAGAGATAAAACTGCTGGGTAGTGGCATAACTTTAAGCCACCTAAAGTGTTCTTAAAACTAGTTTCAGGTGTTAATGTCTAGACAATCCAGGAGTTAAGGGCTTCAGGAACCACTTAAAATTAATGTGTAATAAAGGCCTAAATGTACCAGTTTGGATTTTAAAACAATTTAAAAAACAATATTTTTTGTCCAACAAAAGTAGTGATAAGGGTGACTATGAAAAATGTAGTATTCAGAAAATTGTTGGATCGGCAAGTTGTATTTCTTTTTTGTTCAGGAAGAGCAATCCCTTTTTTCTGATAACTTCATTCTTATTAAGAATATCTTCAATTTATTTCCATTCTCTTTTCTGTCCCACCACTTTGCAGACTTGTTTAGAATGTCTAGGTTTTCACCATTATATGCAGAAAGCTGATGGATCAGAGGCCTTTGGATTTCCTGCTTTGACCTACCCTCTCTCATACCAGCAGCCAGCATCCAGTTACACATTATCAAGGGAGTTTAATACATTTGTCTTCCTCTGAATCTATAACTCACTAACCATAACCCACCACCAGTGACTTATTCATGCTGTGTATGCATACAAAGTTAGTTCTGTTTCTGTCTTTTGCCAATTTGATTTTATTCCACTTTTTTCAGGTGTTGTGGTCTGAGCACCCCCCCCCCCCCCCCCACAACTGTATTTTGAGCATCCAAACCATCCTTGGCCATGTTTCTTCACAGTTCAGCTCCATTTTATGTCTTCCTTTCTGGCTTATTCAGAAAGTACCAACATTTAAGCAAATTTCTTTTAGTATAATTCTCCAGGTTTCATACCATAATGACACTTCATACTTATATAGCCATCTTCTGTCCATATTAAAGCAGTACAAACATTATATCTACATTTTAAAGAGAAGAAGATCGAGGAAGATTAAATTAATCACCTAAGGTCACAAAGCTAGTCAGTACTGGAGAACACAGATTCCCTGTCTTATGCCATCCTCTATTCTATTGGATCAAGCTGCCTTACCTTTCTTTCTGTTTTCCAAGCCGGCTTGTAGATAGTTGCAACAACTTCTGCCATGCATGGTGATGTTCTTTCATAAGAAGGAAGGACAAAGTGTTCTGTAAAGACATATTAACTAGAGTTTTTCAGCCTTCCACCCTTTCTGATTGGTTTTGAAATGGTGATTTCCTTGGTTAGCCTTTTACTTGGGGTTAATAAATATATCTTCGTCCTTAAGGCAGACAAGGTTCTTTGGGTAAATCTGATATCTTTTATTAAACCAACTAAAATCAATGGAAAAATTCTTCTTTGAAACTATTTCAGTTGTTCTAATAAAAGATATTGGATTTACCCAAAGAAGCTTGTCTGTCTATGTCCTTAGACCAACATGGCTACAGCCTATACCTCTTGGCCCTTAATATATTTGTAAATGTGTGGCTACCTTCCCCTATATATGCCTAAAACTTTTCTTCAGATTTTCCTTACACGTTTTTCACTTTCATAATATTACTTGTGCTTTATGCCTTTACATTTAAGATTCTTAGGAGAGGTTTTCAAAGATACAAATGTGAGCTAGGCACTTACTAATGCCCACCTTTTGTGCCTTTGCAAAACATTTCTTCTTTGTAATTAAACAAAGGGAGCAAATTGGAATAGTGTTTGGAAATTTCTTCTGCCAGAATTAGTCTTTTCCCCTACTTGACTGGTAATCATATTATAGGAGTAAGGACTTGTGATGAAGGCAGGGGAGTAATGAAGGAGGAAATGAAATCTCCTGACATGTCCTTGTTATACCCTCTTACAGCTTGTATTATATCCATGTGTAAATTATACACATATGTTCATCACACACATTTATCTCAGTGAACAATTTTTGGTGACCCTGATAAATTTCATGCATTTCACTCCATTCTTTGAGCAGTTTCAAACATTAGGGCTTCTGCTTCAGTGCTATGTCAAGGTTGGTTTCAGTACTGCATTGAAAAGCTTGAGCAAGCTTTGGCATATTTCTGAAGCACAAGCCTTAGCGCTACCCACTAGATGAATTTAATAAATGTTATGGATATCTATAGAAGTAGTGACTTTCCCTGGCCCCAAGCATGCCCACACTTACACACACAAACACACATGCACACACACCTTAATACATTCTTATAAGACATTAATTACATTGAATTTAACATTTTAAATTTTTTCTATATTTTATTGCTCATTTTAAAGGGTGAAAAATAAAAAAGAAATAAACATAAAATGAGACATTAATACTGATTAAAACTAATATGAGGCAATCAAATATAAAAGTAACTTAACTTAGGGGTCTCATTTGACATGCCCACATACATTTCCAACAAGCCACAGGTTTACAGCATGCAGGCAAGTGACAATATAGCTCTGAGAAGCATAAAGATAGTAGAGAGCAACTTTCTGTGTGACATGCTGGAGGTTAGCCACACATCTCCCATTCTGAGCATGATACATGGGAATTCAACCATGCAACTACCATTAATGATGCACACCTGCATATCTAAGAGCCAGATAGAGTTCTAAGAATGAGTGAAAATATAGCAAGTTGTCAAAATGCATGCCATGGTCGTGTGTTAAATATTATTCTCTCCTGCAGTACAGTTTTAAATAACTGTCAAGAAACTCCAGCCCTCTTCCTTGAACCTGCATATTTTTCTTTTTGATTACAGTGTCCTTAGCTACCAATATTACTCCAGGGGTGTGTCTACATGTTCATTAATGCACCATAATTGGTGATACTGCGCATTAGCATAGATGAATGCTTTTTATGTGATGTTAATGCATGTTAGATTAAGTCTACTGTGCATTAGCGCATTGGCATGTTTTTTGCCAGCCATGCTAATGCACAGTAGAATTAGTCTAAAGTGCATTAAGCATCTTGTGTAGATGCACCCTAGTGGTATTTAACTGCACTTATCTTTGGATAACTTCTTCCCTCTGTGACTGGCTTGACTGGTAATTTTCAAACTTCATTTCAGTTGTGTTCAGCTAAAACCTTTAAAGAAAGAGGTGATTCTCTGGTACAAGTGTTGTCTAAGCTTAATCCAGGAATGTTGTAGTCCTGAGTTTTATTTTCGGGTGTAGAGAAACTGAAAAGGATCCAGAGGTGAGCTCAGAGATAATAATGGGGATGGAATACAAGCTGTGCAAGGAAACGTTGTGAGAACAAGGTATGTTTATTTTGGAAAAAAGGTTATTGAGGGAGACATGGTAACAGTTTTCAAATAGATAAAAGGCTGCCACCAACAAGAAAGAGAGCAACTGTTCTCCCTCACCGCAGAGGGAAAGTTGGGAAGCACTAGGTTTAAATTTCAGCAGAGCAGATTTAGATTCAGACTACGGAGAAAAAACATCCTTACTGTCAGGACCAAAAAACAATACTGACCAGGAAAGTTGGAACCTCCTTTCATTGGAGGTTTCCAAGAAGAGGCTGGATAGGCATTTGTCTAGGATTATACAGACATAGTACATCGTGCATTCATGCAGAGGGTTGGACTAAATTACCTTGAAGTCTCATCCAACCCTATGATTCTAAGCTAGTGGGTCTCAACCTCTTTAGACTTGAAGTATCCCTTAGATGGCCTCCACCTCTCTCCCCTAGGGAGGAGGCTCTTCTCAGCCAGACTGGCTGACCTGCTCCACCGGGCTTTAAACTAAGGCCGCTGGGGGACGGGGGCACTACCGCCACTGCTGGCCCGCTGAGCAATCCTTGCAAAGCCACCAGGTCAAGGCATGTAAGGGAGCCCACCCCTGCCCCAGCCCTGGCAAAATCTGTGAGCAAGGAAGGAGCCCCCCAGGGGGCACTTGCTTGCCTGTACACAAATGCCAGGAGCTTGGGGAATAAGCAGGAGGAACTCATCCTCCTGCTCAATGCAAACAATTATGATGTCATAGGGATAACGGAGACCTGGTGGGACTCCACCCATGACTGGACCACGGGTATAGATGGCTATACCCTGTACAGGAGGGATCGTGTAGAGAAAAGGGGCGGGGGTGTAGCTCTCTATGTTAAGGAAAGCTACACGTCCCTGCAAGCCGATATTGGCAACCAGGGTGGACGGCTGGAGACCCTCTGGTTTAAAATCCGTGGGGAACACGGCACAGGGGACACAATGGTGGGAGTCTACTACAGACCTCCCACCCAAAGTCCTGAGCTTGACCAGGAGTTTGCCCGGGAACTGGCTGAGGCCGCATGCTCCAGGACCATGGTTGTCATGGGTGACTTCAATTACCCGGACATCTCGTGGGAGGATCGCTCAGCAAAATCTGAGCTGTCGCAAAGCTTCCTCTTGTGCGTGGATGACCTCTACCTGACTCAAGAAGTCTATGGGCCAACGAGAGGCAAAGCGCTGCTCGACCTGGTACTGACTACTGGGGATGACCTAGTCGGCGACCTAGTGATCGATGGGAAGCTGGGTGACAGCGACCACGAGCTGATCACCTTCACCATCCGCTGAAAAGCTGGCAAGTCAGTCAGCAACACGGAAGTCCTTGACTTCAGGAAAGCCGACTTTGACAAGCTCAGGAGGCTTGTCAGTGAGGCCCTAAGGGACCATGACCACGGGGAGAGGGGAGTGCAAGAAGAGTGGTTGCTCCTCAAGGGAGCGATCCTCAATGCACAAACTAAGTCTATTCCATCTCGGGCGAAAGGCAGCAAGAGGGCACAGCAGCCCCCCTGGCTCTCCAGGGACCTAGCAGACCTCCTGAGGCTAAAAAGAAAGGCCTACAAAGGATGGAGGATGGGAGTCACCTCCAAGGAGGATTATTCTGCACTGGTCCAGTCCTGTAGGGAGCAGACCAGGAAAGCCAAGGCTGCAACTGAACTCCAGCTAGCTTTGAGCACCAAGGACAATAAAAAGTCCTTTTTCAGATATGTGGGGAGCCGGAGGAAAAGCAGGGGCAACGTTGGACCCCTGCTGAACCAGATGGGGCAACTGACAACTGACGCCCAGGAAAAAGCCAACCTATTAAATAGGTACTTTGTGTCGGTCTTTCATCAGCCCCATGGGACGCCCATGCCCGCTATGGGACAGGGAAGTCCAGGTGAGGGTGATCCCCTGCCCTCCATTGATGCTGACTTCGTGAAGGAACATCTTGAGAAGCTGGATACCTTCAAGTCAGCCGGCCCTGACAATCTTCACCCCAGGGTACTCAAGGAGCTGGCGAGCATCATAGCCCAGCCTCTAGCATGGATCTTTGAAAACTCTTGGCGCTCTGGTGTAGTGCCCGAAGACTGGAAGAAGGCCAATGTGGTGCCTATCTTCAAGAAAGGGAGGAAAGTGGATCCGGCTAACTATAGGCCCACTAGCCTGACTTCTATCCCGGGGAAGATCTTAGAAAAGTTTATTAAAGAGGCCATCCTTAATGGACTGGCCGACGCCAACATCTTGAGGGATAGCCAGCATGGGTTTGTTGCGGGTAGGTCTTGCTTCACCAGTCTCATTTCCCTCTACGACCAGGTGACCTATCACCTGGACAAGGGAGAAGAAATTGATGTCATATATCTTGACTTCAAAAAAGTCTTTGACCTGGTTTCCCATAATCACCTCTTAGAGAAACTGGCCAATTGTCGCCTTGGGTCCTCCACGATCCACTGGCTGGAAAACTGGCTCCGGGGTCGGACCCAGAGGGTAGTAATTGATGGAAGTCACTCATCGTGGTGTCCTGTGGCCAGTGGGGTCCCCCAAGGCTCTGTCCTTCGACCCATACTGTTCAACATCTTCATTAATGATGTGGACACTGGAGTCAGAAGCGGACTGGCCAAGTTCGCCGATGACACCAAACTTTGGGGCAAAGCATCCACACCAGAAGACAGGCGGGTGATCCAGGCTGACCTGGACAGGCTCAGCAAGTGGGCGGACGAGAATCTGATGGTGTTCAACGCCGATAAATGCAAGGTTCTCCACCTTGGGAAGAAAAACCCGCAGCATCCTTATAGGCTCGGCAGTGCTATGTTGGCTAGCACTATGCAAGAAAGAGACTTGGGGGTCGTCATTGACCACAAGATGAACGTGAGCCTGCAGTGCGATGCTGCGGCTAGTAAAGCGACCAAAACGTTGGCTTGCATCCATAGATGCTTCTCAAGCAAATCCCGGGACGTCATTCTCCCCTTGTACTCGGCCTTAGTGGGGCCGCAGCTGGAGTACTGCGTCCAGTTTTGGGCTCCACAATTCAAAAAGGATGTGGAGAACTTGAGAGAGTCCAGAGAAAAGCCACGCGCATGATCAGAGGTCAGGGAAGCAGACCCTATGATGACAGGCTGAAAGCCCTGGGGCTCTTTAGCCTGGAAAAGCGCAGGCTCAGGGGTGATCTGATGGCCACCTACAAGTTTATCAGGGGTGACCACCAGTATCTGGGGGAACGTTTGTTCACCAGAGCACCCCAAGGGATGACGACTAGGTCGAATGGTCATAAACTACTACAAGACCGTTTCAGGCTAGACATAAGGAAGAATTTCTTTACTGTCCGAGCCCCCAAGGTCTGGAACAGCCTGCCACCAGAGGTGGTTCAAGCGCCTACATTGAACACCTTCAAGAGCAAACTGGATGCTCATCTTGCTGGGGTCCTATGAACCCAGCTGACTTTCTGCCCTTTGGGCAGGGGGCTGGACTCGATGATCTTCCGAGGTCCCTTCCAGCCCTAATGTCTATGAAATCTATGAAATCTATGAAAATGTCAGCTCTTAGTTTTTACTCTTCTGACCACAGGAAAATAATAGAGCAATTCTTCTGTTGCAAAGAATTCAGAAAGACCACAGCAGGTCAGACTGTTTTTAACACTATGGATTCCTATGCGAAAACTATGGATTTATTTTGTGAATCATGTCTGCACATCTAACAATGCTAACGTTGTGCTAACCTCATGGCACCCTTGAAAGGATTTCAAGGCACCCCAGTCTGTTACAGCACCTTAGTTGAGAATCACTGTTCTAAGCAAAGCATCAGATCAATTCCTTCCCTTTATCATCTCAGTTGAGACGGTCTGTATGCCTTCCTAATTCATAAATGTGGTGTTATTCTAGATTCTGAGCTCTCCTTCTTCTTCCATATCCCCTGTTTCATTATATATCTTGTTGTCAACACTTCTGCACCATTGCCTTAACTCTGCCTCTCCTGAAATCCTTATCTGTGCCTTTATCTCTTGACTACTCTGTCCCTCTTCTCAATGGCCTTCTAAGCTCCTAGCCCTCCAGACTCCAGTATACATGGAAGGCTGCTGCTCTTCTCATACATATGAAGAAGCGTGAGCACCTCCAACCTTGAAAACTGCTCTGGCAGTCATTCGTTTCACGATAACATTAAAATTACTCTCTGTGGGTTAGATTCACAGCCCATGTCCAGCCATGAGATTGCCATGAAATTGCAAACCTGCAATATTGGAAAGTTGACCTGGAACGCAAGCTCAGGACAGAGGCTGCCTCCAAGCCCTCTGTAGCTTGAGAGATTGTGGGCTGCATGACTGGTGCAGACCACAAAGTGGGTCGCTTCTGCTAGGGAAGGGGGCATATCCAAAGCAACTGAGGAATATGCTGATTTCGCATGATTCTATATTAGACTCTACTGCGAAATTTCTACACAATTGAGTGCCATATTTAAAGCTGATGATTGTCGGAGGTGCTGGGCCCTGCCCTCCCCTTGAAAGTAAGTCAAGACCCTTGCCTTAACGCCCACTTTGGATTAGCTTCAGTCTCCCTATCCTTCTCTATTTCCTCTTCCAGTTAAGATGGGGAGACAATAATTTTGTTTCCCACCAACTTCCTAGGCTTTTTCCAGTAAAGACTAAAAACTTTTCCAGTGGGCTAGAAAAAACAAATAGTGTCCAAATGTCCATTTTCAGATCAAAATCTGTGGATGTGTGAAAGTCAGTTTCGAGACTCTGCTCTGCTTGATTCAGAGCAGAATTTTTCATCTCGAGTGACTCCTGAGTCAGGCAGACTGGGGGTCGGAATAACTGATTTTCACCACCCAAACCAATTGGATGGTCCCTTGGCTACCAGGTCATAGGCTTCAAAGAAACTGCATATTTTAATGAACTGAAATATAACTGAAAATGTAACTGAAAATGTTATGACCAGCTCTTTTTGCTCTGTCCTTTCTTCCCTTAATGCTCTCTGTCCACAGCTGGTAGGAGAATCTTCTCCTCTGCAGCATCAGCCAGCTGGAACAGCTTTCTTGCAAAGCTGTTTTGAATTGTATGCACTGTACTCTAACCGCAAACATGGTTTTTTGTTTCTTACATGATTTCAGGTAAAATTAATGTGTTTACTCTCATCTACTTGCACTGGGATTTATGTAGTGTTATTGGGAGCCAGGCATATATTGAGATGAAAATGAACTCCAGTTTGTTTCTGGTTGCTTGTTTTTTCTGTATCTAATGTAACTTTTTATATCTGTACAAATGGGTTACAAACAGGATGACAGAGTACCCATAGCTGAGCAAACTATTCTCATCACAAAAAAATCACACCACAATAATCATGTTTATATTAAAAAATGAAACACTCCTCATACATTTTCCCCTTCACATTTTCAAAGAACAAAAAGTAGTTTCCTTCTGAAAGGTGGGAAAGTGTCATTTTACTACACAGTCATTTCCAAAGTACATTTTGGTAACTTGTCTGAGCTTTGATAATTTAAAGGATGGCATTAAAACTAATGGCAGGAGGTGTAGATATTAGATTCCCAGCCTTTGCCTGGATTGGATTATGCTCTCTGCTGGGCTGCTGAGGTTTATCATTTGTGGAACATAGTACAATTCATTTTCTTTCTCTTGTCTGTTTTCTCTATGTCCATGTGGTTTCTCTTCTTTTCTTCCCTTTTTTCTTTATTTAGAACAGGAATGAAAGGTTAAGCAAATTGCAATGTGTGGGTTTGTTTAAAAAAGCATAATGCCTTATACCATATGTAATATGAGCTGTTACATTCATTTAATGGAACCGGAGTATATATTTTCATAAAAGAGTTAATATGTTCATACCAGACAGCTTTATTTTTGCATATTCTTCAGTCGCTTCACTCTTATTTGGGAAATGCTCACCTTTTGGGATGTGTAACTGAGATGCAGCCATTCAAACTAAGAAAAAAGTGTTAATTTTGAATTTAATAATAGTGAATTGACTTTAAAAAGGCATTTTACCTATTACACAGAAATCCTGCATAACTAGAGCATATAATTTTAAATGAACCAGGCTACAAGATTGCCTCAATGTATGTGATGTTGACAGGAGCTCATAATTCATGGATATGAATTATGGTTGAATATTAAGAAAAAACTTCCTGACATTGAGCTCTATTAGATTGTGGAGTAATCTCCCATGGGAAATGGTGGAAGTCCCATTGCTTCAGAGTTGTTTAAAACCAGACAGAGGACTAAGGATAAAGTACAGATCTTGGGTTGGCCACAGCCTTTAAAAATAAGAAATGCATTGCTTTTGAAATGTGGAAATCAGATCAAGAAAATGAAGTACTTATTATTCACAAAACAGAAACATCAAAGGCAATTGTATTACAAGATTCCTCACCCAATCTCAATAATGTGCCTTATTTTCCTTGTAAATAAATCACCTGAAAAGATAAAAAAATATGTATGTCTTTGTGCTGACATAGAGTCTGATTCAAATGCCACTGAAGCCACCAGGAGTATTTTGAGTGACTTCATGGGGCTTTGTATCACACCCTTAGTCTTTAGGCTCCCTTCCCATGTTTTTAATAAAGGTGCCAATTACAGACACCTGGGATGTTTCTTTAATGTGAATTTCTGTCCACTTGAACCACAAACTTACAGGTGTTTCATTTACTCCCATAAGCCACTAAAGACTTTCTCTGAGGCTGCAGCTTTCATTAGCTATATATCTGTGACTACATCATTTTAAAAATTTCATTTTTATTACAAATAAGTAAAGTATTAAATGCACATAGTTTAGCTTTAATTAAAAAATTATATGTGAGATGACTAAGGGTAAAGCACTATTAAACAAATCAAGCTTATTCCACTGGGAGTAAAAAATGCTTGTTTAATTTAAAATATTGAGATGGTTAGGTATGTTGTAGCTCCTTATTGACAGTTATGCCATAATTTTTAACTTTTGTTAAAAAATATTTTTTCTTTTGTTCCAAGACTTTAAATTAGAAGAATTGAAAACACCATTATCTGGGGTAAACAAGAAAGAATGAGGGTGGAAGAACTGCAGTTGCACTATTTCTGGGTGAGGAGGCACAGTGGTTGATGTCCAGGAATGTTATTAAAATAAGTTATTAATTGTCCAGGAATGTTATTAATATACGATAATGGTACTAAAAAGATAATAAAAGTACCTTTTGCATTTGCATTTCCAGTTGAAATAACGTGCAAGGCATTTGGAATGACTTCAAGCCATTGCCAGATCGAACAAAAGAGGCTTTCTGGGTGAAGAGTTAAGGTTAAGGTAGCTAAGGAAAAATATGCAATCAAAGGTCATGGAGCCATTATCTGCCTCCAGGCCTACTCATATGACCTTACCAAAGCAGTAGTATTGCATGTGCATAACTGAACACAGAATTTGACTCCTGTGTTTTGTCCTATGTTTTGAAACAAAAATAAAATATATTTATCATCAAATTATCAAAATGTGTTGAACAAAAAGCACAATAACAAAAAAAGGCATGGCTCTAATTTATGAACTCCTAATTCACTCTGGCTAGGGACAGACATTCAAAAAGTCTGAGCCTGAATTGATTCAATCTTTGCAGGTTAGTCTAACCTGCAAAGTTTGAACCAATTTGGAGGTAGATAGACATTCCCTTTTTGTTCCAGAAATGCAGGCACATGCCTACAGTGCTCAGGCTAGAAGCTGGGGGGTGCTACAAGCCCCCCCTTGATTTCCACTGTACTGGGCAGTGATAGTGCTCTGGCTAGGAAGGAGAGGGGCAGGCTAACCCTGCTTTGCTCCAGCAGACAGCCCCGCCCAGAGTTGCAATGCATATGTGATGCTGGGGGACTCGGGTTTAATTTAGACCAGGAAGGGGTCTGGGACTGACATTGCATAAACTTGATCTAAATCAGTTTAGTCTAATACTACATTCAACCAGGTTTATCTCAAACTGGTTTCAGACATTTTGAAACTGGTTTATGTGCACTGAACATCTGCTCTGTTACAGATTTAAACCAGTTTTTGATCACTTAAACTGGTTTATGTGTAATGTCTGTCCCTAGCCTCTATGACCATAATTCAGCAAAGGACTTAAGCACAATAGTCTTCACCAGAGGAACATATGCTTAAGTGCTTTGTTCAACAGAGGTCTATAAATGCCTGTACACCTTTGTATATTAGTGCAGAGTTTATCTGTACTGTCTCAAAAAGACTGAAGCTGCTAAGGAAAAAGAGGTGGCTAGTACTACAGAACAAATTGATCAATGGCATCCAAATCACTGCTTTCTGACTGCTACACAGTCCATCCTTGTCTCCCAGCTACATAACTGCTAATGTATGCACAAGCTCATTTAAACTTCATTTCTGCAGAATCACAACTGTTGGAATGAACAGTGCTGTGTCTGTCTGCCATCAGCTTCTACCCAAGGAGAGAAATGCCCTGGTACAGAGGCCCTATGCAACACTTAAGCCTTAAACTCAGGTCTTTAGTAGTGTAGAGGGCATTTCATGGGCCTTCTGCCCTGGGGTAAATTTAATCTATGGAGAGCAAATAGCAGCAGCAGCAATCATTCTTGTGTCATCTCACAGAGTGTTTCCAGATGAACAGCAGAACTCCCAGGAATGAGCATTTAAATGTTCTGAAGTTTTATTTTTCTTAGCAAAAGGATTTATAATGGCAATAAAGCCCTTACTTAGTGTCCCTTTATCTGGGGGAATTGTTTGGCATCACCCCAGCTGCTTCCTTTTAACAATCAGCCTTTCTCTCACAGAGAAAGGACTGCTATGGTAGGCTCCCCCCACCATAAAACAGTGCAATGGCCTGCGTGAAACTGTAGTAAATATTTAAGAGCTATCACTGTGATTTTTAATATAGAAAATAATTGATCATGTATAGTGCCTTATGGAAATGTCTTGTAGAATTACAAAGGCAGGAAACCAATCATGTTCTATAAAAATTAAAGGTCTCTTTAAAAATCTATAGAATTGATTAGATAATGCTAACCTTTTTATAGAATTTTTAATCATCCTATAGAATTTAATAGAAAACAATTTATGTAGAAAAGGCATAAACTTCTAGTGATTTCTCTAGAAATTGTCCCTACAGGTTGGCTATTTAGCCATATAACACTGAGGGCATTACTTGTATTTGTAAAGGAATGCCATTAGTATCTTTTGTTACATACAGAATGCTTTAGCACAGTGGTTCCCAGTCTGTGGTACGTGTACCACCAGTGGTACGTAGACAACCTGTCAGTGGTACGTGTTAACAGATTTATTATAATTACCTTATATGACCAAAATGTGCTGGTGGTACTTAAGGTTGAACTGAAAAATTTGCTGGTGGTACTTAAGGTCGTATCATTTTAAATTGGCGGTGCATGGTCTGTCAGAGTTTGGGAACTGCTGCTTAGCAAATTAAAAGACTGGATTGCTACCTCTCCCTGTCATACCCATGAAAGGAGCTCTAGGGTAGAATCCTTGCAGAAGCTAAAATTACATAGGATTTGCGAGACAGATCCAGAGGAATCAGGAGTGTACTGGGGCCATCTATGCAGACCTTTGTCTCCATGCAAGCTCTGTGTCACTGGTAGCTCTGACCCCAACACTTGTGTATCTTGGGAAAGAAGAAATAGGATCTCTCCGATTTTTGGCAAGCCATCTTTATTATGGAGGCAAAGCTATAAACATGGCACCGACCCAATAAAAGATCTAAACATGACTTATAGGGCCCTGGCAAGCATTAGTTTTGTGGTGCTATGAAGTATGTATTACTACAAAATATAGACTGGTATTGGCTGGCACACGTGCATAGCCCTCCTGGTTGGAGCACGACAAAGTTGCCATAAAGGCATGTTCTTCAGCCAGGAAGCAACAGGGGCTAGGGCGCTGCTTCTTAGCTTCCCCCACCTCCTGGGGAACCTGTCAGTGTGTCACACAGGCTCAATGACATGCTCTCCTGATCAGCTGTTGCCACTGTGTCAACAGCTGATCAAGATGGAAGGCCACTGCAGCAGCCACAGAAGCTGATCCAACAGTCAGTGTGGCCTGCTGGCTGGGAACTTTAAAGGGCTGCTGGTGCTTTAGAGTAGACAGTGCAATTGCCTGCAGGCCAAACTTGGGTAGCAAAAGCTGACTGGGCAGCCCCTGCTGCAGCTATAGCTCTGTTCTCATTTGCTCTGGGTAGCAACAGGGACACAGCAGTTTGTACACTGCCTCTGGTGCCAAGGACTGACCAGGAAGTTCTACCCCCACCTCCCCAGTCACCCCTGTTGCCACTGCAGCCCTGTCCCCATTACCATTCCCACAAGTCTACCTGACAAGTCCCCACTGGGTAGGTTGTCAGGGAGCCAGCTGCTCTTTCTTCTTCCTTCTTCCCTGCTTGAAGTGTTTCAGCATGTAAATTAGTCCACCCTGAGCTCCATTCTGCTGTGGCTAGACTGGCCTCATGTTAATTTTTTTCTCCAGCAAAACATAGTAATTGCTGTTTGAAACATGTAAAATTTTCCTAGTCAGGCAAAGAAGATGCTTTTTCAAACACAGCTTCCTTCTCCTGGATACACCATTTTTGTGGCAGGTCTGCCATTTTTATAGTGCAATAAACATTGTCATTGCGTGGCTGGCCAATCACATTTTATCATGTATGAAGTGGGACAGCTATGATATCTGTCAAGGCTTCTAGTTACACCAGGCTCTGATACAAGTACACCTAGTTTTTAAGTGTTCAGTTACCATAAAAGTAAGGCTGGGTTTTTTGGAAAGCAGTGAAGTTAATATTAAGTGTGAATTCGGCGCCATACTATTTGACTGTGATTTGTAATTGTTTACTTAAACTAGACCAGGAACAAATAGTGAGAGGCCTGGGATCAGCTGTTTTGACTTATGGTTTTGAGGGCTGTCTATCTGTAATATCTTTGGAGCTGGTCCTGCTTCTTGCTATGTGTTCATACAGGATACAGTACAGTTGGGTCCTGCTCACTGGGCATGTCTACATCTGCATTTTTGCTGGCTTAAATTTACTGCTCAGCAAATTACTGTGCAATAAACAGGAATAGGCTGGCATCTACACGTTCAGGCATTAAAGTGCATTAACTCTGTGTGTGGATTATTAGTCCCAAATCAGTCCACACACACACAGTGTTACTGCAAAGTAATTTAGTTTACTGCACAGTAATTGTGCTCTTGTAGACACGCCCACTGGGATCATTAAATAAAAGGGTGTATGCTTTAAACCTAGCAAAGGCATACTCTTAACTGACTGGGAAGGCTGTTGTGCTGCAGAAAGAAGTCATGTATTGATAAGCAATGAAAGGGTTTGAGGAACCATATTCAAGCCCGTAGGTCAGAGTTATTCCTCATGTAACTCCATTGAAGTATATGTGGAAAATGCAGTTTGAATTTACTAAAAGCATGGGTAGTTCCTGTTACAAACCAGTGGCATTCTTGGCACTCTAAGGCAAAAGATCCAGCCTATAATCTCCTTCTTTGCATCCCTTGGACATCTATAGGATTACTTTTACATAGTTCAGGAGATGCCATCTTTATAACAAACTTGTTTTTTTTTAGTCTTTGCAATTCAGCTAGGATATTGAACTTTGTTACATTTGGGACTCCTTTGGGGTTAATAATAAAATGTAATCAGGTACTAATTTACTTCCAGAAAACCCTCTTACAGTTCCCTGTACATCTGTGACCTCTCTTTTACAAAGGGGACACCTCTAGCAATGACAGTGAAATTCAGTGAGACAGTTTGTACTTTGAAGTGGACTTTCAAACTTGTCTGTGAAGTTAGATCATAAGCCTTCCTGAGCAAAAAGTACTATTCTGAATTGTTTCCTATTTTTCTCTGTATTAGTTCCTTGTCTTTGTGTTTCTCTCATTTTCTCTGTCTCCTAAATATGTAAACCCATGACAGGTATTGAGAAGGGAAGGGGTTTCAATCTATGGTGATACAAGTGTTTTGTTACTAATAAGTGTTTCATATTCAACTCCTGAGGGAGGGAGCACAGACTTCTACAATTTCACCTTTTATTTTTAACTTTTTTATAATAAGTTTTAAAAAAATCAAAAACTCTCTCTCTCTCACACATAGGCTAGGATTTAGAGAAGGTTTCCCTAATAGCTGGCATAAAGAGAGAGAAGCCATCTTCCTTGCTTCACTGAAAATGACAAAGGAAATTCCAAGTACTGAAAACAAGCTCATACCTTCGCTTATTCCAACTGTCATTAGACTCGTTTGATTTGCATATTTCTGGACAAGATAGACTTAGTTATTATTGGTAAAACTTAAGGACTTCTCTGGGAGAGAAACCATTCTATTTCCCCACCATTCCCTTCTTTAAGCCCCACAAAGGGTGAATGTAAGAGAGAGAGTACTTAAAAATAAAAGGGAAACAATTTAGAGCGATACACTCCCTTTCTTTTTTTTTGTCTGTAATGATTTTGGTACAGTAGCATACTTTACTTAGTGTTTGTTCATTGCCCTGCTCTGATCTTTATGAGGGGGCAGACTCTTGGTACAGCAGCTCAGATTAGAATACAAGAAATTTCTCTCATCCTGTGGAAGTCAAATAAAACCCCAGTGTTGTATGTGACACTTAATGACAGTAAAATAGTATTTCATTCACTTGGATCGTGGTCCGAAGTGAAAGGTAGTCATCTCAATGGGAAGTAAGTATGGAAGGGCAAAGAATGATTTCAACTCTAATTTCTTAACATAGTACACATTGCAGCAGAACCAGCATGGTTACAGAACTCATTGGTTACAGTGATGATGTAATGAGATGCACAGTGTATTGTCTCTGGAGGAAAGGGGGAGCCCTAGAGGGAAATTGCTTCTCTTGGTGTGTACACACTGAAGACTGCAGCATAGTGATAAGCTACATTTAAACTAGTTACGTTGGGTACAAGAAATAGTCTAGCCCCAGAAAAAACAGACCTCTAGATGGACTAATTTACACACCCAAATACTCTCTTTCTGCAGTGTTGATATATACTGAGTGTTCTAGAGACCAGATCTATTGCTAGTCTGTCTCTGAGGCACAGCGACAGTGTGGTGGCCCTTGCAATGGGTCTGAGAGTAATTAACCTTTGATTAATTAAGTCATTTGAGTTACTCTTGCTATACATTAGCAGTATTACCAACACTTGTGACTTTATTCTTGTAACATTTGATGTTTCACTTAATGCCCCTGCTCCCTAGTTGAAGTGATTACTTTCATTTTTTTAAAATCAAAGTTTCTGGCCCCCACAGTTGAGGAGAAAAGCTGGGACTTGTCATCCACTGCATCTTAAAGGCTCAAAGTCCAGAACTTAAACAAGAAGAATGCCATATACTGTATTTTAATATGACTTTTAAGCCAAGCTCATGATGTTTTGGGTCCTGACTCATGATTTTTTTAATGTTTAGAGTTAACAAAAGAAAGTAAGTGTAAAGGAGTGAATAATTAGGTTTGTAGTGATTGCTTTGTGCTTTGAAGAACAAAACTGTTATACAAATGTTTAGGATATACATTTTTAAAATTATATATTTTCTGTATATGTCCTGTAATAGGAAAAATATTTTTTGAAATCTTGAGGTGATATTGGTGGATAATGCTTGAACACTAAAAACTACTTTGAAATGTTAAACAGCTTAAATCACAAAAAAATGTGATTTGAAATTGACTTCAGGTTTCGTATAGTACAACTACCTTTCCCAACTATGTATCAAAGAGTTCAGCTTCAAGGATTTTTTATTTTAATGAAGCATTTCTCTAATAAAAAGAACAGACTGCACTTCTTAAGCTCTGCAAAGTCCATGCAGAGTACTCAATTTAGTTTTGTTGTACATGCAAAATACAATTTCAGGAGGAGTGAGCTGATTTTATAGGCTGACTTTGCAAATATTTTAAATCACTCCATGTTTTGCATTTATTTGCATTTGCAAATCTTTTTAGCTGTAATTTAAACATAAGCCATTTGTTTTAATTGCAATTTCATATTTTTAAAAATTATTTTCCTAACCTGTGCTCTGTGTGAGGATAGAGGGCTATTGGATGCCCTGTATTTAGTGTGCATGTATATATGTATGCGCATGTGCACGTGCACATGCACACACACACGCACACACACAAACACATCTTTATTTGTGTATATACATCTTTATTTTTTTCACTGGGAGGCTGTAAGCTGTTCAAGAAGGGACATTCTGTATGTTGTGTCTGTATAGCACTGAATATACTGTCAGGGCTTTATAATAAAAGAGTTGTTTTTCTCTGTCCTCCTTTGCACCTTTTTTATCACATTTTCTCACTTTTATTTTTCTCTTTGGTCCATTTTGCCCACTTTTTTCACTGCATATTTTTCTTTGTGCCTTTCTGGTATTTTTGTAGTCTTTCTTAACTAAATTTCTGACTCAGTAATAATCAAGCTTGAACCAAATCTTTAAATGCAGGATGCTTGGAGGATATGTTATTAGGCTGTACATGTCTATTCATCCCTATATCAGACTATGTTTTCCTGTGGTCTTATCCTCCTTTACAAAGGCAATGGTGGTTCTGTACTCCATTCCCATGTTGCAGTGACTTACTAGGACTGCAGCTCCAACTCTATTTTATGCCTATATGTGTACAAGGGCAGGGCCAATTCTAATGGGCTGTACAGCCAATGACTCCTCTTTTCTGGGAATAACAGGGGAGTTGAGTGCTTGCCTATTCCATTCCTTAATGCTGCTTTGCATACAGCATTGGTAGTGAGCAGGAGTGGAGCTTCCTTCTGTCTCAGGGGCCAGGCTGTGCAGGAAGGGCCGCTGGAAAAGCAGCCACAAGTTGGCTGAACATTTGCATTAACTCCATACTTCAGCAGGAGGGGACCCCTAAAATTCCCACTGTGCTTTGTCACCCTTCACCATCCAGCATGATAACAGTTGGGAGAAAAAGAGAAGGCCCTGCAGTGAGTACTACTGCTTTGGCAATTGGCTGAACTTCTAAATCCATCTCCTCTGGTGACAGGGTAGTAGTTCTGTCCTCAAAAAGGGGGCCAGGGGAAAGATCCCTTGCTGCTGTTCTTTGCTCCCTTTGTCCTGGCTAATAGATAGATAAAGACACTGCATAAAGAGGAATTTGGTTAATGAAAGGTTGCTGGATGCTGGTCAGGGTATAACTTGGGGATACATGTATAAAGAGAAGGCCAGAAGAGATAATGGTGTTAGACTGAGCTTTCAGAGCTCTATTTATTTATTATTATTTTCATAATATACAGGCTTAATAAGCAGTGTGTAATGGGATGGATGGGGCCCCAATATATTTTGTGGGATGTGGTGGGAAAAGGGAAAGCTGATGTGAAAAGCTGTAATGAAAAAGTAGGCAGAAGTAAATCCCTTATGTTTCTGCATATGTGGGCTTATTTCCAGCACCCTATTGCCACAGTCCTGAAGGTCCCTTTTCTCAGAAGTTTGGCTGTTTTTTTTCCATCTTGCTATCTACAAGCCTTGAGAAGGTACCATCTTCCTATTGAAAAGGAGTGGGTTTTTTAAATGATTTTGTGTGTTTTTGTACCATTATTCCTTCTCACCTGCCTTATCTATCCTGACTCCCATAATAAGGAAGCATTCTCTCGATAAAGACAGACACATTTTTTTTACCCAGCTTCTTCTTCATTATTATGAGACAGAGAGCGAGAGAGACTTGGCCATGTATTGGTAAGAAAGGGAACTGTGCTGGATATATTTCACAGGGACTGAAGTGTGGCATAAAAAAACAGATGTGTGTGGACTGCCAGAGGAATTACTGACTGATTCTCATGCAGTCTGGGTTCGGGGAACTGAGACAAGACGAGACAAAGCAGTTATGGCTGATACTGTGCCAGGTTCTGAGCACTGCTGAGCACTTGCAATGTACCTTGCTGTCAGTGGGAGAACGGGGGCTCTGTACCTCTCGGGATCAGTGCCTAGTACATTTGTTGGGTTTTTTTCGTACCACATTTGATTTCTTTCCTTTCATACTGAACATGAGGAACAAACAGAAGTTAACTGCTTGGGAGGAAACTGGCTATGTCTTTTTTTGTGCTGCATTTCCCTTCTTTGTGTTTGGTTGGCTGCAGCACCAAAAGCTGAAGTAAAATTTAAATGTTTTTTTTTTTCTGGGGGGGAGGGGGAAGCTGAGAACAATATGCACCATCTAGTGGCTTAATATAAAACTACAGCATACAAAGAAAGACTGGTAATAAAAGAATATGACAGCAGGTCACTGTAACTGTGACAATTAACTCTACAGACTTAGGAATTTCTGCAGCATTTGTGTGGATGGTCAAGAAACACTGAAATAGCTGCAGCGGGTGACTGTAAGTATGGATATAGCTATATATTATAATATATCATTAATCAAAATTAAATATGCATTATACCCAGACTCCCCCAAGAATCCACCCAAGCACACACAAAAAAATTTAAAAGAGGATTATTAAGGTTGCAAAGTCAAGGATCTTAAAATTAAGAAATGTAAGAACTAAATTTGTACATCCTTAACATCGCTTCCTATGCATATGCTTTATGATACAGGCCTCATCAGACCTTCAGTTTGTCCTGGGAGAGTCACTGCTCTCCCAAAAGAAATCATGAGTGTACACATGTTTAGGCTTTTTCTCCCAGAGTAAAAATGGCCACCCCAGGAGAAAAATTATCTGAGTTAAATCATGCCCAGGAGAGTTTCTCCTGGGAGAGCAAACGTCTGTCCATGCTGTAGCTTCTCTTAGAGGAGAATGTGGACCTCCAGCATTCCCATTCCCCTCCCCCTGCAACCCACGGAGACAGCTGGACTCTGCTATTCCAACAGGGATTAGAAAATGCCCCATTTACAATCTCCACATTGTGCTGTAGAGAAACAGAAGCTCACCATGAGCATTATGGGTCAGCCAATCAGGGCTGCCCTCTGCACTGCTGTCATCTATCACCAGGCAGACTAAGGGAGTCTGCCAAACATGCTGAGATGTGTGCACTTGCCCCCCTCCAGCTGCACAGCATCAGCTCTGCAAGCTCTCTCCTCTTCAGGGCCTCAATGCTTGAATGTCTATACATTTAGCTCTGGGTAAGTTTCTCTACCAGGAGAACAAAACTGGAAGAATTCTCCAAGATGATTTGAATGTGTGTATGCAGCCACAGTCTTCAGTTACATACTATTTTTTTCCGGTGAACCCCTGCCTCATTCAACATTCACTTATTGCTTACAACATTTTGTTTTCATCCTGTTGTTTCGTGTTCAGCTCTAAATGTCATTTGCCATTCACTATTCAAACATTGCTCTGTAAACAGAACCAATTTCTTTTTAGACTTTCATCACTATAGAATTTGAAAGCTTCACAGACATTAATGAATGGATTTTCCTTACACCCTGTAAATATGGGGCTATTATTGTCCCTGTTTTGCATATAGGAAATCAAGGTACAGAAGGATTAGTGTAAAAATATCCACTCATTTTCAGATGCCTAAGACTTGGTTTGTCAGAGTATGTAGATTTATATAAAGCACCCCTCGTGTTCAAAACATGGCTCCAGGTGCATTTGTGAGTGCTCAGAACTTTTACAAATTAGACTGTCCAGAAAATCAAGTCAAATACAGTAAAAGCTCTGTTATCCGGCATCCCCTGGGAATGGGGGATGCCAATTAATCAAATATTCCAGTTAATCAAATGTGCACTGTCTGGTGCACTCCCCAGCATCAGTGTGCCAGGGGACAGGGAGGGGGGCCCTGCGCAAGCTGCTTTGCCCTGGGCTTTGGGCCGAAAAAGTGGCGAAGAAAAACTCAGCTTGCAGCCGCAAAACGGGAAGTCCCCCGAAAGCGATACTTCCAGTTTCACTTTTGCCGCGTCTCTCGGATGTCGGTTAATAGAGTTTTCCGGCTAATAAAGTGCTGGTTAACACAGCTTTTACTCTACTCGGAAAACGAGGCACATGATATGAATGACCAACTTTGAAAAGTCTTGTTAACTGAGCTCTAGGTATCATGTGTAAACTCTATTCTATGAACTGTATGACATATGGGGAAGCATACAACTGCCTTAACCATAATACAGCCATTTCTCTTCCAGCTGTCCTCTGTCTCATTCAAGACACACTTCCCAGCTTCTGTAACATGAGAGGCAGGGGCTCTGCACACCACAGTAGTTTTCTTCATTACATAATCTTTTTCATCCCCAGAGCAGTTCCATCTTAATGAGACAGGGACCCACAGGGAAAAAAGTCATGATCACATAATGGAAAGGTTGCGAAATAATGCATACCCTCAAAGAGGCCCAATTAAAGTTGCATGGGCAAACTTAATTTGAGTATTTCCTGTTTTTTAGGTACTTGGCTTTCCTACCCTCATAATGTTATTTTAATGTGACTTTGTGTACAATTTACTTTTTTATTTAAAAAGCAAACTGAATGAACAGTAATTTCTATGTTCCATGCTAGCAATACTGACATGAATCAGATACAGATTTGGATACTTTAGATTAGGGCTGGGCAAAACGGCGGTTCCAGCCAGCAGCTGGACTCCATTTTCCATCAGCGGAAGCTGCTCCGGGACTGGGGCTGGGATTTTGCAGCAGTGACAGCTTGGTCTGGAGCTAGGACAGAGCTGCAGTCTGCTACTTGCACGCCCTAGCCCAGGGTATGCAGGCAGTGGATCGCAGCTCTGCCCTAGCTCTGGACCATGCTGTCACCATTGCAAGATCTCAGCCCTAGAGCAGCTTCCCACCCTGCCACATGTCCTGCCAGCACTGCTGGCAATCTTCATGGAAACCCTGGCCCCGCGCTATCATGGCTCCACTGCTGCTGGCATCTCTATGGGAGCTGGCCACAGCAATGTGGACAGAGGCTGCTGGAAAATGGGTTCACTGTGGGCCCAATCCAGCCCGTGGGCCGGACTTTGCCCACCCTTGCTTTAGATCTACTCTGCAGCAGGGTGGATTTGATTTAAATCAAATTGATTAAAGTCATGATTTATATCACAATTTAAATCACTGGTCAGAAAGCCTCGATTTAATCATTGTTTTCTACAAAAAAAAGTGCATTCTTGTTATTTGATATCCTTTATTCATTTAATTTCTTGAAACTTTGCATTTTTAGAGAAAGGTAAGTGCTTGATACAAACTTGAAGAGAGACAATAGGGCTAATGGGTGGGTAATCAGATCTGTTATCTTTCATCTCCATATACTGCTGCTAACAAGCATGTTAGCTCTGGAGACAACAAATTCTCCCCATGCCTGAAGAAGGGTGTTTGTGCTCGAAAGCTTGCAAAGAACAATTTTTCCAACTATTTAGTTGGTCTAATAAAAGTTATTACATCTACCCAAAGAACCTTGTCTGCCTATGATCTCTGGAGACACAAATCCACAGTTTGAGAACTGAAACTAAGCATCACAGAGATGCTTAATGGGATCTTCTAGACTGAGCACTGAGTCCCATTGGGTAGAGTGATTTTCTTTAATCTTTACTAATCTATAGAGGAGCCTCTGGGAACTCTGTAAGACTGAGCCCCTAATATAGTCCATGGCCTGTTGTGACCTGTTTATAAAACCTCTAAAAGGTTACATGAATATATTGTCTCAAATAAGATATAATTAGAAGTTATACTCTCTATTCCATGATTAATTCTTTGAGCTTTAACATATCTTAAATTAAAACTATCTTTATTTAAATTTATTTTTTATCTTAAAAAATAAAAAATTCAATTAAATAAAAAATTTCTAATTTAAACAAAAAAATCCGATTTTTTTTAATTTAAAAAAATCATTGCTTTTTATCCACCCTGCTCTGCAGATCTCTACCACTTGAACAAATGGAGTTGCTAAAAATATATGTTAGGTTGTTTCTTTCTATATGAACTAGCTGGTAGAAGGGGACAAAACACTTTTTGCCACTGGATTTCACAGATATTTGCCAACAGCAAGGGAATATCAACACGCAAGAATATTAGCTTCCTTTAAAGATCAACTGCCTGGCAGTGTAGTCTCTCCCTTTGCTCCTCACTGAATCTCACTTTTCCCCAGGACTTAGCTATAGGAATGGCAGGAGAGGTGATTGCCCCAGCCTCCCTTACGTCTGAAGCCAATGAGTGACTGAAGGCTTCATCCCCAGGCCTAATGCCCCCTGAATAGGGCAAGTTTCCCATGTCAGAGTGCCCTTCTCATTGGCCACATCCCCCTCAGGCAGATGTTTCACTAGAGCTGCTGCAGGACTTCGTTTCATCTTTATTAAAATTTTGTCTTATGAACTACCTATCTCCTCCACTCTCTGTCTCCTTCCTGACTCCTTGCCGTTTCATAAATTTCATAGACATTAGGGCTGGAAGGGACCTTGGAAGATCATCAAGTCCAGCCCCCTGCCGCAGGGGCAGGAAGTCAGCTGGGGTCATAGGAGCCCAGCAAGATAAGCATCCAATTTTCTCTTGAAAGCATTCAAAGTAGGTGCTTGAACCACCTCCGATGGCAGGCTATTCCAGACCTTGGGGGCTCGGACAGTAAAGAAATTCTTCCTTATGTCCAGCCTGAAACGGTCTTGCAGGAGTTTATAATCGTTCAACCTTGTTGTCCTGTTCCCCACTCCCAGATGTAGTTTCCTTGGCCAGTCTACACCAGTCTCTCTCTCCCCTGGCTCCTACACTAAATTCTACCCTGAAGTCATCCTTCAGTCCCAGTCTTTATCCACAGGCTCCTTATCCAAATTTGTCCATCCAGTCCTTTCTTCAGTAGCCTAGTCTGGGTCCTGTCCCTTCTGCATTCAAATCAGATGGCTTTTTTCTGTATGCTATCTGCATGTCCTTGAGAACACAGGAGAGAGAGGCATCCTACTCTCAAATCCCTGTTGTATGCTTTGCAAATTGCTGTGTTCAATACATGCTTGCTTCAGAGAAGGACTTTTTTCCCATCCCCACGCATTAGTCTGGCAGCAGCTCCTCCCTCAGTCCCCCCAGGTTGGTGACTGTCATCCTGTGTGTCCTGCTAGCCCTGACTGATGCCTGGCCATGCCCCCTGCGCTCCAGCAGGAAAGGGTGAGACTTGGAGGGCATCTCTCTTCCCTCCCCTTTGGCAGT
The DNA here is from genome assembly GCF_030867095.1 of Alligator mississippiensis. Lineage (NCBI taxonomy): Eukaryota > Metazoa > Chordata > Crocodylia > Alligatoridae > Alligator > Alligator mississippiensis. Next base: position 80,612,849 of record NC_081826.1, read on the forward strand.
GGCTGGCAGAGATGCTCTAGCGCCCCCCAGCTTCTGGCTTGAGCCTGCATTTCTTGATTTAACAGAGAATGTCTGTCCAGTTATTAATCCGTTTAAGCTGAGCAGCTTAGATTAACCTGCAAACTGTGACTTGGTTCAGGCTTAGGCTTTTTGAATGTCTGTCCCTAACCTAGAGGTCTGTAAAATCAAGAACATATTTTTCTTACACTCTGAGAGCTTGTTTATCATGTGTCAGTAATGGGTTGTGAGGAGGATGGCACTGAGCATGCCCTGCTCACTCACATCCACTGATGTGCTTCAGAGCCTTAAGTTCACCCATGTGGCTACTCTGGACTCACCACTAGTAGCCACTCACAGATGCATCAGAGATGGAGGGCTCCAGAGTGACTACTCAGGACAAGTCTGAAGGAGCATCACTGGTGAACATTTTGGTTCTAAAGTGCATCAATAGGTAGGTGGGAAGAGCATTGATGGATTGTCCTTTCCTCCTTGAGACCCACCACTGACACGGTTTACACAAGCCTTGAAAGGTTGGGTCACTCTGAAATTGCATCAGGTACCCTTCCAGTATGTACCCTTCCTGGGGGGAGCTGACTTCAGCTGTGTTTCTGCTGCTTATAAGAGAGATGACTACAGGCATGCTCCCTTCAATTAGAATCCTGCTACATTCCATAGGAGTAGTCCAAAACTTCATAGCAGCACAACTGTATAAAAGTTGTCTTTTGGTTCATTGCTGAAGAATGCAATGAATGCAAGGACCATTCTGAAAATATGTCAGTGTTTATGTAAGGGACCTGTGGCACCTGCCATCCCTATTAGGGCTGTGCAAAATTTCACCCTGTGTTTTGTTTCGAAGCTGTTTCGATGTGTTTCGAGCTCAAAACAGTGCAATCGAAATGAAACAAAAGCCTTTGAAAAAGCTTTGAAATGAAAGAAGGGCACTCGAAACGTTTTGAAAGTTTTGAAATGTTTTGAGTTTCGAAGCCAGGCTTACATCGCTTCAGTGCCGGCAGCAGCAGCAGCCTCCTGTCATCCGGCAGGCAGATCAGGGCCTTCCCACATACCCAAGAGGGCTGTGCCAGACTTCTCCTGGATGTGCAGCCCACAATCTGCCTGCCAGTTCATGGGAGGCTGGTGCTGCCGCCTGGGACCAGCAGCAGGCAGGCCCAGGGCAAATGAGCTTGTGCGGGAACCTGCCCGCGCCCCAGAATGGGGGCAGGGGCAGGTCCCCACACAAACTGATTGGTACCGGGCCCCGCACCCTCCTTGGGCTGGCCCCGGTATGGGGCCCAGGGCATATCTGCTCGTGTGGGGACCCGCTGCCTCTTCAATCCCGGGGCGGGGAAGGGTGCCTACATGAGCTGATTTGCCCCGGGCCCCACACCCTCCTCAGGCTGGCTCCAGTCTGGGTCCCGGGGCATATCAGCTCATGCAGGGACTTGCCACCACCCTGGTGCACCCAGAGTGCAGGCGGTCCCCACATGAGCTGATTTGCACTGGGCTCCACACCCTCCTCAGGCCAGCTCTGGTATGGGGCCTGGGGCATATCAGCTTATGCAGGGACTCACCAAGAGGGCTGTGGAGGGCTGTGCCGGACTCCTCCTGGGGGTGCAGGCGAGCCCCCGATCTGCCTGCCAGATGACAGAAGGCTGGTGCTGCCAGTGGGGTCAGTGGCAACACTGATCTTTCCAGTGCTGTGTGGGTGAAACATCAAAACAACAGCAAAACAGTTTCGACAAAATGAAATGGAACAGTGCTTTTGAAACAAAACAAAACTCGAAACGAAACACAGTTCTGTTGAAACGGACATCGAAGCGTAACGATGCTCTTCTGCACAGCCCTAATCCCTATCCAGATCCTGACAATTTCAAAAGTCTTATGTTGGGCCACACCTAGAAAGATTTCAGTGCTTGTGGGAGGAACAGCAGCATTGGTCTCCTTGAGATATAAGAAAAGCCTGTTACTAGGCAAGGGTTAAGCAAACATTAGGATTTGAAGTGGTGGGCTTGAAAGAATGGAGGTGGGCAGGGAACTTGTGAGAGGAGACTGTAGGTTTAATTTTTGTGTGGAAATTCCTAGTCACTACCTGTCTGACAGGGAGAATCCTCCTAGAGTTTGTGCTTGCAGGGAAGGGAGAAGTTTGTGCTTGCAGATGGAGTTTGTGGCCTGAATGGTAAGCCTCTGGGGACACCAGAGTGACCTTTGAGTTTAGCAAATTTGAGGTGCAAATGGAAATTGAGCCAAGAACAGACATCTAAAAGAAATCTACTTGAGAGCAGGCAATTGGGCATCAGTGTATTTCCACTGTAGTAGAGGGTCTGATCTTGATTCCACTAGAAAAAGAAATGTATAGCCTTGAACGGCTATGTTGAGAGGTCCAGCAATCTCCAGTGGGTCAACATAATATTTCTTTGTGAAGTTCCCGTTGTGCTGTAGCTTCATTCCATCAGGGACCACTCATCATTTTCTTCCATGAGGAGATTTGATTGTGCAAAATGTCACACAGGAATGTTTCATCATCAGACTGTTACCTGCGAGCCCATGTCATCTCCAGAAATATATGTTGAGTTCTAATTTAGAGATCATAAGTCCAGGCTAGAGTATGCATTACAATATAGGCAACTGAGACAAAGTATCACTTGTGTAACATTACAATGGGCAGAATATTGCACAACCTTTCTGCTGCCTCCAGATGATATGGACTCATTGAGAGCTTTCACTGGTCATAATCAGCCTGCTTATTGGGCACAAAGGGTCCAGTCTGGTCCACAGGTGAGGCCCCTGCCACTCATCTGGCCTCCAGAGCCAATGATTGAGCACTACTGAACTAGAGGTTACTAAACAGATAACGTATCTAGTATGCTCTTGGTGAATCTTGGGTTTTGTTTGTTCCCATGCCACTAAATGGCCTCAGTTCAGCCTGAAGTGAATCAAGGTAGTTGGGGAGTAATGTTATGTTTGTTAGTTGCAGCCTCATTCGGAAGGTGTCCTGTACCCTAAATGCAGACCTAATAAAAGTGAATTCCTATGTGCAAGTTTTGGAATGGAGTTGAGACAGGACTAGTTGGTGCATGGGTCACTATGGAGCAAAAGACTGCTGAGTCTCTATGCTGGCCGGGAAATTCTGATACTGGTGTGGCTAGCTTCAACAACTGAGTAAATAATAATTTGTCTTGATCAGTTTAGGATTTGTTGCCTGCTGTGACTGCCATTGGATTGGCCCAAGGAATTTCTAACTCAGCTCATGTAGCAGATCACACTCTAAAGTTGGGATCTAGTGGAAAGGTGGAAAAACAATTTACAGATATGTGGTCAAATTCAAAATAGCTGTTCAGTTAGACTAAATCTTATGAAAAGGTATATGCTCTTTTCCATTTGTTATTCTCTTCTTTAAAACTTTAATTCATTTTCTGGTGATAAGAAAATACCATAGGGTGAAATCCTGGCTCAGTTGAAGTCAGTGCTGTAAACTCCCATGGGCTTCATTGGAGATGGGATTTTGTGTCCCATGCTTTGTGCAATCAGTCATGCAGTGCAAACACTAAATAGGCACCGTTCAAAATGAACAGTTCACACACAATTCATAGGCTGGCAGTTCTTCATATAAATTCTTTGTTGAATGATGGCAGATAGTAAATATACTTGTGAAAAGCAGTCATTATTCAAATGAAACGTAAAGAGAAGAAAAGGCAGTATCTGGTATTTTACATACAAGAAATAATGTGACCAGTTCTGGATCTGGTTCCAGCCTTAGAAACGGTTCAGAAGCAGATGAAACCATAGGCTCCTGAGCTTTTAGTTTGCTTGTACTCATGCTGTTTAACTGCTTTATTAGTAATATTATCCAGCTAACAGGCCATGTTCTGGAAGGGTGTTTGTTCTTGTCTTTTGTTGTCCTCTGTTAGTAGCCTGGTAACTTTTGGAACATTTTCTTCTCTTCCTTCATTTATACAGGTCTTGATTGTCTACTCATGAACTACAACAAATAACAAATGTGACTGACGTGGGGCACACAGAGTTTTGAAGTGCTATGCAGCTGGTGAAAAAATGGTTTCTGTGCCTCATACCCTCTACCTGCCATATCCTGATCAATTGAACTGTTACAGGCAATGAAAAATCTAAATAGATTTTTAGATAAAATCTAAAAAGACAAGTCTAAATAGACAGAGTCTGTCTATATCAAGTACCTGAGTTCAATATAGCTTCTGATGGGGGTTTTAGCAGGTTAACATTGCTTGGATTCAGGCTGCCTGTCTGCCTCTTTGTTAGCAGAACAGGCGCTAAGAAGTAAGGCAGTGGTTTGTGTGTGTATGTATCTCAGATCTCAGTCTTCTTGGAAGGAGAGAAAGAGAAAACTCCAATATAATAAATGTATGCTATGTAAGAATAACCTTATGTACAAACACAGAATGGGAGATAATTGTCTGAGCAGTAGCATTATTGAGAAGGACCTGCTGGCTTTGGTGGATCACAGACTCAACTTAAGTCAGCAATGTGATGTAGTTGCAAAAAAAGCCATTAGAGTTTAGAGCTGCATCAAAAGAAGTATTAGGTGCAAGACACAGGAGATGATAGTATCACTTGACTTGGCAGTGGTCAGGCCTCAACTAAAGCATCTGGTGTGTTCTGGGCTCCACATTTTAAGAAAGATATGGAAAAGATGGAGAGGGTCCAGAAGCAAGTTACAAAAATGATAAAGGGGTTGGAAGGCAAGCTGAACAAAGAAAAGTTGAGACAGCAAAGTTATAATTAGCCTGGAGACAAGGAGATTAAGGGAGGACAGTTTTCAAATATAAGAAAGACTGCCACCAGGAAGAAGGAGAAAAACTGTTTTCCCTCACTGCAAAGGGCAACTCATAAAGCAACAGGTCTAAACAGCAGCAAAGCCAATTTAAATAAAATCTCAGAAAAAAATCTTCACTTTCAGAACAGAAGGACAACAGAAGAAGCTGCCAAGGAAAGTTGTAGAATCTCATTCATTGGAGGTTTTCAAGGGAAGACTGAGTCAGCACAGGACTGAATTGTTTAGGGATAGCATTCCTGTATTCATGCAGGTAGTTGGCCAGATGAGCCCTGAGGTCCCTTTCAACCCTATGATTCTATGGTTTGGGTAGTGCCCTCCCATTCCTTTGCTACACTGGTCGAAGATAAAATGATGATGGGACAGGCAGAGGAAAATGAGGTGGGAAGAGCAGGCAGAGCTAGTACTCGTCTGGGTTGCTTCAGTGGCTAATCAGGGATTGTGTCTTGGTGCAAGATAGCTGACTGAGGCTTTATGCAAAAAAAAATTTCATCGGAGAAGCAGTTTGAGGAGTGGACAGATGCTTTATTGTGACACAGACTACTAGGGTAGGGCTGCTGTTCTGTTTCCAGTGCTTAGTGATTGCCTTGTAGCACATTTGGCCAGAGTGGTGTATTCTGTTTGTGCTTGGCTATAAAGGTGTAGGCCAGTGGTGGTCAACCTCTCCATCCCCACTGTATAGGAAAAAAAAAAAGACCCCATATACTGGCCCTGGGTCATTTGCCATGGCTCTGGGAGCAATTAATGCTGTTACTGCTCCCTCACTGCCAAATGTCTAGACCTGTGGGGAGCCCTGTGGCCCAGATGACACAGCCCTGCAAGCTGGAACTAAGCCACAGACCGGAGGTTGAACACCTTTGGTATAGGCTGTTTCTTCGCATCTGTACTGTTGTCATCTTGTGTTTGGCTTATTCAGTGTGTTCTGCCTGGGGTCCAATCACTACAATTTTCTGTATTGTTTTGTATCAGGAAATACATCTGAAAACCATTCCAGGAAGATCAGCTCATGCAGAATGCAGCAGACAAATGCCTTTGTTTAGTGAAGCATCTCTTAGGGAGCACACGGTATCATTCATCTCTGCTGATTTCCAGGATGTTTTTGGGTTTAGTTCAAGATGTTGATTTTGACCAAAAAGCTGTGAATAAGTTTGGTACATGCCTGCCTGAGAAATTGCTTCTTACCCTCGTGACAGCAGCTGACACTCCAGGGCAGACCCTCCACTAATTGAATTGGAAGGGGGCTGCAAGGTGAGAGAGGGCTCCTTGAACTCACTGCTACTCTTGGTCCAAAAAAAGCCTGATTCTGTTGACCTGAAGCTCACAGTTTTGAAGAGAGTGTAGGTTAGAGGAAGTGATTTCTGCTTATTCTGTCTAATCTATTTGTATCTGTCTGTCTAGGACATTTCTAGTGCACATATCACCTTGGTATCTAAACACATTCCTCAGATGACCAGGGCCCTTCTTTTTAATAGTCTTTTCCCACTTCTCTTAACTTCACTAGTTTGTTTAATAAAGTTGAGAATTCTTGCGCAGGGTTTTATAAACATGTGTTATTAGATTTTAAATCTGTTTTGAAAGTGCCTCTATCCAACTCCCTCCTAGTAAAGTGACCTTTTTAAATGGAGGGAAGTGGGTTTAGATGACAGTCATGATAAATGCGGTCATGTTCACTCAATAAAATAAGGCCCAGTGCATTTGAGGATAAATCAGTGAAATGTACAGCCCCACCTGTCTGTCTCCATCATTCATTTCCACTGTCACTTTCACAGTGGCTGATGGATCACAGTTGCTGTAAAATTAGACAGCCTTTAATCTCATTTCATCCTGATTAGCTTCTCTTTACCCTTTCCCTCTAACTCACTGACTGACACGCTAAAAACTCACACTGGGCTGTGTTTGAGCGTAGCGTACAAACTTCTCTTCAAATACCTTTTCTGTGGGGCAAGCAGGTGTTTCCTTGAGTTGAAATTTAAAAATGAGTAGGTCTCAGACTAATGTTCAAATAAATCAGCAGGCAAAAGGACCGCTACAGAATTAATAAAAGCTGTGGTCTGTTTGGCCAGGCTATGTGGGAGGCCCAATTCTTCCCTAGTTACACTTTTGCAAGTCAATGATTCCAATAGGAACACTGCTATTAGATGCTGACCGGTTCCACCAATTTTGATTCTTCAGTATGAAAAACTACATCTCACATAACAATAAAGCATTTGTTTGTAAAAAGTTACATTTTAAAATTAAAGTTTTATTTCTCCCCTTTAAAATCTGTTTATTCCTATAGTTCTTGCTCATTAGCATAGTACAAAATGACGAGGAACACTGAAAATGCCCAAGTGTAAAGAATGGAACATTGAGGATTTTTCAATTCTAGTGCAAAAAAAAAATTTCTTTCAGATCTTAACTGTTATTTTACCCTCCATAGATTAGAAAATACTCACTGAGCCCACAAGGAGCTTATAAACTGCAATATTGCTGTCAAGATGCATGTGGTTTGGAAAGCAGAACTATGCCCCTAATGCCATAGGAGACAGAGGACACAACAGAATTAGTGTAGTGCCTCATTGTGGTCATCTTTTCACTTTGGGCCTGATCCTGCAGCCTTCCCTTATGTAAACTTTCTGGTAATTTTATTCTAAGTAACCATTAAAATGGTGATGGCAGGGTTTAGGGTCATTAAGCCCAATCCTGTACCAGTGGGAATTTTTCCACTGAGTTATGTACGGGCAGAATTAAACCCTTATCATTCCAGATTTATTTAGTTATTTATTTTATTAGATTTATATTATCCTTCTGAAAGGGAATCTTAATAGATACATGATAGTTTATATGTATGAGAATGGCAGATAAGCTTAAAATATTGTTTTTTCTCTATTGACCCTACCAATGTGGAGGATAAACAAAGCATTTGCAAAAATAAAAACCAAAGGGCAACAAATATGTATATGTACTGTGTGGGCATTGCACTTGTTGATAACTGCTCTATACGAGGACAAGAGAGTCACGGGCCGTGGTCATGGATTCAAATCATTGGCTTAATCCTAAATTTAAAAAATAACAGTTGCAGAGTGGCTAAGAACTGATGACCCTGCCTACTGGAATTGGAGAGTATCTGATTAGCATTTAGGGCAAGAAACACCCGCACTCAGCATTCAAAAGAGATCACCCAGTGTCCTCTGGAGACACTATCTTGTCTTGCATCCCACGCTGCATTACAATGAAATAGTTGAAGCCCAGTTTATCAGGCGAGGTTTAAAATGGGGAAAAAGTTACTGGGATTTAAAGAACAGGATAATTATTTGTATTTGGGAGAACTACTGCACAGTGATTCATAAGACATCAAAATCTCTACTCTTTGAAGCCTTTCATTGTGCTAGAAAGCTAGCAGTTACTTGATTATATAAAATTTACCAGTAGCAAATAACATTAATTAATCCATTTCCACTAAACCAGCCTAATTTAAGAATTGCTTCACTTATATGACTTGTAAGAGCACAGACTATGAAAATGATATTCGACCTTTACTGGAAACTAAAAATGTACCTTGCTTATTCATCATTGCCTTGGCAAAAACTTCAGTAAGAGGCTTAAATGAGCCCACTTGATCTTTAAGAAAATGTGTCCTAAATAACAAAGCTGTGCATATTTCTTTTTATTATTATTTGCATATGCTATACTGCACAACTGCAGTCTGAGAAAAATAAAAGATAATAAAACAAATGAAATGAGAGATATATCACCCAAAATAATCCAAGTGTGAGATAGGCTGCCTTTTCTGGCATTGGCAAAAGAGCACAAAGTAAGAGCTGGCCCTGAGTCATATTGATTTCCCACTGCACTGGTTTCCTAAGTGCTCTGTTGATCCGTGTCAAGCAATAAGTTCCCTGCCTGTACATGCACATCACCTCCCCATTTGTCCTCACCTAGATTTAAGGTGCCCATATGATGAGCTGAACAAGGACATCATTTTTCCTACTGGTGTCACTGGGCCAAAACTACTGTGTGTGGTATGATAACTGATGCTATGTAAGTTTACGTTTACTGTATGATATTACAATAATGTTGCATAGCACAGTATACTACATATTATATATATAAACAGCATATTTTTTTTACTTTAGCTCATGCTGAAGAAATTGTAAATGAATATAAAAAACAGAATGTTGTGATTTTATAAAAAAATAATTCTACTACCTCCAAAGAAGGATATTGTAAACCTATTACCACAGTTTTGATCTTTCTTAACAAAGGGCTTCCTGATTAGATGAATAGAAAATGTGTGATTGTGCTGCTAATGACATTGTACAGGAAATTAAGCGTATACATTTGGAGAAGGCATTAAATCAGCAGGACCTTAATTTAAAAACTTAAAACTGTATGGAAATGCAGCTTGTTCATTGCTGTGTAATAGAAAGCTACTGAACACACTGACTCTTCTTGTGGAAACACTGCCAACAGAACAAAGCTGGGCTGAGGTTTTATAATGTTTCCTAGCATCCTCTGTTTTATTTTCAGGCAATATCACAGCTTCACCCATTTTGGTGTGTCTTATTTTTAGAAAGTGTGCAAGTCGGACAGGTGTATAGAAAGTAAGAAAGCAGAATTTATGTAACCCGGTTATTCAGTAATTTACAAGATTGAATTACATTAAACTAATATTAAACCACTGGATTTTAGCTGCTCTTAATTCACTGGACGTACATATTTGGAGTAATGCATTCCCTATTATTTTGTGGCTATTTAGTTCCAGTTTTGAGGTCTATTTTTTGTACCATTGTTAAAGTTAATAATTTAAATAACCAGTGTGCTAAAACACAGCTTGACAAAGAATGCTTGTTTTATTTGCAGTTATGCCATATAATAGTGCCCATCACTGTGTTGTGGAAGTTGAAAACTTCTTGTTCGTATTGGGAGGAGAAGACCAGTGGAATCCTAATGGTATGTACATAGACAGACAGACAGATTCTCACCCTGATCTCTTTTAATGCTATCTAAAGCATCAAGTGATGCAGCAGTTACTGAATAATTTTGAAGATCCTTGACTCAGTTGTTGAACTAGTCAAGACCAGTTATGTCTCAGCAATGACACAATAAATATCTGGAGCTTTAGCTTCTCCATCATTCACCAGTTCCCTTATCCCTTGAGGAAAGCCACAGGCAACAGAACAAACTCTTTCAAAGGCAGATACAAGGCAACAGCTGTTAAGAATTTTAGCCCCTGTTCCCAGCCCCTTTCCAGTCATAACATAATAATGTGGCTGCAGTAAATGAATGCTCTCTCTCTATTGTTAAAAAAGATACTTGCAGCTAAAGTTGTTAATGTGTTAATTATCTAGACTCCTAGACTCTTACACTAGTCCTTTTTTCTAGTCTTGCACAAGAGCTTCCCATATAGATTATCTTCTGCTACCTTCTTTTGATTTGATTACTCCATAAATTTACTGAAAAGAGAAATTAAACAATTTAACAGGCTTCTGAGCAAAGCAAAAGGAGAATACTGTGCCTTGCAAAATTCACAAAATTGTCAGGGCAATGTTAAAAAGCTTGCACATGAAGAAAGAGTTGTAGTTGTAGCAGTCTGTGTAACAGAGATAATTATGACTGAGAAACTATAAAACAGCTTGCAGGTACACATTTTTACTTTAAAACACCAGAAGATCCAGCTGAAATTACATATACTGCATATATTTTATTGTGAATGCCCCATTTCAGCATCTGCACTAAACCAAATTATAGAAAATTGTTACATCTGTTCACTTCCTAAAATCAGAGACAAACAACCTAGTCCACTCTATAAGCATATTTCCGGTGTAGTTAAAAAAAATCACTAAGTGTCTTAGGAGAAAAACCCTTAAGCACTTATTGTAGGATCTCTTATATATTCAGCAGAAGATGTCACATTATTATTATTATTATTATTATTATTATTATTATTATTATTATAAACTATCTGCAGCAAACTGACAGGTGAACAAGCCAGCAAAGGAAGGGTGGGGGGGTGGGCGCTGATAACAATCCTTATCAATCACTCAATTAGCAAAACAATAGCCTCTCTCTACATTACTTCAGAATTCTTTAATTATTAATAATTATTATTATTAATAATAATTATTAATAATAATGTTAGATTAATATCCATTGTCCCCATCTGAGATTGGGGCCCCATTGTGCTAGGCACTATATTTATGTATTTGTAAATACATACAAACATTACATGTCTACTGGTGAAATAATCTCTACCAGTTCAAATGTGTACAAATGTGTTCTGTGTACAAACATGCATAGGGCTTCAACTGGTTAAAAATATGCAGAAGTGATGGAAATCTCGACCATATTGGACTAGGCTGAAATCTAAATTGATTGGGGTTCAAGTGTTTGAATGAACATTTGTATACCACCCCAATCAAATAGAGCCACTACAGTGCCCAGTGGTGACAATTAGAGCCACTGCAGTGCCCACCCCAGCATGCCTTGCTCCCGCCCACCACCCAAGGGAGATGCTCTGTGACTGAGGCTGTACTGATAACAGCTGAGGGGCTAGGAATGTCCAGCTTTTCTCCTTAGCTCCTACCCCCCTACCATGTGTGTGGCTAAAGGGTTAGGGACAGACATTCAAAAAGCCTGAACCTGAACTGATTCAATCTTTACAGGTTAGTTTAACCTGGCTAGGCTAAATCAGTTTGTGACCCAGACATCTCAGAAATGCAGTGGCTCAGGACAGAAGCCAGGGGGTGCTAGAGCAGCCCTCCCTTCCCTTCTGCAGGGAGCTGAGCTGAGGGGGATGTGGCCAGGCCCCAGCAGGACTCTCTCATTAGGGATGTCTGCCTACACTGTCCCAAGCTTTTCCCTGATGACTGTTCAAGGGGTGGGAGTGTTGCCAGCCCCCAGCCCCATCCTAGTCATCTGAGGCAAGATGGGGTGTGCAGTGCATGCATCTGTTAATGATACGGAGCTTTTCAATCTCCCTCCCTGCTTCGTCATACTATCTACAGCAAACTGACAGGTGAACAAGCCAGCGAGGCGGGGTGGGGGTTGGGGGGGTGCTGATAACAATCCTTATCAATCACTCAGTTAGCAAAACAATAGACTCTCTCCACATTACTTCAGACTTCTTTAAACAGCTTACCAGCTGACCTATTGATTAGCTCCAAAAGCCCTAAGCACTCACTATTCTGTCTTCCTGTCCCAGTGAAATTGAAGAGAGAGACACACACCCAAACAATTATCGGCATTAGCTAGCAAACCACATACTTGCTACGGTCCCTGCTGTGGCAGAGGAGGAAGGGAGCTCTGCTTAATCAGCGAGTGGTGAGAGGGTGTGGAGAGGGGGGCACAGGGAAGCCAGAAGACCCTGCTGTGCCTGCAGGTCTTTGCCGAACTGCCGCCAGGGAGCAGATGGGAGTGGCTAGCTCTGCTATGGAGCAGAGAGCCCTAGCCAGCCCAAAGAGCATTCCGGCATGCTGGGGGAGTCTGATATAACTTAAACCAGCAAGGGGTTTGGGACAGACATTGTATAAACCAGTTTGAGCCAAATCAGTTAAGTCTGATACTACATTCAACCAGATTTATCTCAAACTGCTTTCAAACTGGTTTATGTGAATTGAACTTCTGTTCTGTTACAGGTTTAAACCAGTTTCTGATCACTTAACTGGTTTATGTGTAATGTCTGTCCCTAGCCAAAGTGTGCAGTTTAATGTGCTGTGGGCTGGGAAGGAAGGGGTTGGAGATTCAGCCCTGTAGTACTTCAGAGTCCTTTGTTTGCACCCCCATTCTGGTTGGGGGGCTGCAAGCAAAGAGCTGTCAAATCTTGCAGGGGGGATCTCCCTTGTGGCACATTAAACCCTGAGCTAGTGTCCCCACACATAGGACTGCAAATGTGGAGAGACGGTAGAGAAATCTACCCCCCACACTCCTCATAGGTAAATTAAATGCTGCAAGCTTTGGGGCTTCAAGTGCAGGGTTTAATGTGTGCCATGTCTGCAACCCAACGCAGGCCCCAATTGACTCGGGTGTGGGAGAAGGGCTCTGAAGTGTGGCATTGGGTTAAATGCTTCCCCCCCAAATAGGGCTTAGTGCTCCGAGCTCTGGCTGCTGTGGAAGAGCTTCCTGTGGCCAGAGCCCCAGCAGCACAGCAGGGAAAGCTCCTCCCCCACCATGACCAGAGCTCCAACTGTGTCTGCGGTGGTAGGGGAGCAGTCCTAGCTGCCTGTGGGCAAAGCCCCCAACCCCAGCCATAGCCCCAGCTTCAAAAGACAGCTGTCAGGGAAAGTTGTGAGGAGGATGGGGTGGTCTCTTGGGACCACAAGCTAATCAGCCATGATTTATCGTCCCCTGGGCTGCTGTCACCTCTTTCTAGCTGACAAAGCATGCTGGGATGCATGCTCTGGAGCCTCCTGGCTGGGTGTTGTCAGCAGTGCAGGCTGTCTGCAGGGCACGCAGGCAGCCCTTTGCACATACGTAATGCTTTTACCGGTTGAATTTCAAATGGCTTAAACTAAGTGGCTGAACTTCAACCAGTTGAATTGAACATTTGTATGTATCCTATATGACTATATATATGTCTATACCATAGTAAGACACAGTCCCTTCTCCAAAGATTTTGTAAAAGAATAGTTATTCCAAATAAAGAGTGCAGGAAGTGTAATTACCCACATTTTGCATGGAAACCGAGTCATAAAGATTAAGTGACTGGAACAGGAATGAAATCAGTGGCAAAGGCAGATGAACCCAGATCTCCTGTCTGTATTAAGAGATTTATACCATCTTTCTCAGTACCTTAACGCTAAGGATATCTGAATCAACTATTAGAGTCAGAAGGGCTTCCCCAGATATAAGACACTGTGCCTGGAACACATAGGATTCAGATGATCATTCCATATAAATATTAAATAAATGGTTTATGGGAATAATGAAATTGGATGATCACCAATATTGATGATCTCCATACTCTAATAAAGATGTATCTTATGCATCAGGAAAACATGAATAACATGAGTACTTTGTCTAACTGCTGGACTTGTTTCTTTGAACTGATTTAAAATAAATGGGGCATTTCATAACAACGCACACTATTCTCCCAATTACATTTATTCTAAGGCCCTTTTCTATCATTCTGGCTGTGTAAAAGGGAATTAAAATAGGTGTGACTGTAATTGACCTGCCAGAGTACTAAAGAGACTGCATTTATAAGTGAGAATTTCATGAGTGCTTTTCATGTGAATCAAAATGAGAACTTTAAAGCTGTTTTTTGTTAATTGGAGAGGTACTCCCTTTACATTGGGAAAAACCTGGCAACTATTGGCATAAGCCACCAAACCAGGAGATAACTTACAGATCCTGTAAAATTTCTATAAAGAATCCATGGACCCTTCACAATGATCTTTGGGGTCCTCCTCCACCCAGAGATCATGGGGGGGGGGGGGGGGCAATTTCTCACTGCTACCTCCTCTAATGGCTATTTGGAATCAGCTACAAAGGAGGCCTGGAAATGTTGTTGGGATTACCATTGAATATATATGGTGGTTGAATGCCATCAGGTTTTCATCTGCCCATTTTCTGAGACTGTCAGGGTCAGCCTGGATCATCATCCTGTCCTCGGGTGTGGACGCTATACCCCAAAGTTTGGTGTCATCAGCGAACTTGACCAGTCCACTTCTGATACCAATGTCCACATCATCAATAAGGATGTTCAAGAGTATAGGCCCAAGGACAAACTTTAGGGGACCCACTGGTCACGGTGCACCACGATGATTTACTTCTGTCAACTACCACTCTCTGGGTTCGACCTCAGAGCCAATTCCCCAGCCATCGGACTGTGATGTAGCTGAGGCCACAGTTGGCCAGTTTTTCTATGAGATGATCATGGGATACCAGATCGAAGGCTTTTTAAAAATCAAGATATATGACATCAATCTGCTCTCCCTTATCCAGGTGATATGTCACCTGGTCATAGAAGGAGATGAGAATGGTGCCCCCTCTCCCCGTCTCACGCGCCAGGTGGCTCCAGTTGCGTCGCTCCCTGGGGGACTGGGACAAGTAGGAACTGGGAGGTGGGGTGACCCTTCTTGGTTCCACTCAGCTGCCCCTCAGCTAGGCTACATCCCTTCCACCACCATAATACCATTAAAAAGCTCTAAGGACACAGCAAATGAAGAGGTCTTTGGTTTGTAATATTTATAGCAGTATTAGAAGCATCCAAAATGGAAACTGATGCTTGTATTCAGTATCTACTAGGCACTGGTCTATAGGTGTCTATAGATCAGTGCTGGAGGAGGGTGGGGAGGGGGCGAGGGACGTTTGAATTAGAGTACCTGCAGCATCTTGTGTATAAGCATCTCCATGCTTCAAAATGGTGGCGAGGGTGCTTTATCTAAAGCTCTTTGACCAGCTTTAGATAAAGCCTCTCCAAGGCCATTTTGAAGCCTGGGGATGCTGATACATGAGACATGGAGGTTAGCTGAAGCACGGTAATTACCACATTCCAGCAGAGTTGATTAATTGAGTCTGCTCCAACGCACTGTAATTACAGTGTATTAGAGTAGTCTTTGCGCTCATGTATGGACATGCTATATTTCTATTCTCTTGTTGCATTGAATATATAAATAAATAAACTAAAAAAAGAAAACTGGAACTAATATGACATGGACCCGCCCCTGCCCTGGTATTTTTCCTGACTGTTGCATTGTTGCCCCTAAATTGCATCTGCTTTTTTTCTTCATAGCTTGTAGGGACTGAGGGAGAGACAATAGGTAAATTCCTGGCCTTTCTGAAATCAGTGAGTTAAGATGTTGCCTGGCCCAAGAGGACCTCATCCTAAAGGACCTAAAGACCTGGATCTGATAGAAACTACTGTACTATTCAGCAGCTGCCTACCCCAATTCTTTCAGCAAGCAGCATGCTCATATGCAGTAGAGAAAATAAGATTGCTTTCAGGAGTCATCAACATATTTCTATGTAGAATGTGACCTTAAGTATTTTGAATAAAAACTCTCTGAGTATATATTTTTTTCTTATGTATGATCCAACTATTTTACTAACTTAGCTTGTGGCATGTGTACATAGGTGTGTGGCAGAGGGTGCCAACACTACAGATGTTTTGACAATGTAAAATATTTGCCCTGTACAATATCCGCTGACCGTTTACATAACGGTGACATACGTGGCTGGGTTATTCTGCTGTCTTTTGGAGCCTCTAATTCAATTTTTTAGTCACACATACATAAACAAAGGTTTCTTTTTCAGAGACCCTCACGTGTTGAAGTCTCAGGTGTTACACAGAAATTGCCATGTACTCTTTGCTTCAGTCTTCTTGCTTTGTTGTCAATCTGCACGTAAAATAATTTGCAGTCTTAATATCATGAAAACATTAATACAATTCTGGGGCTTGACAGCAGGGATAAGCTAGTTAACTGGCTTATGTTGCTCATGTTTCCCATTTTTAGCTAACACACATTGAATAAGACTCTGGGAGTATATTCTCCCCTCAGTGCACAAGTATACCTCCTACTAACTTATATCAGAGGAAGATAGAATAAACTTAATGTAAAGGCTGTACAGTTTATGCTTATGGTTTGTGTAGGTCCTGATATTTAAGCAAAACTTTTACACTGCTTCAAATAGAAATGAAGTGGGGAGGAAAAAGTACAGGTTCTACCTATGATTTTTCAACCTGCCACAAAATCCTCCAGGCATAAAGATGTCATGGAGAAGCCCCTTCTTGGGGTAGAACTTGGTATTGTGTAATGATTTATGGCAGAGTTGAAAACACTGGGACATCTATTTTAAATACCGGTCTCGAACTTCATATTACAGAGAGGAAGAAGAATCTTTACACATTCTTACTTATGCCATTGACACTTGCTAAACCAAATACTGTAGTACCCAATTACTTGAATTATCATTGTACATATACTGAGATTATTTAGTATTATAAAGATGAACCCATCGTAAAATCTGCCAACTTGTAAAATATAATAGCAGCTTTTACAATAGTGATGCTAAATACATGAAATAAACCACTATCAAAATAATCTATCTTTGCAGGGAAACACAGTACAAACTTTGTCAGCCGATACGATCCCAGGTTTAACAGCTGGATACAACTCCCACCGATGCAAGAGAGGTAAAAACCTACTACATTTAAGTATTTGTTATGTTGTCCTAAAAGGAGCTGAGGATTAGCTTAGTTTTGGAAGAAGGGAATCCTAAAACATCAATAAAGAGCTGAAGATACAGGCTCAGTGGGCTGATGCTGTTCTTTATACTCCTAACTTTACTGAAACATTCTAAATTCAAATTTCTGGGGGCCAAGTTCTGAAATGTCAACACATGCAAAATATCCATTGACTTTATGCTGGGAGAATTGTCTCAGTAGTGATTACAGGATGGTGCAGATATATATTCTGTCATGTTCCCTGAGCCAAATGGCACATAGAATATGCAGTAGACACCTGATGATTACTGTCAAGTGTCTGTTATAAGCAACTGAAACCTTCATGTGCCAGTTAGTCCCCACAAGGAGGAATTTTTCTACCGCTCCAGCAATGCAAAGGTATCCTGCACCTCAGTGGTCTTTGTGTGGTCTTCCAGAAACTATGGCAGCCGATACAGATTAGAGCAGCATTCAGTTCATACTTTCATTTTGTATGAGGAGTGGCTTTGGCACTAGCACAGAAGCAGGCCCAGTGAGATATAAGCAAGGATCCGGGTTTTCCAGTTGCCATGGAAAAACTCAAATTTTCTCCTTTAAAGAAGAAAAAGAAGAGAAACCACAGGTTTCCCCTTGCAGCCTGGCAGAATTCTGGGGGGAGCAGGCTGGGGGGAGCAGGACGCAGGGGGCAGTACATGCATGTGCACGTGTGCACACATGCACGTGGTGCCCCCTGGAAAGCGGCTCTCGCAGCTGCCTGCAAGTAAATCTATGGGGAGGAGGGCACATAGGTAGGGTGGGGAAAGGCAAAGCGAGCCCCCATGATGAGGGACACAGTGGGGCAGGGTTGACAATTGAGGATACTGTCCAGTGGTGATATGGTCTACATGTCATATCCATATACAGGATTTACCTTTGTAGTTGTCAGGAATACTGTGATAGATCTAAGACTGATCTGGACTACCTTAGCTCTACATTTCCATATTTACAAATACTTGGGCATCTTTTTCCTGTTTTTGGTTTTTTTTTTTACTTAGAAAAGCAGTGTTCTGTTTAAGGCAGGGATGGGCAATTATTTGGACCGGAGGGTCACTTAAGGAGTTTTAGTGAGCTGTTGAGGGCTGGGGAGGGTGCTTACCCCTTCATGGCTATTTACACTGGCTGACATGGTGGGGTGGGGAATGCAAATTGATCCTATCCACCCCCAGGCTTGTCTGCCCCACACCTACTGTCAGGGGCACCAGATGGAGCAGGTGAGCAGGTAGGTAGGTGGGCTCTCCATGGAAACAGGCCTGGGATCCCCATAGGCAGGGTTTGCTCAGCCTGGTGGATGTAATGGGGCTGCAGGCGGTGGCAGCACAGGCCTGAGGCAGACCCACAGTCCACTCCCTGTGCATCCCTGTGAAGGGCGCTGGTACACTGGCCCTGGCCCTGCACTGTCGCTGCCCTGCAGTCCTGCCCCAGCTCCAGTCCCATCTGCCCATGGCCCCATCCCATCTGCCTGGCCTAGTGTGCCCTACCCACAGTGTCCATGGAGACACTGCCCACCTGCTCGCCCACTGTGTTAGTGCCCCCAGTGGTGGGTGTGGGGCAAATGGGTCAGGATGCCTGGGCAGTGGGGCCAGGTCCAGCAGTGGCAGCAAAGACACTGGCAGTGGTACCTGGAGTGTCAGGGCAAGAACAAGCTGCCACTGCAGGGGCAAGAACAAGCTGCCACTGCAGGGGCTGCCAGGAAGGCGAGTCTGGCTGCTGCATTGCCCCTGCCCTGTCACCGTGCCACTCAGCCCCACAGACTACAGCCCCCAAGTACTTGAGAGCTGTGCACAGGTATAGGGAGGGCTGTGCTATGCA
Source organism: Alligator mississippiensis (assembly GCF_030867095.1). Lineage (NCBI taxonomy): Eukaryota > Metazoa > Chordata > Crocodylia > Alligatoridae > Alligator > Alligator mississippiensis. Next base: position 80,631,643 of record NC_081826.1, read on the forward strand.
CCAAGTGGTACCTCCATGCCCAGGGGCAGCCTCCTGCGTCTGGGCCAGGTGAAACTGAGGGACCCACCATCGGCCAGATAGAATCACTTGGCAGGCCAGATCTGGCCCGTGGGCACTACTTTGCCCACCCCTGTGTTAAGAACCTTAATTTATTTGTATACCTCTTTACAAGCTTTCCTTTTAAAAGGGTTTTGCTTCTGGGAATTATATGTGATGATAAAACAGCTTACAGTTCTGTGATGGGGTATATAGACTAAGCAAAACTAGAAATGCCCAGCGCTCTAGGCATTCCTTTTAAGTGAATAGATATATGGAGGTCATTATCAGTGACCTGGAAGCTGGCAACATATTCTTGGGGAATCTGAAACTTTGGTAGTGAGCTTGATCTATCTCTTTGCCAGGGCCGTCCCTGGGTGGGGGGTGGAATTGGAGCAACTGCCTTGGACCCTGTGCTTTGGGGGTCCCCATGGACAGTACCGTACAGGCCCCGCCATGGCCATTGTGCACCACTAGTTCTGTGCTCTGGCTGCTCGCTCCCCCTCATCCCCCGGCTCCGCACTCCAGCCGCTCGCCCCCTCGGCCCCGCATGGCTGATATGCCCTGCCCACTCCTAGGGATGACTTTGCTCTTCACTAAGCATTATAAATACCTGGGAACAAAACTCCTGAGAAGAGTATGGTTACAATATCCTCTCTCATATGACTACCCAGACTTAAGAACAGCACGTGTGACTGATTTTTGATTGATCAAATAAGCTTTGGATTAGGGAAAAGCCTTCTCAAAACTCAAAATAGGAAAGCATTGGGTGGGAGCAGGGAGACAATAGTAGGGGGCTGGCCAGTTTTGTAATGGTAGGAAACATGGAGAAGGTTAATGTTAATATATGTTTGAGTATAACCTTAACTTTGTGGAGTGTCTGAAACAGAGTATTCCTGGAGATTCTCAGCAGCACTCTATGTGATTGTGATAGAGAAGAGAGAGATGATCCAAGAAGGTGAAATTTAAATCTGTACTAGATATGGGGTTACATCTGAGGTAAATTCTGTTTTGGGGCTAAGATTTGGGTTTGGATTTAGTTGTGATGAAATTTTGATGAATTGTTCTTGTGATATCTGACGAAAAAGATTGGAAATCTTGTGGGGATTTAGTTATATCTGAACTATAACCAGAAAAGATGAGACAGTTTGTTTATAGGAGTTTAATTCTGAACCCTTCAGAAACGAAAAAGGGTTTAGATTTGATGAATCTCTTCAACACACCTAGAAAATGACTCCTTTACTGTTGACCCAAATGGTGGAGTGTAAAAATTCCACAGGCTCCTTCAGAATAGTAACCAGAATACAAAAGTAAGTTTTTTTGAGGGATCATCCAGTGATGGAAAAAATGTCATCAGGAGTTATTTTTTTTTCTTGCTAGGCTATAATGACTTGCTTAAAAAGTGCTAGAAGGTCTGTCAAGACAATAATTAACAGATAACACACCTGATTAAAGAGCTGTTATGCCATCTGATCCTCAGTGCCTTATTCAGGCAAATGCCTGTTAGTCAATAAGCTTTGTCTTTCCAAATAAGGAGTACAGGATCAAGTCCTCTCTCTCCTGGAATAATGCAGACACCATTGACAAGACAGACTATTTAATGGATCCTTCTGAATCATTGTAGCCCATCAAGTCAAGATCTACTTAAGGATTATAGTCTGTAGATAATTAGCCTGACAAACTATAATGGCATCTTTAAAATGTCTGTCAGGTAACTGCCAGTTGCATGCACAGGCGGTATATTCTTAAATTAAAAATCTGTATGAAATTTGGATGGATAAACTTTTATCTCCAATGCTAAAATCTGTATTAGACTGATTTCATTTTCTGAGTTATAAGGAAAATATTGAAATATTTAATCATTCCAATTTTAGATTCAGTGGTATGGAGGGGTGCACACTTTGTTTTGTTTTACTGAGAATTTTTCTGTGCAAAGATCATTTCAAAACTATTTGCCTGTGATAATACTTAGTACTTTCAAGTATAGCTCTTTAGTAAAAATACTAATTAAGTTGATCAGGGTGGGCAAAATACAGCCCATAGGCCAGATCCAGCCCACCAGACTAATTTATCTGCCCTGTGGGCACCCACCAATTAATTATAGGGTACCCAGCAATTAATTATAGTGTACCCTGCAGCCTACACACCTCACCTCCCACCCTCATGGATGGAAGGGCCCAGCCCAGGCAGCACATAGCTTCCAGCTGGGGCTCCTGCTGCCACTGCTGCAGCCTTGCTGCATCTTCCAGGGGATCTGCTCAGCTTCCCTATTGTCCCGCTTACTCTGGGCACTGGGTAGGGAAGCAGTGGGAGAGAGGAGAGGGGGAGCTGCAGCTGGCTGGGAGTGTGGAGTGTAGGGATAGCAGCAGTGTGCAGCCCGCACCCAGGGGGGCGGTAGGAGTGTGGAGCTCAGCTGGGCAGGGTGTGGGTATGAGGGAGGGTGAGGGGGTGTTGGGACCCTCTTCACCCTCCCCACCCATGGTGCACAGCCCCCACTGCCAGTGGCACCACTGTACATGGTGGCAAGGAGCACAGCCAGGCTGGCCAGCCTCTATCATTCAGGGCTCCCTGTGGTGCACACACAGCTCCTGGTACTCACACACCACCAAGGGAACCTGCATGCAAAGGAACCACCTGCCTTCCTCACCCCGTGCTGTGCAGATCCCAGGACTCCACGGAAAGTGGAGGAGAGTCCTGCTTCCCAGTGGAGTCCTGGGACCTGCACAGCAGGGGGCGGGGAAGGCTGCTGGTTCCATTGTGCGGGGCTTCCCATGAGCTGCATGTGCGCTGCACAGAACCCCATGTGCTTGAGGCAGGCTGGCCTGGCTGCGCTCCTTGCCACCAGGTGCTGCACTAGTCAGAGCCATGGGCCGCCGGGCAGTAGTACCTGTGCAGGACATGAGCACCCCGAGCACCTGCCACCTGCTGCTGCTGCTGGTGGCAGGGGCTGTGTACTATGGGGGGGTGGTTTTTGGGGGATCCCTACACCCCCCCATCCTCCTACATATGGCACACACTTATACCCTACCCCCACAACCCACTTACATATACATCCCACAACATACCCTATTGCCCTCCCTGCACACACAGCCGTCTCACAAGCATCCCCACACCCCGCCATACACACACACCCAACCACACCCCCACACACAATATACAAGAGTAAGACTTTATTTTTGAGTTATTATGCAATCATCTCTATATACATTATGCAAACACAAATCATGACAAAAATATTTTTTTAAATAAAATTAAAATATGTTATAGTAGTTGTTTGACCTTTAGTATATGATTTGGTTTTTTTCTGGTTCCAAGATGCCAACCCTCCGCTCCCAAAAGGAGTGCTTCTGGGAGGGCACAAGGGGATGGACTTCTGGTGGTAGAAGTCAGGGGTGGGACTTCTGGCCCCAAGATTGCAACCAGAGGGTGGGGCACCTGTCAAGGGGCAGGGCTACCCTTGTGGCCCTTTACAACTCACCAAAACTCATTAAGTGGCCCTCTAGCTAAAATACTTGCCAACCTCTGAACTAGATAGTAAATCAGTACTCTGAGACACTTCTTCAAGAGCAGCCTAATTAGGCTATTAACTCCAATAAAAGGAAATACCTTTCTAGCAGATATATCTGATTACTTTCTCTGTCCAACACAGGGGTGCACAAATCCTTTAGTAAAACAGAAATCCTCAACTTTAGGAAGGCTGACTTTCACAAACTCAAGAGACTGGTCAGTCAGGCACTAAGGGACCATTGCCCTCTAGGAAGGGGAGTCCATGAGGAATGGTTGTTCCTAAAGAACTCAATCATCAAAGCACAAGGGAAGTCCATCCTGTCCCACAGGAAATGCAGTCAAAGGGCAGGGAAGGCCTCTTGGCTCAACAGAGAACTTCTGGGTCTCCTGAAACTTAAAAGAGAAGCCTACACCAGATGGAAAACTGGAATCATCACCAAGGTGGAATACTCAGCACTAGCCCATACCTGTAGGGAGCAGTCCAGAAAAGCCAAAGCAGTAACCGAACTCAGGGTAACCACCGGAATCAAGGATAACAAAAAGTCATTCTTCAGATATGTGGGAAGTCGGAGGAAGAACAAAAGCAACATTGCCCCCCTGCAAGATCAAATGGGGCAGCTGATGTCTGACACCCAAGAAAAGGCCAGTCTTGTAAATGATTACTTTGCATCAGTTTTCCACCCACCCAAGGGGGTCACACTGTCAGACAGGATGCAAAGTATCCAGGGATCGGGAGATGAATCCACAATTGACATAGATCAAGTGAGAGAACAGTTCAAGAGGCTTGACATTCATAGGTCCACGGGCCCAGACAGATTGCACCCGAGAGTCTTAAAAGAGCTGGAGGACATCATAGCATGCCCTATGGCCAAGGTATTTGAAAGCTCATGGTGCTTGGGTGATGTATCGGAAGACTGGAAAAGAGCCAACGTGGTCCCAATCTTCAAGAAAGGGAGCGAGGAAGATCCAGAAAATTAAAGACCCATCAGTCTGATATCCATCCCTGGAAAGATCTTGAAGAAAATTATCAAGAGATCCATCTGCAACAGGCAAATGGAAGTCAACTTACTGAAGGCCAGCCAACATGGTTTTATTATTGGAAGGTCTTTCCTGACCAACCTCATCTCCTTTGTGGAAAAAACTTACCAGAAGAAGGAAAAACGGGAATGACCAAGGGAAGGCGCCAGGGGAGGCAGGACCAAACATTGTTCTCCTGATACAACAATGACCATCATCAAAGATGTGGGAGGCGAGACCTCTGGGGTACCAACCCGAAGTCACCCCAGTAGTCAGGCCGTGCTGTCCTAGGAGCCACGGTGAGGTTCAAGAAGAACCCACATATGCGATGTTAAGGGGAAAGGCACGAAAGACTACATCCTTATATGAGCAAGCATTGCCTGGACAAGGGAGACACTGTTCACGTTATTCATCTGGATTTCAGGAAGGCTTTTAACTTGGTTTCCTATGATGTCCTCATGACCAGGTTGTGGAACTGTGGCCTCAACCATCTCATGGTCCGGTGCCTAGGGAAATGGCTCTGATGTCGGACCCAAAAGGTACTAGTTAATAGGAACAAATCAACATGGTGCAGGGTTACCAGTGGAGTGCCCCAGGGTTCATTGCTCAGGCCAGTACTCGTCAATATCTTTATTAATGATCTGGATTCGGGCATCAGATGCAGACTGGCAAAGTTCATGGATGACACTAAACTATAGGGGAAGGTGGTCATGCTGGAGGATAGACTGGGGATACAGGCTGACCTGGACACGCTTGTGAAGTGGGCAGACCAAAACCTGATGGCACTCAATGTAGATAAATGCAGGGTACTCCACCTTGGGAGAAAAAAACAGCAACATACTTATAGGCTCAGCGGTGTTACACTTGGTAGCACCACGATCGAAAGAGACTTAGGGGTCTTGATTGATCACAAGACGGCCATCAACGCAAACCAAACTCTGGCAGGCATCCATTGATGCATCTCAAGCAAAACCAAGAACGTCATCCACCTGCTTTACTTGACCTTAGTGAGGCCGCAGCTAGAGTATTGAGTCCAGTTTTGGGCCCCCCCACTTCAGAAGGGATGTGGATAAGCTCAAGAGAGTCCAGAGGAGAGCCACCTGTATGATCAAAGGCCAAGAGAGCAAGCCTTATAAGGAAAGGCTGAGGGACATGGAAATCTTCAGCCTGGTGAAGAGAAGGCTCAGGGGGGACTTGGTGGCTGCCTATAAGTATATAAGGGGGGTGCATCAGGATCTGGGAGAACACTTGTTCACCAGGGCTCCCCAAGGGCCACAAACTTCTAGAAGGCCTATTCAGATTCAATATAAGGAAAAACTTCTTTACAGTTCGAGTGTCCAAGGTCTGGAACAGACTTCCCCCCCAGAGGTAGTGCAAGCACTAGGCCTGTGCAAAGCGGCAAGTATTCGCTTTGGATTCAGCTGATTGGGAGGACAGTGGTTCAGTTCAGCCGAATCAGATCCAAAACACTTGGCACTGCTTCGGAGATTCAGCCATAGACTAAACAGGCAGCTGACACAGCTGCCTCCAGCTGGTAAGTCTGTTGGGGTTGGGGGAGTGGGGAGGAAAGGGGCATGGGGGAGAGAGGGATTGGGGCTAGGGATGAGACAAGCTGCCCAGCTGGGGTGGGGGGGACATGTTACTCGGGGAGGGGGGCGGGATGCGGGCACAGCTTGCTCCAGCCGGAAGGGGGCAAACAGCAGCAGGGCACAGCCTCCGCTCCCAGCGCTGGTGCTCCCACATCCTGTGCCCCTCTGCGCCGGCTGGCAAGTGGTGGCAGGGCAGAACCCCTGCTCTTAGCACTGATGTGGGTGTGGCAGCGCTGGGAGCAGGGGCTATGCCATGCTGCTGCTTGCCCCCTTCTGCCCAGAGTGAGCCACACCTGCATTATGCCTCCCTCCCCCCCATGCTGGCTGGGCAAGTGGTGGCAGGGCAGAGCCCCCACTCCCAATGCTGAGTACCTGCATCAGCTCTGGAAGCAGGTACTCTGGTCTGCCAGCACTTGTCAGCCAGCACAGGCAGGGCAGGTGCTGTTGCTGCTTGCAAGGAGGGGCAAGCACTGCCACTACTTGCCAGCCCATGCAGGGGGGCACAGGATGCGGGTGTGGCAGTGCTGGGAGTGGGGGCTATGCCCTGCTGCCACTTGCCCCCTTCCATCCAGAGCAAGCCTTACCAACAGCCTGCCTCCCGCCTCCCCCCCGCCCTGCCCCAGCCCAGTTGAGCAAGTGGCAGCTGAACCGAGCCCCTGCTCTGAGCACTGCCATACCTGTATCCCATACCCCCCCACCCCCCAGTCCTGTGTCCTCTGCCCTGGCTGGGCAGCTCCAGCCCCAATCCCTGCCTCCCCCATGTCCCTTCCCTCCCCCCTCCCCCAACTCCAACAGACTTACCAGCTGGAGGCAGCTGTCAGCTGCCTGTTTTAGTCTATGGCTGAATCTCCAAATCGGCAGAACCTTTTCCAAAGTCTTTCCAAATGGATTCAGAGCTTTTAATTGGTCTCCTGATTCAATTTGGATTCAGAGATTCTGTCCCCAAATCAGGCCAAATCTCCTCCAGATCAAATTGGCTATTGAAGCTTTGCACAGCCCTAGTAAGCACCTACTCTGGACTCATTCAAAAGGTGTTTGGATGGTTATCTTGCTGGGATCATTTGATCCCTGTGGACTTCCTGCCTCTGGCAGGGGGCTGGATTCGATGATCTCACTAGGTCCCTTCCAGCTCCTAATGTCTATGAAATCTATTAAATCTATGAAATCTCTGGATTAATGGAATGCACTATTGCTAAAAGTACAAGTCAATTAGCATTTCTGTACCTGGGTAGTTTCAACTTTGAACTAAGTGTGACCAAAGCCTGGTGAACATCAAAGCCTTTTCTAGTAATTTTTAAAAATTAATTAAAGTGTTTCATTTTGAGATTCTTCTGCAATATTTTTAACTAAAAAATACTTCATTGTGCCAGTGCAAAGAAAATGAAATAGTCTAGAAGCAGACCAACCTAATTTAACTGTCCAAAGTGAATTTAATGAGAAAACTCAATAAATAGACATAAAGAAAATAATCTTGTCTTATTTTAATCTAACCTTTATTAATAGCATAAATGGAAAAAATTTTCGTTTAAAACAAATCATATTCTCAGTGTCCCTTTAACAAGATCCGGGCATTGTTATGTCCAGTAATAACAGTGATAGCTTTAAAGCTAAGTTTAGTCATCACATTTCATGTTTCAGGGTATAAATTCAATGCCTGTGGGAATCAGGGAAAATGTCTTCCCCCTTTCACATGTGCAGCATTATAAAATTCAGCTGAGTTCATTATGGGGGCTTTTCACAATCCACTGAAGCATCAAGTATTGGCTATGGCAAGAGGTAGAATGTGGGACTAGCAGATGGACTCATATTCTGATCCACAGTAGTAATCCAGTATAACTTTTGTTCCAAGAGTAGCCAGTCTCTTCCCTGCTTTGCTGTGGGAAAAGTTGCTAATCTGAAATCTGGTATAGCATATTATAGTATGGAATAAGGTTTGCAGCACTTAGTTAAATGAAGAACAATGAACAATTTACTATGTACCATTTTGTGGTAAATGGGTTCATACCATAAAATGTTAAATCTTTGTTGTTGGAGCTTTTACATAAACATTCACATTTAATCAGAAGTGTAGAGCATCCTATTTCATTTTGGCTCCTAACAGTGACACTCTGTGGATAAAACCAGGAGTACACATACAAGACTGTTAAGAAAATCTCTGCTTAAATAGTCAGATCTGTAAATTGTACCTGATTCTGTGTACTGAGGTTGGACAAAAGTTAAAGAAAGTCCTAGACAACAACATATACCTGTTTTATATTACTAAGGTCAAATTCCAGTGCACCAACTCCTTCTTCATGGTTGGCATTATGTAACTAGTCTAATCACATACACAGTTTTGCACAATTAAATTCTTTTATTAAAAAGTATTTGATAAATTTGCTAATTTTATATTTAGATTTATAAATAGTTTAGTTTATAAATATTTAGTTTACCTGAGAGAAACCTGATAGCATGAAAATGATATGCGATGTACCTTTGCTACTCAGTAATATGTCAGTAGGTTCTACTTGCCAACTGACTGATAAATCAAGTGTTAGTAATTTAATTTAACAGCTCCTGCAGAGACCAAGAGTGTCTCAAGAGAGCATCCCTTAGCCACCTTCAGCAGCATCCTCCTTTGCTGTTAGTGTGAGCCTAGTTCACTGTGATGGCATTGTCATTTTTATGGGAAATAGGCCTTGCACAACTGAGGACTTAATCCTGCACATTTCAGGTTACCTGTATACACACAGGTAAAAATGAAGAGCAGAACAGGGAGTGCAGGAACCCAGTTCTTCATTAGTGAGGTCACAGCTGTCTAGGCATGAAATCAGTGAGTAAGACTGTGGTACATGTAGACCACTGATTCTCAGCCTGTGACCTGCTGGGGGCAGCAGGAGGAGTGCAGTCAGAGGCAGGGGGTGGCACATGCATATGTGAGCCGACACATGCACATGGCAGCCAGGCAGCATAGAGAGCAGTTTGCTTCAGATAAGTCTATGTGGGAGGGGGTGGCGGGGGACAGATTGAGGCCCCCATGGTGAAGGAGGAAGGGGGAGAGCAGGGCAGGGCTGGGACTGGCAGTGCTGCCCAGCTGGGACAGTGCATGGGGCCCAGGGCTGGGGCAGGATTGTGCAGCAGGGGAGCGGGACGGAGCCACAGGCAGCTCATTTGGGGGCAGCAGGTGAGGGAGAGGGAGGGGGAGGCTGGTTTCCCACTGCTGTGCACACTCTCAGACAGGGAGGCATGGGGGGCATGTACCCCCCCAGATTTGTGCATGGGATGAGGGTGGATGTGGGCTGCCGTCCCTTCAGGGCCTTCCACAGCAGAACAGGGTGGGGGGAGGCTTGGTACCACTCCCAAGAGCTGGCAGCGCTACTACGGTGAGGTGCCCCCCCCACGCGCCTCCCAGAGCACTTCTGTACACACCCTAAGTGCCTAATGTTAGCTGTGCAAGTTCAAAAAACCTGCCCCATGCCTTGAATTAGAAACTATAATCGCAATGTATACATTAGATGTAGTGTCCCATTTTCACTGAGTAATAGCATCTGACAAAGCAAGCTGTTACTTGTGAAATCTGAGGTATCTGAATTAGTCTATGAGGTACAACTCTGTTGCCTCCTGCTGAGTAACAGAACTGTATTTTAAAATGCCTACTTCTCCCTAGGTTCAGACTCCATTAGGAGTTTTGCCAGAGTAAAGACTTTAAGAATGACCCCTAAAAGTATTGTCAGTCTTAACGGGGCTCAGGCCTGAAGTGTTCTTTCTCATTTTGTTGCCACAAATAAAGGAATTGATCCTGCCACCTTGGCCCTGATAGTTCTCCTTCTAATATCAGTGGCAATTTTCTCTAGTATTTTCACAATACTTATCAACCTTCTGGTTTTATTGCAGTAGTAGAGACTTACTGTTAATTTTGGAGGAGCAAGAAGAACAAACTATAGAAGTGTGGTCATCCTGCAGTCCTGACCAGAAACATTAATAAGCTTCCCACGTGCCTAAGTTTTATGTGAAAACAGGCGGATAGCTAGAAACTTTGTTCAGGGCTAGTTATATGGTTATGGACCTCTGTGAGTTAGAGGGCAGAAATATAATACTGTGGCTAGCTTAAGGAAAGTTGTTCTATTTGCAGTACTGCAGAAAGAGGAAAAAAATGATAATTGAAGAAAAATTTTGATGATGTGGTTCTCTTAGTAAATTGGGAACAATGACCCTTGAAGGACCATAAAGAAAGTGAATGTCAAGATAATTTATTATTGTTACATTATCTACCTCATTTTTCACTTTGTCTTACTGAGTTGTTATATCCTTACAAGGTACCAAATGCCCCAAACATTAATGAGCACCTTTTTTATCCTTCAGTGGTGTGAAAAAGCAACAGCTTTGGAAAAAGGCATTCCCCACCAGATATGTGTGTGTTAATTGTTTTGACACTGAAAACAAAGTATTCATTTGATGCAGAACATGTATTTGATTACAAAACCAGACACAATCTTTAAATGATCCAAAACATTTAAGATCCATGGACACCCCCGTTTGAATTAGAACTTGAAACAGCCCCTTATTAAGAGCAAGGCATGAAATGCAGAAAATGTTTTAGCATCTAATTGGCTTTTTTTGTGTATTTTGTTTTATACTCTAGGAGAGCCAGTTTCTATGCATGTCGGCTTGACAAGAACTTGTATGTGATCGGTGGAAGAAATGAAACTGGCTACTTGTCCAGCGTCGAATGCTATAATTTAGAGACAAATGAATGGCGTTATGTATCTTCCCTACCACAGCCTTTAGCAGCACATGCCGGAGCAGTGCATAATGGCAAAATATATATTTCAGGCATGTCTTTTTTCTACTTTCTGCTACATACAAAACATTAGAGCTAAAATCTTGTTGCAAGGCCACATCTTCATTTATGCTAATTAATGAAGATATATTTATTTTGTAGGGGGAGTTCACAATGGAGAATACGTCCCCTGGCTATACTGCTATGACCCTGTCATGGACGTCTGGGCCCGAAAACAGGACATGAACACAAAGCGCGCAATCCACGCTTTGGCTGTAATGAATGACCGACTATATGCTATTGGAGGAAACCATTTGAAAGGTCATGCTTTTAATAGCAAAACAACATTTCCATATCCTGTTTCCTGATAAAGGGTACTTTTGTTAGATAGTTATTGTTAACTAAGTTAAAAACCCTGGAACACAATTTAGCAGGACGGTTGAGCCAGCAATTTTAAAAACATTTTATGCAAATTATTTTAAAATTATAATAGTATATTAAATGTATGAGTAATGAATGCTTTAGATAATAAAAATGGGAGTTTCCATTACTCAAAAGCATGGACAATTTGTCATTACCATGAATTCAGTGAAACAAACAGATTATTCTTTGACCCGAAAGTACCAGCAATATTTTCCTCTGTAAATCATTTTCCAAGATGTGCAGTTAGAAAGAGCTTTATTCAAAGCTGCACTCAGAAGCAAACCCTTAATTTAATGAAAAAACATCCATTAACTATTAGGACTAGTGTCTTAAAATCCCCTTTTAGTATTAAATGTGGCCTGAAAATTTTAATTCTGTATTCATTAGTTTTGAGGTCTCTCGTTTTCATTCTTTAAAAGCTTTTTATTAAAATTATTGGTGCACAGGCATCCATTATTCTTTTCTCAGTAGTAACATGCAACTCTCATTAAAGTTAAAGGGAAGCTGCTCATTTTGTCAATTTAGAAAATGAGCACAAAATAGTTTCAGATGTGACTCCTGTCCCTGGGTCCACTGACAATATTTATTAGTTTATAAACACAATTTTCTATTTTTTTTAGTTTACTTTGTTGCTACATGAAAAGGCTACACAAACAAAAGGAAGAAGCAAATAGTGACATTGACTATGGGTATAATGTTCAAAAGAGCCTATGTCTCAATGAGATTCCTAAGCCTTTTAGGCACTTTTCAGTATTCTGTCTTATTAGTATAATTGCTCTGTGTCCCATAGTACATGGGACCAGAGAGCAAGCACAAAGTCTTTTTGGTAAAAAGCAAAAGCACACGTGCCTCAGTACCAAGTGCAGAACTGACTGAGCCATCTCTGTGTAGTCTTCAAAAGTATGTCATAGATGGACACCAAAAGAGTAATAGCTGCCTGCACATTGCTGACTTAAAAACTGAGCTACTTTTATTTAGGTGCCAAATTTGTAAATGTTGCCTTTTGAATACTAACTCCTTCAGAATGCCACCATTCATCCTTCTGTTGGAATAACAAAACAATAAAATAAAGAGTACAAAAAAATTCTCATGTAACAGACAGGTAAGGTTCTTTGAGCAGATGTGATATTTTTTATTAGACCAACTGAGTAGTTGGAAAAAAGTTCTTAGCAAGCTTTTGGGCACAGTCACCCTTCTTCAGGCATAAGGAGTCTCTGCTGGAGTCTCTGCTGGATTCTCTGTATCCAAAAGCTTGCTAAGAATTTTTTTCCAACTACTCGGTCTAATAAAAGACATCACATCTACTCAAAGAACCTTGCCTGCCTGTGTCCTTAGACCAACACGGGTACAACCAAAAACCCAGCCTCATGTAACAGAAGCACAGACTGAAAATGCTTTTCTCTTCCCTTCTCCTCCTTTTTCCTAGATTGTGTCATCCTCTGCAGTAGAGGAAAGCAGTAAAGAAAGGGACTCCGTTCCATAGCATAACTGGCAGGGGGGCAAGTGGGACACCAGCCCTGGGCATCATTATGTCTCCCTCCGCCCAAGAGTCTTTGTCACAGGAGGCACAGCCCTGTACAACCCAGCCATTGGTGCCAGACACATGCAGCCCCATTCCCTGTTATTTATTTGGAGGTGAGAGGTGGAATTGCAGCAGTAGCACCTTCACCCCAAGTGAGGAAAGCTGGGGCAGATAAGACTATGCTCATTTTCCCCTCCTCCTCTTCCCAGACTTCCCACTATCCAGTAGTCAGCATAATTCTGCCAACCTCTCCCCCCACCCCCGCACAAACCTCTGCCCCAAGCACTGAAAAGCTTTCTATGCCTCTGACTGACATATAACAGCACACAGGTTTCACTGAAAAGAGTCCATCTTACCAGATTTTAATACAGTTCACAGAAGTATTTCTGCACTGGGTTCTGAATGCTTTAGAAATAGAGGGTCATATCTTCCACCAGTGTTCATTGGCTTTTATCCATTGACTTCACTCGAGTAATGCGTATATGTAACAAATACTTGAATATTTGGCCTTGAACTTTTAGCACTGACTTTTTTGTCAATGTCCATAGTATCAAAATGCAACATTTAGTCTTTTATTACTTCTTTTCACAAGAGAAAATATAAGTTAATCTATCAACCCTTGTCTTTTGGTCAGAATAGGAATCACTATTACAGCATATCAGAGCAGACTCCACATTCGTGTACAGGTGCCCACTGTGACCACAGTTATTTCCCTGGTAGCTTTTCCAGTTTCACCAAATGCACTTTAGGAAAAATGGAACCTTGTATTAAGCATTGCATTTTTTCTCTCTCTACCGCTGTTGCCTTAAATGCTTTCATCATGGCTGAATTGCTCTGTGGCAGTAGACATTTGCCATCTTGACTTCTGAAGTGCAGTCTGTTTGGGATACAAGCTCTTTGGAGAATATTTCTTCTTTTTTTCTGTGATTAACAAAAAGACGAAATGCAAGTGAATGCATGGGGGGAGGGGTTGGAGTCTGTTGGCTTGGGAAGAAGCAAGGATGCTCTGATAGCTTAATGGCAAAGCGCTCATGAAGCCGGATCTTTGTTCTAGTGTCAGCAGTGCCTTTCCCTCATCATAACTAATCATGTGTATACTGCAGTTTATTAGGGAGGGCTTTGACAGATTCTGGGCATGCTATGTTTGCCTTTCTATGGCCCCTTGAAAATTTTACAACGATGCAAAATTATTTCATCACAACTATTCATTCCTGACATAAACTAATAATTTTGCAAGCATCCTTATTATGGGCTACCCGTCACTAAATGCCCTTTCACAAGTCAAATTCTCCTTCTCTCATCTTCTTTCCCTTCTTTAATGGGGAAGAATAAAAATATAAAATCTTATGTCTTGGTATATTGAAAAGGCTGCAATTTACTTGCAGTGATCCTAAGAAGAAAATTGTTTTGGGCTATCTTGAAATCTTGGGTACTTCATAATGGGAAATTTTGGAGAACATTTAGAGCAGTTAAAGGTTGTCATGAATCTCCTGTTTCTGGCTATTCCATTAATTTATTCTTTGATTTGGACAAATGATTTAATCTCTCTGGATCTCAATTTACCAAAAATAAAGAAACTAGTACTTACTTCAGAGGGGCATTATGAAAATCATGGAATAATAGTAACCTGTTTAGCTAAAACTGGGAAAAAGTGTCCCCAGTGTTACCCTTAAAAGGTCACAGATTTAATCTATTAAGGAAGAGAAATTACTGAGCCTTAAAATGTTTATTGGGCAAATCTAACAAGCTGCTGCCAAAGTAAGAGTGGTTTTCCCTTTTTTCAAAACAATACTAACTTATTTTGTTCACTCATAACTCCAAAATGGTTTAATGTGAAGACTTCAAAGTTGCTGGTTGCAAATATCCCCAATAACAGTTAGCAAACAGAGGTAGTTTTGCCTTTCTTCTTTCTCTGTCTCGCTGTAATTACAGCGCATCAGAGCAGCCTCGGTACATATGTATAGGCACCCTAAATGTCACAGATCTCTTTGATTTTCTGGGTGTAGACCCAGGAATGGCACAACAGTGGAGGCTAGTGTAGGTAGAGGCTGTCCTTCCTAGCAAGCATACAAATCATCCTGTCTACTGTTAGATCTGACAGCTACATTTAGTAAATTTAATGAAGTGGTGTTGACTCCCCAGAGCATTGGAAAGGCTTTCCTTGCATAGCTTCATTCTTTCCTTGCTGACCACAGTTTTACATAGTTATTCATCACCTGTGAGGCAGTTTCATAGGGTTTCAGCTTGTGCCTCTTCACATCCCTTATGTTCACAGGGCCCTTAGGAGGGTTGGTTAATGAGAAGGTATGGTCTGCTGTACTCAGCTCTCCTTCTCTGTTTCCACTAATTCAGTGGTTTTCAAACTGTGTTCCATGGACCCCAGGGGCTCCACAGTCGGTCATCAGGGGTTTTGCAAAGAGATTGGGGGTAACGGAGGAAGGGGCAGAGAGGTGGCATGCAATCACTGCCAGGCCACTTCACCAAGCTCCATGTCAGCCTTTAGGATAGGGGTAGGAGCTTCACAGCAGAAGTATTATGAAAGAGTTCTGTCACTTTGCTCTAATCCATGAGCACAGAGAGATAGTTAGCCATGTTAGTCTGAAGTCAGGTAGAAGGTGGGACAGGTTGCACCTTATACACTAACTAAATCAGAGCTACATTGCATGAGCTTTCATCAGACAATAAAAGGACATGCACAGAGCAGTGTTTCAATAGAGAGAGTTATTTGAATGCAAAAGACAGGGAAGGAGGAGGGAACAGTGTTGGGAGAGGCAAAAAAGTAATAAACTGTTAGGCACAAAGGGTCAGAAAAGCTAATTCAGGTAATAAGAAGAATCGCTAGTCCCTCTGTAGACAGTACTTAACACAATCCAGTCTGTGGATGATTTCTTGTTCCGCAGTATCGTGTTCAAGTTTATTTTTAAAGTTTTGTTGTCTAAGTACAGCTACTCTGAGGTCAGGATGGAGTGTCCAGGGAGATTAAAGTGTTCTCCACAGGCTCAAGTGTCTTTGTAGAACTGATGTCAGATTAGTGTTCACTTGTTCTTACATGTAGGGATCACCTCATCTGTCTAATGTATTATTGAGTGCCTGACTTGAAAAGTTGGTAAAAGTTGGTGTATGGATGAATTAGCTGGCTGAAACTCAATGCAGAGCATATTAAGGTGACACTGTGTTGGTTCAAGGAGGCAGTGAGAGAAAGTGACAGTTACACCTGGCTTTTCACTGAAGGTTCCAAGTTACGGCTAAAACAGAAACAGTTGAAAACTGGAAATAATAGTTTTTCAAAGCCCCGAAGACGACAAAGTGATCAGCAAAAATTAGATTAGAAAATAGCAGATTTGATGTTATTAGCCTTATCTTTGTCTTTTTGTCCCTCACTTCTTCTCCAGTTACCAGTGGAAAATCCACAATTGTGGCCTTATGAAATAAATGCTAGTGTTCCCTGTTGCACATATGAATAATTCAGATTGTAGCATGGTGATAGAGCCTTGCTGGCATGTAGGAGGTACTGAAGAATTGTAAGCCTGTCTTGTGCAAGCAGACTACGGGAGTCTTTAGCCATATAATCAGGCTGAATGTGGAAAAAGTGGGCCTCTGTTTTATATTTATAATGCATTAATGTAAACCTGAGATCCAGGTACGTTTGTATAGTAGACAGATTCATAGCTGTGTGGGAGCCCTGTGTCGAGAGGAATGTAGTAACAAGGCAAGTAAGGGGTTTTGCCTTGGCTGCAGAGATGCGAGTTTGAGCCCTGCTACCAACGTGGGCTAAAGGCTGCCTCCAGTTAGCTCAGCTGCAAATGGGAATGTGGTTGTTTAGAGTAGGGAGTCATCCTCTCATTACTGCAAGGTACAAAACCACAGTAGGCTGATGAACCATTTGTCTTGGGCAGGCCTTTAACTATATTAGGCAAGTAATGCAAGATAATACCCTCTCTGGCCTGCAGGCATTCTCCATGATGGAGAGGGTATAATGGGACCTGCCACTAGAAGCAGATGTGGCACCTCCTTGTGGCCACTCCAGTCCCATCTCTCTTCTCCTCTCTGGCTAATCAAGGTACCTTCCTGTACTTTCCTGCTGCACCTTCAGTAGTATTTTGAATTCAGGAGGCTGCCCAATCCATCAGAGCGATTCTTTCATTTCTTTCCACCAGCCTCTCATCCCATCACTCAGTTCAGTCCACCAGGCTCTTGCCCTAAATAAATATTCCCATTTAGGGCTTTGTCATTATCCCCAACTGTCAGTCCTCAGTTAGGGGCTCGCAAATCACCACCCTCACATTCAGCTGTCTCTCTCTCCCTCTCTCGCTGCAGTCTTTAACAGTCCTTTGTCAACTGCAGCATCTTCCCTGAGCACCCTCACTAGTCCCCTACCACCCTTCAGCCATCCCCGTGCCTCACATTTCAAACAGCAACCTAAATTAAAATCTAAATGTGGTCAGTTGCAGCTGCAGTGCTTTTCTCCAAGCTCTTTTCAGGTACCTACTCAGATCTGTTGGCTTCTCCCAGCTCAAGCCCTCCTAGGCCTACTTACGGCTCCCCCCAGTCTCCAGTACTGCTTCTCCACTTAGTACAGGGAACTCCTTCAGCTGCACAGTCTGGGGCTCCCTCACAGGAGCCAAGCTTATATGTCCCTATTCTATACCCACTTCTAGTCACCTGACCTCTGATCCCCTGGGCCAAGCTCAGGGGTTTTCCACTTCGACAGTCTGCAGGGGAATAGCTTTGGCCTGCTTCTTTATGGCGTGTGTACCTCCTATGGGTTGCTAACAGGCTCTTTGCAGCTAGCCTCCCTTCATGCTGTATGCCATAGCCTGCCTTCCTGTAGCACTGTACTTACTTCCAGTGACAGGTGTTAAGGGGTTCCCTGTTACAGAGGGATTGCAGGCAGTTTTGCAGGTCACGGGTCAGTACATGATATTTTTTTCAGGGCTAAGAGGTATCAGTGGTCTGATTGTGAAGGTTAAATGGTGGCTAGGTAAGGGCACAGGTAAGTTTGTCATTGCAAACATTACTGTTAGTTTTCAGACTTTTGAAAAATAAAGATGGTCTCAAACCAAAACATTGGATCCCAGTTCACCACAAAATTTGGAAACTTCAAATCCAGGTCCAGACTTTACAGCTCAGACCTGTATTTAACATACTTCCAGATTTCCTGATTTTTGTATGTTTAGAAAATTCCTTTTAGTATTAGAAAATCATTGTTCATTAGGTCCTTTTTCATGGTACCTGCAGTCATTTTTTTGGAATAGATATTATTTTTAAGGCAGTCAAGAAACTCAAAGATGTCTGTTTTAAATTATTTTCAAAATCTTCTGTGCAGGTTTCTCCCACCTTGATGTCATGCTTGTGGAATGCTATGATCCAAAAGGTGACCAGTGGAATATTCTTCAGACACCTATCTTGGAAGGCCGCAGCGGACCTGGATGTGCAGTTCTTGATGACAGCATTTACCTTGTAGGAGGCTACAGCTGGAGCATGGTGTGTACCCTTTTTTCTGAAAATGGTTCCTCTTACCATCATTATTTACATCTCCCAAAAAACCCCCACTGTGCTGTTTCTTTTCTGTCTTCTAGGAAACATTGAAAGTCTAACTCAGGGGCTGTCAAAATCTTTGATGCACCAAAAATATATCCCCATGGTTGATTTGTTTGATTGGCTTGTGAAATTGTTATTTATCAATCATTATAAGAAATAGTTTTATTTTTCACTGAGTGTGAATTCAATACAAAGTTCAGGACCCACATTTGGAAAAAATGATAGTGGTTTTGCTGCCCACCTTTTATACGGGACCATCATCTAGATTACAAGGACTCTTGATCCTTGTAATCTAGAGTCTAGATTGTCTTACTGAAAGCAAGAGTGTTCGACTTATGGAAGTGAATAAAAAGTAAGCCTCTCAAGAGAGAGGACTCCCCCAGGAGGAGAGAGGCCAAGGTTCAAATTCAGGTCTCCAAGACTGTTTAATGCTGCCTGCTGCTAAGACTATTTATGTGTTTTATATTAAGCAGCGGTTGATTTAAAAAAAAACAAACAAAAAAACAAAAAAAGTAGGGACCAGAATCCAGGTGCCTCACAGCGCTGATTTGTGTCACAGTGCACCTTAGGCAGAAGTTAGGCACATAGGTGGATCACATCTTAGCATACTCATGAGCTGAAGTTGAGGTAGCTAAGGATCTTTTCAGACAAAACGGAGTTACCAAATGATGCTAAGCACCTACATTTTTTTTGCAACCATTAAAGCAGGGTTGGTTGTGAGGTAGTCAACTAAAAATCACCTATGTTCTGTTTAGCCACATTTGAGAATGAGTGGTAGTCAATGATTATTGGCTACAACTGTGCAAAAGAACCCAAAAAGCTGCTGACTGAGGTGACATGCAAGCAGTGTATAGGGGCATCAGGAAAGTTCTTGAGCCTGTTCAGAGGAAGATCGCTCCTTTAAAATGCCCCACAGGTGAAGTCATCAATGACCACAATAAGGAGTTGAACAGCGATGGGTTGAACATTACTCAGAATTCTACTGTTGTGAAAATGTGGTTCATGACTTCTCTCTCGATGTACATGAAGACCTTTCAACCCTGACAACGCTCGACCATGAACCTACTGTAGATGGAGTAGAAAAAAGCATTGATCAGCTTGCTTGTGGTAAAGCCCCAGGTACAGATTGCATACTGGCTGAAGTTAAGTGTGGGAAATCCGTCCGCCTCTTCCATGTGCACGAACTAATATGTATGTGTTGGAAAAGAGTTGTCAAGATATGAAGGATGTAAACATAGTCACTGCACAAAAACAAAGGGGATATGAGCAACTGCAATAACTATTGCAGTATATCCTTACTTTGCATCATTGGGAAACTGTTTGCCAAAGCTGTCCTGCTAAGACTGCAGACCCTTGCAAACACAGTCTACCCTGAGTCTTAATGTGGTTTCAGATCTGGTAGATCCATTACGGATATGATACTCTCCTTAAGAGACACCTACAAGAAAAGTTCTGTGAACAAAGGAAATCTCTGTACATACAATAGCATTTGTCGATTTCACCAAAGCTTTTATTCTTGTCAGCAGAGACTGTTTGTTCCAAATCCTGAAGAAGATTGGCTGCCCTCCTAAGTTTCTGAGTATCATCAAGTCCTTCCATGTCAGTATGCGTGGAACAGTGCAATTCGATGGGTCACGTTCAGAAGAATTTGAAATCAAGAGCAATGTCAAACAGGGCTGTGTCCTTACTCTGATGCTTTTGGGGATTTTCTTTGCTGTCCTACTCAGATATGCATTCAGTGGCTGTTCAGAATGCGTACGGGAAACTCTTTTAACTTTGCTCATCTCAAAGTGAAAACAAAAACCCGAGAAGTTCTTGTCCATGAAATTCTCTTTGCTGATGACTCAGCATTGTTATTCATTCAGAAGCAGGACTGCAAAGTCTCATGGATCACCTTTCTCATGCCTGTGAAGATTTCGGTCTGACTGTTAGACTAAAGAAGACAGTAGTCATGGGTCAACAAGTTGACCGCCCTCCCAAAGTTAGAATAAACGATGAAAACCTGGAAGTAGTTGAAAAATTAACTTACTTGAGCTCCACTGTCTCTCAAAATCTTGGCTTGGAAGCCAAAATTAATGCTTGTATTGGAAAGGCAAGTGACGCTGTGGCTCAACTTCAAAAGAGAGTTTGGAAAAACAGAGTGCTCACTTTGTTGACAAAGATCCCTGTCTACAGTGCTTGCATACTTAGCTCTTTATTGTACGGCAGCGAAACATGGACTCCTTATGCCAAAGAAGAAAGATAACTGAACAGTTTCCATCTTCAATGTCTTTGCTGTATCCTGGGCATAACATGGTGTGATAAAATCTCCAACTCCACTCTTCTGGAACAGGCCAAGATATTACCCCGTATATTTGTGCTCCTGAGACAGACATATCTCCATTGGTTAGGACATGTGAACCAGATAAGCAATAGTCAAATCCCCAAGGACATACTCTATGGTGAGCTGACCACTGGCAAACATCCAAACATCAACTTGGATGGCCCAAACTCTGTTTTGTTGTTGTCTGCAAGAAAAACCTTCATGAGCTGCGCAGCAATGGCCAATGCTGGGAATCAGTTGTTTCAGACCACTGCAAGTGCAAAGCCACTGTATAGCAGGGCCTACATCACTTCAAGATGGAGAGAGTCAATGATGAGTTAGCAAAGAGGCATCAGAGGGAGGCATGACAAAATGATACTTGGCATGCCAGTGCAAGCTCAACCGAGTTTGTATGTGCAACTTGCCGGAGGGTCTGCTTGTTGAGCATTGGACTCCTCAGCCTCTCAAGAAGCTGTGGTGGGACCCAATAACTTACCAAGGGCACAATCCCCATGGTTTCCAGAGACCAATGGCTGCCAGTGAATGAATGAATGAAATTTGAATCTGCCCATAAGTCTGCAAACACTGATGCCTAAATTACATTGGAAAATAAGTATACATGTTGTGAAATGGAAATTGTACCGAACAAAAGTGATTGTACTCTGGCAGAATTGGGAGTCAGGTGATATAAGGTATTAATCTTTACTCTGCCACTGGCTCACTGCGTTGCCTTGGGCAAGTCACTTTGCATTTGAAGTTCCCCCAAATGGGTTTATTATTATTGGAAGATGAGAACACCTCTCAAAGCAGTATTAATTAATGTCATATGGTGCTTTGAAGCCAGAATTTATTTCATTGGTGCAGGAATGAGTCCTTAAGGTGCTGCAGAGTTATTCATTGTATTTTTGTTTGCAACAGTGTATCTGCATGTACAGTTTCCATTTGACACTCATGTGCACATTCTGTAAGTGTAAGTAAAACCCAGTGTTTTCAAAAATTTAGCTCTTTCTGTTGATTTTGATATTAAATACAAGTTTTTATTTTATTTTATTTATCTTGCTTCCTTTGTTTATGGGAATAGCCCCACAGGCTTGGATTGAAAACTTTTATAATCAAGTCTGATTGTCCTCTTGTTTATACCAGATTCACATCACTGTAAAATAATGACTTCTGATTTTTCACCTGAGTAAGGGAAAGGAACTCTGTATGTTTTTTACATCATCTCTGAATATTTTGGGTGTGAGTGTGTGTTTGTGAGTTTGTGAAAGAAGATGCTGCTTGAGCTTATGTTCAAGGTAGTTCCAGTTGTTTAAAGACTTTTAGCATCTTTTCTTCATGTGGTTTCCACGTAAGCCAAAATATTTTAAAATTATTATGATTAATCTGGGGCGCAGTGATACAAAAATATGTAGTTTGGTGGAACAGAGTAATGATTTTGGTTGCCTCAGTCTGTGTATACTCAGTTTAAGACACCATTAAAGAAGCCTAATGACTTTCAAAAATCAGTACTCAGCACTTTATAAAATCAGACCTATTTAAAGACTCCTAGGTAAGACATCAATGACCACTAGTTGTTTTTGGAAAATTTGGCCTGTTATCTTTAATCCAGTTTGCCATTTGGATTCTGCTTCCATGGTGTTTCAATGAGACTTTGTTTTATTATAGGGGGCCTATAAATCTTCGACTATTTGCTATAGTCCTGAGAAGGGAACCTGGACAGAACTAGAAGGAGATGTGGCTGAGCCACTTGCTGGCCCTGCTTGTTCAACTGTCATCCTGCCAGCCTGTGTACCGTACAACAAATAACAGCCCCGGAACATTGAAATGAACAATGTTGCATTCTGGAAAGTAATGACGGGTGACGTAAATATTTTAATAGAACAGAATTCCTGGTAAACAAAACTACTGTAATCAACCCCTTATTTCATATTTATGCTTTAAAAGCAAACTAGAAAAAAAAATCTTGTCCCATCTCAGATAGATGCCGGTGTCTTGTGAAGCAAGTAGCTAGAACACACCGAACATTACATGCTGACAGACTGCCATTTCAGACTGATTTTAACTTTTTCCAGCTACAGAGAGATTCCTCACATCAATTTTAACTGTAAAAAATGAAGGCTAAATTTCATGTTCAGCCTGAAAAGACAAGATCAGTATTGTGCATTGTATTCTACCTGCATGTGATCTATGTTGAAGTCATGAGGATGTTGTGTTCATGAATGCTTCAAAATTCAGATAGTAACAAGCTCACACTGCATTGCAGAATTGTCTCCTCTGTAATCCTATCCTACAGCTACTTCACATGCTCTGCAAGCAACACAGCATCAGAGGATCATAAAAGGTAAAGAAATATAATTCGTTTTTTGCACAACTTGGCTTCTCATACACTCTGCCTTCAAAGTCCCCCTGTGTAAGTGCAGCAAAGAGCAGACTACAATGGAAGTCATGCTTTACGGAGCACTTCTTGCAATAGTGATTTAGGGATTAGGAACGAATTCTCCTCTTAGCTACAGTGGAGTAAATGCACAGTCATTCCTCAAAAATCAGCGGGATGAGTGTTTTTACTTTGGTGTAACTGAAATTCTGGCCTATAACTCAAATCCTGGGTTAAGACTGTAAGTTATTACTGTAACCTGTTAAAAGAAATCCAATCTGCTATTACAATGAGCATACAATAATTCTTTTCTCATTTCCGCTAACCTGTTAGAAGTGAACACAATTACTATTTGCTTCCAAAGACAAGAGTTTAAATATAATTGTGCCTCTTCAAACTCTTTAATCAGTATACGCAGTTTTGGAGGGATGCTGGTAAATAGCTAAAATTCTCATCTGTGATTTACCTTAAAATATGTATGATCAGAGGGGTTTTTTCTCCATTGATCCAGAGAAACATGAGGATGGATTCTCTGCTGCCTTCTGCTTTGTATAGTTATTTACGCATTGCATAGAAAATCCAAAAGGCTATTAGGGCAGAATGGTAGGATTTTGCACCCACTTTATGGAGTTTTAATTGTTGACACTGGGGATAAGTCAATGACAAATCAAGTCCTATGAATTTTATGCCTATGTCTTCTTTTTGGTGGCTCCACAGCAGTATTTCATTTACAATACTGTACGTGATTCTCTGCTGCCTGTCTGCTAGTATACTCATTTATACCTGTGCAAAATACATGTAAAACACTCCAATTTACTCACAGTTTGCATCCACTTTACACTTAAGGCCAGCTTCTCAGCTGGCATAAATTAATATAGCTCAATGCATTCGAGTTGATGCTGCCTGAGGATCTTGGGTTTTTATTTGCAAGTCCATAAACAGATACACTGGGTGACAGGCAGTGGAGAATTAAACTCAAAGCTTTGCATATTTTTGTCAATATCATTTGTTGAGGATAATGGTAGAAAAACAAGAAGCAAAAAGCTACTGTCTGTTGGCTTCTGTTGCAGTAGGAATAGACACGAAGGAGAAATCATTATTTGATTTGTAAAGTAGGAAGAAAAAGAACAAATATGGTTAAAAATTTCACTGGACATTCAAGAGTCTAAGAGAGTAACATAAATATTGGGGAAGACAGATCATGGGACTGCTTCTCCATGTCATTGCTCCAGTTTTTTACAGTGTAAGTCCTTGCTTGCAGTAGAATTACACAGATGTAAAAATGAAGTAACATATTACAGACTGAGGCTGTATAAATGCAATAAATTAATGAATGAGGCAGCTGCACATCTAGAAAAACTTGTTTAAAGAAAATAATTCTCTGAAGCCACTCCGTAATGTGCTGGGTGGTTTCCCAGGCATAATCACTAAGGAACTCGTAAAGGTGGAGTGTATACTCTGAAATCTCAACCCATTTCTACTGTATAGTGCAATCTTAGTTGGTTTTGTATTTATTTGTATTGTTCAGATCCAAGGGATCCCTTGTAAAATATATTGGTGCAATCATGACATTTTTTCTTTTCTGTTGAAAGTATATAAATAGAAATATATATAAAGAGGAAACCTGTTACAGTACTAAATGAAGAAACCTCAAATGACATTTAAGATCATGATAAGGTCTGCCATACAGCGCTGACTGTCACCTGTCTCTACTAAAATGTACCACTTTAAAGGGTATTTGTTGTCCTTTTTAGTGGTTCTTTTTTTTTACCAAGATAATTTAAAGATTTATGAGGACTGTATGTAAATCTTTCTATCTTTCAGGAAGGCATGACCAAGGCAAGTGCTAACTGAATAAATAAGTCAGACTGTAAATTTTGTACAGTATTAGAATGTGTAAATGAAGCTTGCTTGTAGGGGGAAAACTTTAAATAAAACTTTATGTACTAATTCAACTGTCTGCCATATTCCTACTTATAAAGTGTATGTATAAATAATATCTACATTAAATTCTTTGGAAGTTTTTTATTATGTAGATGTGTAAACATTTTTATTTTGTGATTATGCATAACCAGTTCCCTCTTCTCCAGGCATGCTCTACTCGATGTTGTAAAGGTACATTCAGGGGAAGAATTTGGTCCACTACATGCTTCATATCTATTTAAATTAGTGAAAGTCCTATGCACATGCCTGAGGTCAGACTATGACCCCAGGAAAATATAAATCCTGTTACACATTTGTGAAATCTCTGCCACCTCTCCATCCCTTCTTCAGATCCTCATGTCTTAGTATACTCTGCCTAGTGGACCAGGAGACTTAACATTAATCCATTTTATGATAAATTCAATAAAAAGGGCTCTCTCAGTGAAATAGTCTTCACTTTGTAAAATAAGTTATGTTTATGAGGATTCTTTTCTCTTTAAAATTTCCCCTAAGCTTATTATGTGCGTTTCCCTTATTACCTGGAAAACCCTGATTTAGAAGCTAGAATGGGTAGTGGGTCTGATCTGGTTTGAGGATATAAAGACAAAAATTTTGCAGTGTTGCCAGTATTGCCAGCTCTCATGATTTTTGGAATTGTTCTTAAAGTCTGCGCTTCAGGAGCTCTTTCTTTTATATATAATATATTTTTGAAGGACATATTCTTGCCCTTCAACGTAATCATGCAACAACAAGGTGTGGTGAGACTCTTACCCTCTCCAACAAACAGGGTAGTGTTGCTCCGTAATATTCTAGGATGCACAGAAAGAGAGAAAGGCATCCTAGTATGCCAACCTTTATGTGTGTCCTGAAGTAGAGTATAACCTGCACTGTAGGGAATAGCTCTTTCATCAGGTAATGCCAGCTCCTGTAAGGTGCTACCCACCCACATGGTCTCTTAAAAGATGAAGCCCTAAAGTTTTACTTCAGAAGTTATTTGCAAGTTTTCCTTAGCCTTTGCTTATTTTGTGTCTTCCTTCTATGAAAGTGCTTGTCTAGTTAGCCTAACTCAGATGTGAGCAAAATCTGGCCCATGGCAGACTCCATTTCCCAGCAGCTCCTGTGGCAGTGGCTCCTTCTGGCTGCCACCACCTGACTCAACCCGGCGGCCTCAGCAGCCCAGCCTGTCCGCCCCACACCAACTGCCAGGGCTGGGACCCACGCAGGCAAGGTGCGTGGCTGGGTGGCTGGGATAAGGCCACAGCTGGGAGTAAGATGGGTGGGTGGGACTGGTGAGACCCCAGGATCTTGGCGTGGTGACAGCATAGGGCTGGGGCCAGAGTAGAGCCATAACCCGCTGCCCACATACCCCTGTGCCGAGCATGGGTTTTGTGGGCAGGCACGTGCAGGGAGCGGATCACGGCTCTGCCTCCCGCTGTTGCCATCCCGAGATCCCTGCCCCAGCCCCAGAGCAGCTCCCCGCCCAGCTGCGCGCCCTGCCCGTGCAGCTCCTAGCCCGTCTCTGTGGAGACCCCGGGATCGCGGGGCCGTGACACTGTAGGGCTGGGGCAGGGCCCCGATTCTGCGGTCTTGTGTTGTCACATCACTGTGCTGTCACAATCCCGGGGTCTCCACGGAGACTGGCCGGGGGCTGCGCAGGCTGGGGCTTCTGGGAAATTAAGTCTGGCTGCAGGCCAGATCCACCATTTTCCCCACCCCTGGTCTAACTACATTTGTAACCCAACATATGCACAAAATTCATGGAAATCCTCACAAAGGACTAAGTCCAAATTACCCACATACAAAATACTGCAGTTCTCTTGTTTTGAAGATTAACTCGCTTTGCATTTTCTTTCTTAAGCTGAGCAGGTTGGGTCTGTGTGAGGGGAGCTAGAAATTGCAAACAAGTAACAATGAAAGAGCACTACAATTTAATCAGGAAAATGTATGCTATTGAAAATCTAAGATATACATTCTGATTTGTAGAATAGGATATGTTTTGCCTCTCTAGTTAGGCCTTTAAAATTCAAACCAAAGAAGTAGTGATCACAGACCTGGAGGTCAAGAGTAGCTAGTAGGAGGAGAAACTACACTAATGAATTCTAGAGGGCTTGTAATGCCATAAAAGATTCAGTTAATCTGCAGCATAGATGTTGATCAGTGGAACTGAACCTAACTCTTTGGACCTTGTCAGATGTATTCTGTGCATGTCAGTGTTCCACACCAATTACAGATTTTAGAAGATGCTCTCATGCAAAACTATGTGCCCTAATATATAAGCCAGCTCAGATGTAACTAAAATTAAAATCTGACTGTGGCAAATCTCTGTGATCCTGATATATGAAAATCCAAATAAATGATTTGTTCACAGAAATGAAAAATAACTTCAGTAGGAAATTTCAAAATTACTTATGCAGGATTAATCCAGTTCAATGAATGCATCTTACGTTGATTAATAAAGCGTCCATGAATTGCAAAATAAAACTAGAGGTGACTTGCGTGCTGTTATATTTGTATACTTTACTGGAGCTGGAGAGAAGTGTATGCACATAAGGAGACGTGGTCAACCAATGTATTGCTTTAATTGTAAGGGATTGAAAACAAATATTGATTTCCTAATTCTATTTTCTCCCCACAACTGCAATCTACTTTTAAATTGTTTTACTTCTTTCTTGAAGAGTATAGTCACCACATTTACCTACCAAAATGCTGAATAAGTACAGGGCAACTAGCATGTTTTCTACAATGACTCTAGTCATCATCTGAGTGACATCTGCAGCTTTCACTGGCAAAAATGCAGGGACTTAAGCATTAGCTTACCTAGATGTGCATCCCTCTGCTTGCACACAAATTAGAATTCATCTAGTAGCACCATCTTTTTATGACTTGTTGCACTTGAATTTAAATGACCTTAAGTGAAACCTTGCCAGTGACCAAATAGGTGGGAACAGATACAAGGAAATTATTTGGTTCTTTCCTTTTTTAAAATTTTTTAACAAGTCTTGCATTCTCTTGAACTGTTCTTGTTTACCAACTTCCAAAGAGCAATCTGTTGGATTGCTATTGGTCTATTGGAGAACCTGCTCTTCAGTTCAGAAAATACAATTAATCATCATAATTTAAACAAAAGCAGTGCTTATTAATGGCTGTGGTGAATTAGCTACAAGTATCTTCCAAATGTCATTGAACTCCTTTGATTTAGGGATGCTTCTGTTTTTTCATGCCATTATGAAGGTGTCAGAATCCAACAGATATTGAACAGAAAGTATCTGATTCCCACAGGGGTAATGTCAATAATATTTTACCTATTTGAAGAATTTGCAAGAATTCGTAAGAAATATAGTTTGAAACTTCTTACCACAACAACTACATTCGCCATAAAAAGGAAAACCCTAAAAAGCCAGGAAGTCTTTGATTCAAGAGGCTAATTGTTTATCAAGATACTCAAATATGTACTATTCTAGAGGTTTGTGCCTCAAGAAGTCTGCAGTGTAAATCTGAATAAGCCATATAATGTTTACCATTTGTAAGGATAATCTGGGAATCTAAATTAGTTGGTTAATAGAATATGGAACCCTCTACTTCTGGGCTGTTGGCTTAAATCCAGCTTGGGTCTTAGTAGTAACAGTTCATATTGTAATAGCATCTGAAGACCCAGCCAGACTGACAATAACAAAGTCATTATTCTCTGATAATTTTTGTGGCCAGGGCACAATAAGTTTGGAGTGCTCTGTTCAGTTCCAGTGGTACCAATAAATAGTCTTGATTAGCCATCACAGCCAAGATTTGAATAGACATAAAAGCTGTAAACATGCCTTTTCCTCTAAAACCACCTTACCAAAACAGTGGTAAGGCAAGTGGTAAGACAGCTGCTGCTGTCTACATTCAAGCTAGGGACAGAAGTTACATATAAACCGGTATAAAAGATTGGAAACCATTCTGAAGTCTGAAACACAGCAGAAGTTCAGTGCACATAAACTGCTTTCAAAATGGCTGAAACCAGTTTAAGATAAACATGGATGGATGTAGTATCAGACTTAACTGAATTTGGTTAAATGGGTTTACTGAACATCTGTGCCAGATCCCCTGCAGATTTAAGTTAACTCACAGTTCCCTAGCATCCCAGAATGCTTTGCACCTCCCATGCAAACCTCCAGATACCACAGAGGGTGGGGTGGGGGGCTAGCCTTGGCCCATGCTGTCTGCTCTAGCTGAGGTGGGAGGCATGCTCTAGTGCCCCCCAGCTTCTGGCCTAAGCCACTGCAGGCATGTGACTGCTTTTCTGGAAACAAAAGTAAATGTCTGTTCACTTGCTTATCGGTTCAGTCTACACAGTTTAGACTAATCTATGAAGGTTGAATTGATTCCACCTCAGGTTTTTTGACTGTCTGTACTTAGCCTCAGTGGCAAGCACAGAATTTCATCTGTTGGGATATTGGTCTATTTCGTTAGCCCTGAATTTACATAAAAATACAACCTGGAAAAAGCACACCAGAAGAACTTCACTATACTTCTGCTTTCTATTTCTTTCTCTTGTGTGCTATGCAGTTTCTAACGATTTGCCATTTAAGGGCACATCCACACATGCAGGCACGTGTGCTTGCAGAAGCTCAAATAGCAGCTGCACAAATTTGTGCTGGAGCTGTGTACCTCAGCACTTGTGCCTGACCATGCACTTTGGTGTGGAGCAAATTGTGTCATTTGGGTAAACTGACCCTGCCCAGCTTCTCCTAGATCTTTAGCCAGGGGGAGCTAGAAGCTGGGGCCAGCAATTGTGCTGGCCCTAGCAGTATAAAAAGCTACCCTGGTGAGCAGCTCGGGGCTAGTTGCCCTCAGGCACTTCTGAGGCCCAGCCAGTTGGTTCTGGGGACACTACCACTTGTGTCAGTTGGACTGCTGCAGCAGCCCTCACCTAGAGTGGCCCCTGTATCCTCTACCCACTACAGCAGTCTGGCAGTGGGGGCTGCTGCCACCTGTGACAGCATCCACGCCCTTGGACCTGCGGCCCCATGGCCACATGCCTGCCAGACAGGTACCGCACGGCTGTCTGGGCTGTAGTATGGGCACTACAGCAGAGCTGCCTGCACCTCTGGACCAGCTGCCAGTGGGCTGTGGCTGCACAGCTGGCCTTTGTACAGCACTGCTGTCATGTCTTCTGGTGCCCCTGCTCTGCCATCTGGGCAGCTATTGCTCAGAAGATGTGCTTATTGCAGTGGCCCACTTTGAACTGTTGAAACGTGTCCTCCTGGTCCTAAATGGGGGGGGGAGGGTTGGGGGGGTGTGGATGCTGGTTGGATTTTGGGGGGTTCATGGGTGTGGAGTATGTGAGTGGGGATGGAGGTAGGGGGGTTTGTGAAGGTGGGGTTTGTGGCTGGGTGTGTGAGGTTTGTGGATGGATTGTAGGGGGTTTGTGGATGTGGGGTTTGTAAGTGGGTTTGTGGGGGTGTAGATTTCTGGGGGGTTCATAGAAGGGTTCTGGGGGGCCCACAACATGCCTGCACACCCGCCATCCCCCCACAGTGTGCAGCAGCAGCCAGCAGTGGGCCCTTGGGGCTCTCATGGTCTGCTTCAGGCAGAGCCCCCGGCAGTGCACTAGGCCATCTAAGACCTGGGGACTACACTTGCACCATTTTACTTGCACCACTGGGCTAGCCCAGCCCACTGGTGCACGTTTTCAAACAGGTCCAAGCCAGCTTCTGCCGTTATCCAGGGCTACCAGCACTGTCCAAAGGACCTGCACATCATTGGGCCAGGTCAGCTCCTGCCTTCGTGTGCCCTGTGTGCCATTGAGCCAGGCTGGCTCCATGGAGGCAGGAGCTGGCCTGGCCTGGCCCAATGGTGTGCAGCTCATGAGTGCAGTGCTGGGAGCCCCGGGTGAGCCAGCCTGGTCCTGCCCAAAGGCATACACCAGCAGGCTGAGTTGGCTCTGTGCACTATGTGTAGCCCCCAGGTCTCAGGTGGCACAGTGAGCCACTGTGGGGCTTTGCCTGCAGCAGACCATGACAGCCCTGAAGGGCTGTGCACCTTGGAAGTGGGCAGAGGACCCACCCATCCTACCCCTCCCACACAGTCCCCCACCCACACACAATCCTCCCACCCCCACATTCCCGCTTACCAGTGACAGAGTATGGATCTGGGCCACTGCTGCCAACCTTGCCCCACTTCTTTTTGCTCCATCACGCTGAGGCAGTGTGCTGGAGCAGCAGGGGCATGTGGCAGGCATAGAGATGCTCTGGCTGGGTACTGGAGCATCTCTCTGGAGGACCCAGCCACTGGTTGCTTCAGGACACATTCCAGGAGTGTACCCTGCACTACTTTTTTCTAGTGTATTTCTTTTTTTATACCAGGATTTCCCACTATTAAACTTAGAGTCTGCGCTGCAAATATACAGCAAGGGGAACATTTTTTTGTTCCTATTGTGCCTCCTGCAGTATCTCAAACTGCTCTGAGATGCCACAACATGCATGTGCTCACTTACTGGATGCAGCCTAATTCAGCTTTTGTTAAGATTTTTGCACACCAATTCCATATGGCCCATCTTCAGAAAAATGTTAGCTGAATAAGGATACTTTTCATGAATTGAATAAGTATGTACTGAAGAATATTTAGACTGATCCATATTGCCTAGCTCACTGCACAGTTTTCTTTTTGCTTGTTTTGTAATTATGTCTATCCAAATTCTAGGAGTGTGCACACGTACGTACATTATTTATGCATATAAACTAAAAATGTGAAAATTCAATAACCAGTAGAGCTGTATTGTATATATAAGGTTTGTATGGCTATTGAGCTGTTTTTTTACTGTAAACTTAGTGTAATAGTAGTGTGCTTTACTTATTTTTCTAAAAATGTCACCTCTTTAGATACTGAATATCCTGTTAGGCTAAGCTGGAAGTAAAACCACAAGAAGGATGTATACAACCATAGTGGGAGGGCACATTAAACTGTAGATCAAAAATAAAATGGAATAATTACCTTCTGGGAGGAAGTAAATCTTCAAACAAGATTTAAAATTCTTTATTTCCTTTCAAACTAGGTCTTTACCTAACTTGTCCAGTCTAGAGCTGATATCAGGGCAGATCACTTAAAATCCAGAATAAGAAAATGAAAGACTACCTTCCCAACAGTCCTGTCAGATTTCCCATCCCAGGTGAGGAACAAAGATATGATCCAGGTATCCAGTAGTCTCATACTGTCCCCACTTCTTCAGGTCTTACTTACTTGTTCATTTACTCAAACAAATGAACATGGGCCTGATCACATCAGAAAATGTGATAGCAAGCAGTTAGCAAACACATTGGCTTGCCAACACACTTTTGCTTCCTTTGCAGGAATATGATGACATTCGTTGAGTCTGTCACAACACTTCCTCCTCAGAAATACTGTCTGTACATTCACTCTCCCATCACACATTCCAGTGATTTCAAATTGGGTTCAAATAAAAGAATAAAACCCATTACATTTATCCAGCCAAAGCAGACTTTTCTAGAAGAGCATGAGGTTTTTCCTTTTTGATCCCCTAGATTTTTAGCTCTAAGAAGAACTATCTCCATAGTGAAAATCCAGGTTCTGCAAACACTTGCTGTGAATCATAGTTGCTTCAGTAAGTAGTCCCCTTGGGTATAAGTTTTAGTCATTGATTCCAGTGTGTGAGCAGCATCTAAAAGGATTTTAGGATGTTTAACTTTTTTTGTTACTAGACTCCTTTGTAGCTCTGTTTCTGGCATCTAATAAGGTTATTATTAGGAAGCACTATGCATAGTAGTGCAAGTAGTAAAATTTTGAAGGATAGAGCACTTGATATTTGCATTATCAAGACTTTACAAGACTCCCAACTACATATGTGCACATGTGTAGGGATGGAGGAGGAAGTGTGTTATTGCTGCTACATCACGTGCTGATTCTCCTTCCAAAGGAGAAGTACTTTAAAAAGTCTGAAGTCTCTTCAACAGTACAGGCAGTCCTCAGACTTACGACACAATTGGTTCCTGAAAACCGTGTCTTAAGTCGAAATGTTGCAACTCGGAACCAATTTTCTCATAAGAAACAATGTTATAAATGGGGGATTGGTTCCTGAACCAATCAATACCTTATTTTCACCAAAAATACCCCAGAATTTTGTACTTGGTCAATTATAGATGAGTAATATAGCTACACTAATGTATTTATATTGTAAATAGCAATTGTATTGATTTGGAAGGACTTCTTTGAGGTGACTTTGCTGGATTTTTTGAAGGGCTCTTGGTTGGACTTTTTGAAGGGTTGTTGGCTGGAGTCTTCTCAGGAGTCTTGGCTGCAGGTTTTTCTGACGTCTTGTCTTCTTTCTTAAAGAAAGTATCCAAGGAAGTTT
Organism: Alligator mississippiensis; assembly: GCF_030867095.1. Lineage (NCBI taxonomy): Eukaryota > Metazoa > Chordata > Crocodylia > Alligatoridae > Alligator > Alligator mississippiensis. Next base: position 80,664,983 of record NC_081826.1, read on the forward strand.
GGACAGATGTTCTCCAGGGAGATAAGCGATGCAGCGAACTTGTTCGCTGGCATGGCGTTGCATTGGATCAAGCATTGTAAAGTCAAAACTGATGTCATAAAGTTGAAACAGGGTATCAATTTATAAACGTTGTAAGTGCGAAATGCTGTAACTTGAAACGTTGTAAGTTGAGGACTGCCTGTACATGAATTAGACACATGAAAAAGTGGTTTGAAGATGTTTTTAAAACGTTCAACATTTACAAGTATTTATTTGTATCCCAAAAACACCTTAACTATGTAAAGTGCTGACTAGGTTTGTGAGCTGATCCCAGTGACAAATATGTGATTTTTTTTAGAGCATTTAATTTGGGGGGGGGGGGGGAAATAACAATATTTGGAACTCATTTTTGATAACTATCCCTCTAGCTATCTGAATATGTTAAACTCTCAAGGATGATGAAATGCACAGATGTTTAGCCTCAACCCCCTTACTAATTTTACTTGTGACCATTTTATGGTGGTTTCATTCCCAGACTGAATTGGTGCACCTTATGTTTCAGAGCTTGGTTTTCAGATCTTATGCCCAGAGCCTTTGCTAGCGCTTTTGGGAAGGACTCAAGAATGTTATCTTAACAGCTAGACCCCACCTTAACCTGACCAAAAAAGAAGCAATTGGAGAATGAACTGCTCTCTGCTTTTACTGGGTATGTTTAATTTTGAGTTGTTTATCACATACTGTGGGATACTCTGGGCACCAAGACTGTGACTATCATTTTAAAAAAGAGAAATACCAATTATACACAATTTGGGGGAAGCTTGCAGACTCTATCAAGAGAGCTGTCAATATGATGCACATTTTCATTTGCAGCAAAAGCTTTAACTGTTGCTAGCAATATCCTGGCTAAATTAAACAGTGATGTAATTACAATGAAGTCAACAGAACCCTGAATTCTAAATTTGATAAAAGAAGTAATTTTATTTTCTCCTCGGCCATTTGTAGTGCAGCCTAATATCTTAATCTGTTTTCTAGTTAAACTCTTCAGGGTTACAGTTTTAAAAATGTATCCTCCAATTTGCAGATACAAAATACTTGATTCTACAAAGTTTGTGAATAGTTAGAGATGCAAAGCCAAGTTTTTTCACCCTACTTTCCAGATTGTGAGTGCAAATCAGGAAACTAGAATTCAATATTCTATATTTTAGATGGTCACACACATAAGTGCATTTGCAAGTTTTAATATGCAAATTGTATGACAAAAGAGAAGCCCAACCTTAGGTTTTTGGAAAATATACACTTTGGAGTCCCATACTGTAGTTATTTGCTATATTCAATGAATTTTGATATATATGTGATGTCAAATTAATGTTTCTAAAGGCATAGACTTGGAAATATGGTTCTTCTCCATCATATGCTTTTTTTGATCACAGTCCTAGCTCTTAAGGCCTGAAAGAGATCAATATTGTGAAAATAAATAAGCAGATAGCACGCTTAATGCCACTGTCGTTGCTTGTTATAATCTACTGAATAGGGCAGAAACTCATAGGAAAGTAGGGCTGGAAGGGACATTACACCGTCATCTAGTCCACATCCTGACCAAGGCAGGATAATACCTGACTAAACCATCCCAGCTTAGTGTCTGTCCGAACTTTTCTTGATAATTACATGGGATGGAGATTCCACAGCTCTAGGTAGCGTGTTCTAGTGATTGAGCACCCTCATACTCAGAAAGTTCCTCCTAATTTCCAACTTAAATTTTCTGTGCTGAAACTTGAGGCCATTATTCATAGTCCTGCCCCTACGACTACAGAGAAAAGCCCATCTCTGTCCTCTCCCTACTCGCCCTTCACATTTTTGGAGACTTTTATCAAATCCCACCTTGGTCATTTCATCTCCAGATTAAATAACACTAGCTCTTCCAGACTTTTCTCATAACTCTTGCTTTCCCAGCCCCTAATCATTTTTTTCACTCTGTGTTGGACTCATTTCAGTCTGTCTACATCGTTCTTGAAGTGCAGGATTCAAAACAGGACACAGTACTCCAACACTTCACCAATACTGAATGGAGCACAAGAATCACTTCCCTTGATTTGCAAGTGACACTTCTGTTGATACAACCTAGTGGGTTTGTCTACATGAGATGTTTTACTGTGCAATAGACTAATTTACTGCACAATAAAGCATCAGTATCTACACATATGAACCATCTATTGTGCAGTAAATTAGTCTACTGCACAGTTAGCTACTACCTGTAAATACAGCACAATAGAGCATGTGTAGATGCTGACCAGAAGGGGGACAGTTCCCGGCTAGCTCCAGGCTGCTCAAGGAAATTTTGGTGTAGCCCACCGCAGGCTGGGAGCTGCCCCAGAAACGGAACAGCTCTCAGCCAGCCCCAGGCTGCCCCAGGAAGTCCTGCTGGGCACGGGGCTTGTACCCATGTGCACAAGGCTGGGAGAACTCTGCAGTGGCAGCTGTCTCCTGGCCCCATGCACATCAGGACCCTTCCTGATCTGTATGGGGCAAAGCGACACCTGCTGGTGCAGCCAGCAGAGCTCTCCTGGCCCCATACACATGGGGACCAGCCCCATCATAGGTGGTAGAAGGCGGGGGCTAACAGGGCTTTGTTCCCCAAATGTGGGGCAGTGGTAGGGCCAAAAGACAGCCTAGCCATGGGCTGCCAGTGCAGCAGGGGTGGGGAAGAAGTGGGACTGTGGGTAGGGGAGGGGCAGGTGCTGCACAGCAGGTGGGGTGCAGGACTGAGCTGCAAGTGGCTCATCTGGGGGACATGGTTTCTGCTGCTACACACACCCTGGGAAGCATGGGGATGTGTGGCCCTGCATCTGCATGGGGCAGGGCAGATTGCCGTTGTGGGCTGGGGCCCAGGCAGCACCAGACTCTCCCAACTCGGGAGGCAGTTGGGGCTGGTGCGGGGATGGGGAGTGGCATAGTCATTGGCATGGTGAGCGCTTGTGCTGGGCAATGACTGCAGGTGCGGGAGAAGGGGCAGCCCCACGGGCGCAGCATGCCCCGACCCCAATCCTGTTCCTGGGCCTGGCTCCGCTCTACTCCCTCCCGATCCCTGCAGGGTCCCAGCCCCAGCCCCACTCCTCCCCTCCCACGGCCCTTTCCCCTCCCCCCTCACACCTTCCCTTGAAGACTTTCTTGCCTGGGGGGAAGGGGCACATGCACGCACTCATGCTCAACCCCCTCAAAAAAAACTTTCTCTCTCCACCTATGAGCCCCATACTCCCTTCCAGGCCCTGGACTGGCACCCCAGGGAAGCCTGGGGGGAGCCACCTTGTACTGGGCTGCTCCCATTGGAAGCAGATTTGCTCCCACCTGGGAGCATTTCTAGATGTGCTTCCAGGGAAGGCTTACTGCACAGTATTTTACTTCACAATAAGCCTTTATAACATTAATAGAGTGTGTAGATGTGCCCAGTATGCTGTTGGTCTTTTTTCACAACAAGAGCACACTGTTGGCTCATATTTGTCATAACTAAAAGCAACTATGCCTATGTCACAAACAAGAAACGAAACTTAAGCCTTCCTCGCTTTCCATTGTAATTGGTCAGAGTGAAAGGGAATATCCCCGCAATAAATCCCTGCAATAAAACCCTGACGAAAACTGCTGTATAATTGGCGATTCTAACACAAACCAGATGACGTGGCATAAATCAATTGGTTATAACACAAACAAAACCAGCTTGCACTTCCGCCCTAATCGGAGAACTCTGAACACACACAGCAGAGTAACTTGGCGGTTTGATCACCCACCAATAACTCCCCGTCATCGTTATCATCAAACCCCCCCCCGCAGGCTCATCAGCTCAGTCACGGCATCTCGTTCATCATGCACGGTCGATTGTAACCAGATACGTACACTCGGTTGTAACTAAAGCAAGTCTGCTACCTGCATCGTATTTCATCCTGAGGCGGCGTAAGTAAACAATCTCCTATAACCAACACGCGTCTGTGCCTGGTTAATTTCACTCCATCCATTAATTACCCACCTGTCAAGTCAAAAATCTAAACACCCGGTGGGAGTCAAAAAGCAGCTGCCGGTGGCTGCTCTGATTCTCGACATGGCATCACGAACAGGATCTGGGGGAAATGTGATGGAGGTGGAATTAATTAAGAACTGCCCCTGGCGCAGTGGGGGGCACCGCGCAATTAACGCGGATGAACTGTGGGCCCACATCGCCTATCACCAAGCGGGTGGAGCGGAGACGGGGTGTGTCGGTGGTTACTTCTCGCTAAAAGGGGACAAAGGGGTCACCAAGGAATGGGTAACAGATCTAAGCCTTGGGGCGTTTGGCTGTGTTATGGGTGGCAACCGGGTTCTATACAGGCCACGGGAGGAAACGAAAACGATCTCCCTGGCCTGAGTAAAACTGGCGGGCGCAACAAATCCAACTCCTGCCCAAGAATACGCCCACTGTATATGCCATGTACGGGAGGGCGGGGACCCGACACTGGCCGACAAATTTGGTTGTCCAACTCTGGCGCTCGGATCGCGCGGCCGTGAGCTCCTAACCCAACTCCGCGAAAGTTTGGAAACTGAGGGCTGCACTGCAACAAAATGGGCGGGCCCAAAGTGAGACAAAGGAAAGATAATAAATGTGCTATTCCGTGCCTTTACGGGTTTGTTGCGGGAAAATGCGGACTTAGAGGGTCAGATGGCCACAACTGGGAAATTGGCCATGGAGGCGGTGGTAAAGGACGGTCACAAGCAACCACTCAAAAATGGCGCTGAGGAAAAAGGGACGTATGCGCCACCGCCCGAAAATGGCGCCGCAGAAAAGGGGAAGCGCACGGAATTTCCCTAAGGGGGATGGTCAGCCATGCCATCTGCAGTTACACCCCCTGAGGCGGCGCCAGTCATAGATCCGCCCCCTTACGGAGGGGGATGGCCAGCCGCATCATTGCCTACGGCCCCACCTCCTGGAGTGGCGCCACCCGCGATTCCACCCCCTGAGGTGGTGCCAGTCATAAATCCGCCCCCTTACGGAGGAGGGAAGTTATACCCGGCCCTCCCGGTCAACCCCGACCCCACCCCGGTCCAGGCTCACCCGATAGCGCTGCTAAAGCATAACATAGATGACCAAGGGGCAACACATACCACCATGATGTACTGCACCCGTACCCGGCCTGAAATGCAGGACTTATGCAAAGAATCGAAACTAAAACCAGGCGAAACCTTAGCGGTGTGAATGGGACGATTGTTAGTAGAGTATGGGTCGGAGATGCTGGACAAAGAGGAGGCTAGTTTCCTAACGCGTCAAGCTACCTGGAGCGGGGGATATGCCACTGACTTAAACACAGTAATGGGCAACACCCATTGGCCCATTCCATTCCCAGCTCTCGTTGCAGGTCAAGTGTGCCAAAAAGCCTATGCCTGGCATAATGGACGGCCGCTGAAACCCTCCACAGAACAGCTACTGCTGGCCATTATCGGGGTATCCTACGCATCCTGGAACCCCCGGGCGCATCATTTGGAACTACCGCAGCAACAACGTGACGGGCCGTGGCCCCACTGTCACCTACCAAACCCTGGCCAGGTCCCAACTACGATGGGCAGTATCAAGGCATGCGTAGAGCTTTACGGGGGGAAGGAAGCCGTAACTCTCAGGCTTCTCCTAGGTCCGCTGGCCGGTCAGGCAGGCGGAAACCTGCTAAGTGAGCTGCCGCGGCTACAGGCCGTCATGGGCTCTACAACAACAAACCCTGATGGGGCAGACCCACGTTCTTCAGTGTGCCCAGTTGAACACCTGGAGCCAGACCGCTGCCAGCCTGGCCCTCGGCGTGAATTCCAGGTCCCGCCGCCAAGGACGCCAGAGGAGGGGGCCATGTTTGGCTTCCTACTGAACAACACGCAGCTTACCAAACAACAGCTGCGCATCTTGGGAGACGAAGGCCAGCAACTCCTAGCGTCCGCAATGGGCTTTAAGTACCAAGAAAAGCCAAAAAACGAGTAATGGCTGCCGGTCACACCAGCGGCCCACTCAAACCCAACCCCACAGACTCTTGTCCCTACGCTGAGCTTGTTGTTTATGATGTCACTAACCCGACTATACGACGCAAGGTCCTCTTCCTTTTGGACACCGGGGCGCAAATCAATGTCATCCCCCCAACAACGCCTCACGAAAAAACCAAAAAGGCCATTAAGGTCCAGGGACTAAACGCCGTCACTGTCACAACAAAAGTAAAGTTTACAGTGGCCGGATACCACCGCACATTGGAGGCAGTCCTAGGGGGCATCAACATCTTGGGAATCCTTGGTCTCAAAACACTCAAACTGAAGGAACAAGTGTTACAAGCTCTTCCAATCTCAGTTTCAAAAATGGATCAGCACAGACCTACACTTCACAACACGTCTACGTGGTGGTACAAGCCAATCCCAAAGAAGGGGCCTCTACGGGAAGCCCTTGTCACCCTTCTACAGCGAGACCAGTCACCAATTTTAGCTCATCATAATTGGCTCACCTGTCGCTCCACTCTCCAAACTAACTAACTGTCGTAAACCCAGTTACTGCTCTCGTTTTATTTTTTCCAGGTCCGGCAGTGAGCACAACAGCCATATACAACAGAAGCCCGCCACAAGGACCACCGAAACATTGGGCCGCACCGACCGTACACCTCCCAGACCACCATGGGGGCGTCTATCGTGCTGATCCTGTTGGGTGCTGTTGTTGCCTCGGTGCCTCCTCCGGACCCTGAACCCTCCAACTCGATCTTGTCTCTTCTTAGCTAATATATTTGTTAACACCCCTAATTACTTTGTTGTTACCCATTTGTGCTATTGGCATTGGTCTTAGTATAATTTGCTGTTTTGTCCAATATTTTAAAAACAAGCTTATTTCGCTTTTTGCTTTTATATACACCCGCTTGCCATTAAATGACTCCAATAACAACGAATATGACGATAAGAACGAGCTATAGCCTAACTCAAGTAGTCACCTTCTGTGCCATGGACAAGGGGGCATGTCATAACTAAAAGCAACTATGCCCATGTCACAAACAAGAAACGAAACTTAAGCCTTCCTCGCTTTCCATTGTAATTGGTCAGAGTGAAAGGGAATATCCCTGCAATAAATCCCTGCAATAAAACCCTGACGAAAACTGCTGTATAATTGGCGATTCTAACACAAACCAGATGACGTGGCATAAATCAATTGGTTATAACACAAACAAAACCAGCTTGCACTTCCGCCCTAATCGGAGAACTCTGAACACACACAGCAGAGTAACTTGGCGGTTTGATCACCCACCAATAACTCCCTGTCATCGGCGGTCCCGACGTACCCAAACACACCGCCCCCCCCCCCCCCCCTTCCAGGCTCATCAGCTCGGTCACGGCATCTTGTTCGTCACGCACGGTCGATTGTAACCAGATACATACGCTCAGCTGTAACTAAAGCAAGTCTGCTACCTGCGTTGTATTTCATCCTGAGGCGGCGTAAGTAAACAATCTCCTATAACCAACACGCGTCTGTGCCTGGTTAATTTCACTCCATCCATTAATTATCCACCTGTCAAGTCAAAAATCTAAACATTCCGGTGGGAGTCAAAAAGCAGCTGCTGGCGGCTGCTCTGATTCTCGACAATATTCAGCTTATAGGCTAATATTACCCCCCAGATCCTTCTCTGCAGTGCTACAGCCTAGCTAATCATTCCCCAGTTTGTATTTGTGCATGCAATTATTTCCTCCCAAGTGCAAGATTTGCACTTGCCCTTGTTGACTGCAGACCATTTTTCCAATCATCCTGGATCCAGGTCATTCTGAATCCTGGCCCTACCTCCTGGAGTATTTGCAACTCTATCTAACTTGGTGTGCTTCACAAATTTGCTATATATGCAATTGATCCCATCATTCCATTCCAAATCATTAATGAAGAAGTTGAACAATACCAGACTCAAGACAAACCCCTAGGGAACCTCACTTGATACCTCATCCCAACTAGACATTGAGCCACTGACGACTGCTGTTGAGCAAATGATCCAACCAGTTATGCATCCACTTTACAGTGCTTTCATCTAGTCTGTATTTTTTTAGTTTGTTAATGAGAATGCTGCAGAAGACAGCATCAAAAGCCTTGCTAAAGTCAAGGTGTGTCACATTGCATTCACTGTCACATTCACTATCAGGGACCCTAATTGCCTAGGCAGCCACAACTACCTGGGGTTTTGAATGCGGACTCTACCCCAGCTAGTTAACTAGCTGGCTTCCCGATTGGCTGCTGGGGTGCAGCTACCTGTTTAATTTCACCCGTGGCTGCAGCAGTACTGACTCAGTTCTGTTCTGGTGAGCCTCCTGGTTCCCTAGTTCCTGAGTCTGATTTTGCTTTGTCACTGGATTCTGGCTTTGGATTTCCCCATTGGTTCTGGTAACTCAGTTGCAGCCTTCTGAACTCTGACCCAGCCTGCATTTGGACTCGGCCTCTGAATTACCCACTGGATGCACTAATTTGGTCCCTGATTCCTGCCCCCTGATGGGGCCTGTGGCATGTAACCATTAGGCTAGGCTACCTGTATCCCGGTTCCTTACAACTTTTCTGGCTTCCCTAAAATCTATCTAGGACAGGCTTGTCCAATGGCCATGCGGCCCACCAAGGCATTTTCTGTGGCCCGCGGTGCTGCGACGGAAAACGAACGTAAACACGGTTTACTTTCGTTCCCACCCCTTGTCCCTCCCCCAGCCCCTCAGCAGCTTCCTAATGGCTGCTGACGGGCTGGGGAAGGGATAAGGTTCCCACACGTACTGCGTCAGCTTGATGGTGCCGACGCAGTGCATGTGAGAAGAGGAGTAGCCATGTGCCGCTCAGGACAGGACGAGCCTGGTCGGAGGAGCAGGGGCTCAGCTGCACTTTCCCCTACCTGCGCTGGTCAGTCCCGAGCGGCACACAGCTCTGCCGTTGCCTCTGCTGGCTGGTGCCGACCGGGTGGGTCTATCCCATCTGGAGCAGCATGCAGCTGAAGCTGGATTCCCATGTGCTGCTGGGGACGGGAGGAGCCCGGCCAGGTCTGCACCAGACAGCAGAAGCGGCAGCAAAGCTGTGTGCCACTCAGGACTCACCGGCACAGGCAGGGAGAAAATGCAGCTGAGCCCCTGCTGCTCCGGCCGGGCTCATCCTGTCCCAAGCAGCACGCAGCTCCGCCGCTGCTTCTGCTGGCTGGTGCAAACCCGGCCGGGCTCCTCCCGTCCCCAGCAGCACGTGGGGAGCCGGCTTCAGCCACATGTTGCTCCGGATGGGACGGACCCGGCCAGGTCAGCACCAGCCAGGAAAAGTGGCATGCAGCTGAAGCCGTCCTTCCGCGGTCCTCACCGCGTCTCCCGCCACGCTGCCCCTTCTGGGCTCCAGGATCCCCCAGTGGGTCGGGGCCTGCCCCCGCCCCCGCCCCAGTGAGGTTTCTTGCAGCTCTGTGCCCGGCACGGGGCAGCTGTGGGGCCAGGCTGTGGAAAAGCCCAGCGCGGTCAGGCACGGAGCAGAAGCCCACAGCCCCGGGGATGTGCTGCTCACGCAGCGTCGGTTCAGCACCAAGAGGTGCCCTAATCCCTCGGGCCAAATCCTGCTCTGTTTACAGGCGTTGGGCCTGAGTGCCTCTGCGGGCCCTTGCATGGACTCTGTGCTCCACGCGCACAGCCACGCTTCCCTTCTGCACCGGCTTCGGTGGCTCCTCCTTGCCTCCCTGCGCCGGAATGTCCAGGCATTTGCGTGGTGCCAGGTGCGGCCCCAAAACTTTAGCTAAAGGAAAACTATGGCTAGCCATGGTTTGGTGGGGGCGGGCCCTCCCCAATAGTCTCTAGCAGTGAGAAAGCTTCTTCAGGGGGCAGAGACCCACTAGACCCCGCGGCCCCTCCTTGACGTTGGAGGTGTGTAGCATAGGGGAGAAGAGTTTCTGGCAGGAAAGGTGGTGGAGTGAAATAGATGTTTCCCTGGAAGGATTTGATATTTGTTGTTCAGTAAAATGAATGAATTGTAGTGGGATGCCTTCCCTCCACTGGGGATGCTCAGGCATTGCATAGCCAGAAATAATGCTAATGTCTTTACTAGGACTGTAAAGCACAGGGCAACTGGACTGATGGACTGTGACATTAACAGCTCTGTGACACTTGCATATTATCTGAGAACTCCAGCTTACTTGCTGAGATCCAGGAAATGAGTCATTTAGAGGGAGAGTTTTAAACTGGTTAGACCCATTTCATTGTCACTTCCTGCACTTCATTGGTGTCAAAGGTCATGTGACATCACTTCCTGATGTGATACCACTTCCTGTGAGGTCTTTGAATATGGCTCACTGGGTGATAAAAAGTTCAGGATCTGGCCCCACATTCAGAAAGGTTGGACACCCCTGATCTAGGAGGAGCCTCTTGAGCTCATGAGCTAGTTGTGGGGTACAGTCTTGTAAGGCAGTCTAGTGTCATAAATATATCTGGGCCTGCAGGTCACATACCTGAGCTGCCCAGGGTCTTATTGCAGCCACTACCCAGGTTGAGTCTATCCTGGGGTGGGCAAAATGCGGCCCACGGACTGGATGCAGCCTGCCAAGCCACTCTATCCGGACAACAAGGCCCCTAAAAAAAATTAGGCAATTAATATTAATCTACCCTAGGCTGCCTGTCATGTGGCCCTTGCTGTCTTGTCAAAACTCAGTAAGCAGCCCTCCGCCCAAAATAATTGCCCACCCCTGGTCTATCCTGTTGGGTAGTCCATGTAGCAGAGTTTAACACGCCTATTGTAACCATATGCTCTAGGACTTGAAGACACTTGGCAACTTGACCACAATCATTACTTGACCAGAAACCTCTTCTCCCCACCTCCCTACTTTGTTGCTTGTGTGCACTCTGCACAGCTGGGCTTGGATTAGCAAGTGGTTTGGCCAGGCTACTTGCTTCCTTTAACAACTTATGGAGTGTGGCCTTTGATAAGCATGATTCAGCACAAGAGTTGCCCTTGGGACTCAGTGGACATTTTGACATCCCTCTCCAACTTTGCATAGATCTACACAGATAGATGGAGTATATTGCAAAGCATTATTTCCCCAAATCCATTTCAAAATATGCAACCATTGTAATTTCAAAGGAAAGTTTCATTCAACCAGTTTTGCCTTATTTTGAAACTGTTTATTACAAATTATTATTATATTAGACTGGCTAAAGGGGATCTAAGGGAAAGAAACAGCATGGTGACTTCAAAGGAAAGAGTGAGGGATTCAGTGCAAAAAGGGTAAATTTCATCTGCACATTCTTAACTGCTAGGACATTTTGCACATCTCAGGAGTGCACTAAGTGGTGCAGTAAACCAGTAAATTAGAAGAATGTAAATTCTTTAGTAGGAATTGCACGCAAGGGAAAAATGCTTCCTCATGCTCATATTTGTTTTCATGAAAATAATGTACACTCTTCCTAAAATCATACTGGTACAAAGCTGAGTAAGACATCAAAACCAGTAATAGATATTACACTGGTCTGAGAAATGGCAGGGACACAATTATCCTCTGTGTTTGTGAAAATCCTTGTGATAAACATAAAAGATGTCATACTAAAAGCCTGGCACTTAGTATGTAATGTTCTCTCTCCCTTTTTCTCTCTCTGTCTGTCTTATTTATCTCTCATTAAACTAAATTGTATTCTTATTGGCTGAGTGACCTCTGATATTGTTATTAATTGATTTATATAGTGCCTTTTGCAAGCCTCAAAGCACTTTACAGAATTACAAATCTGTAGAGGGATCACTTCACCCATCATCTAAGTGTAGCCACCTTTGGGATGGATGGAACATGGCAGCTACTGTAATGGCACAGAAAATGCTTCTAGATGAGAAAATGAGGAAGAATACTGTATATGCAATTCCACTTACTATGAGCTGTTCCTTAAGTATCTTAAAAGTAGACTGGAAGTGTCTAAACAACTTTTGAAAAATGACTGTTTACTGCAAATGTCAAGTAAAGAGAATAGAGACAAAAATAAATATGAAAGAGTGTATTTTGCATGTGCATTCACTACCCAAGAAAGTTATGAATAAGACTGGACGCTCTTCCCATGTTTCTGATGATAACATAAATCTCTCCTTTCTTCCCCTTTCTCAAAACCTCTGTTTATACATCATTATGCCCAATGCTACTTGTCTGTCTATACCAAGGCTCTCAACCTTATTAGGCTCAAGCTACCCTTGGGAAAATGCCAGCTCTTAGCTTTCACTTGTTTTTTGACTATGGAAAAATAATAAGACGAATCTTCTGTTGCAAAGAGCTCAGAATGACCCCAAGAAGTCAGAATGTGCTTGAGACTTTGAATTTCTATGTGAAATCTCTGGGTTTATCTTCTGAATTATATGTCGATGTTTGTACACCTAACAGTGCTAATATTGTGCAACTCCCCATGATCCCTTTAAAAGGATCTCATGGCACAGCCCTCCCTCCCCCCCACCACACACACATACTGCACATGCACTGTAGGCTTTCATCTGTATTCATGTCTATGCATTGTGGTTGTGCATACATACATGCACATGAGTACTGGCACAGTATTACTTATATGCATGACAGTATATTGTATATGTGTCACTATGTGATGTATATTAGGATCTGCATTATAGATATATTTTACAGGAGCAAATCAGCCTCAGGTTCTTGTAAAATTGCCCCCTATTGTATATACAGGTAGTCCTCGACTTACAAGGTTTTGCACTTACAACATTTATAAATTGACACCCAGTTTCAACTTTCTGACGTCAATTTTGACTTTACAACGCTTGATCCAACATAACACCACATGAGCAAACAAGTTCACTGTGTCGTGCATCTCCCTAGAGAACATCTGTACAAACTTCCTTGGACACTTTCTTTAAGAAAGCAGACAAGACTTCAGAAAAACCTGCAGCCAAGACTCCTGAGAAGACTCCGGCCAGGAACCCTTCAAAAAGTCCAGCAAAGTCACCTCAAAGAAGTCCTTCCAAATCAATATGATTGCTATTTACAATATAAATACATTAATGTAGCTATATTAATCATCTATAATTGATGGAGTACAAAATTCTGGGTTATTTTTGGTGAAAATAGGGTATCGGGCCTTGGTTCAGGAACCAATCCCCCATTTATAACATTGTTTTCTATGGGAAAATCAGTTCCAAGTTACAACACTTCGACTTAAAACATGATTTTCAGGAACTAATTGTGTCGTAAGTGCGAGGACTGCCTGTACTGCATTCCTGATTCTCCAGTTTGGCAAAGTTGCATTTCATGCAGGGCCCAACTCAGGGGGAGGAGAGAATGTGACAAAGGCTCATGTTTGCTGTTGCCCATTTCCTGGGCCCTGCTGGGAGTCAATCCAGCCTATAACATAAGTTTGCATTACCTCAAGGCTGCTCTAAGTTCTCCTGCCTGCTCCCAAGGGTTTATTATTCTAGCCAAGATTTGCCAGAATGCAGCAGTGAGCTAGTCACATCCTCCCTCCTAGACACTCTCCCAGCAGGTTCTCCCTACTCAGGTGGCATAGATCCAGCTACATCATGCTGGGGTCACAAGGGAGCCATCAGAAGGGCTGGATCTCTTTTCATTTCTATATTTTTCAACTAGGCAAACATTTTCTATCCTTTAAATATGGGAATCAAATAAAATGAACACTGTTGCTGCTAGGCAAGGATTGTCACAGACAGAGCCTGTCCCATATACTCTTAATCCATGAGGGGAAAGACGTTAAAATATACTAAAATTTATGAGCCAAGTAGTCAGCAAAAAAGTAGATTAATACATAAAATGCACAAATCAAAAATTGCAGTGAGCTGCTCTATTGAAGGTACCCATTGTTCCCCACTGGGGTGGAGCAGCTCAGCACTGTCCCTCACTCTGGGTTACACCCATAAGGCACAATGGTAGCTCTGAATGCATGATCAATGTGTGGGTTGTTATGGACTCAGCCAACAGAGGAAGGCTTTTTTTTTTTTAATGAAAACTTTAGAATTTGCAATAAACATTTTTAATTCTGTTACATCAATTATAAATGAGCCACAGTGTATTTTTTCAGAATATTGTAGTTTTATCTTCATTTGAAACATTTGAATGCCTCTAATTAAAAAAGGCAAAGTCTTTCCAGAGGTACAAACACAGCAGAGAATATCAGAAATTTCTTTGCAATGTTGGGTCATTAAAACTGCTTAGACTTGAGTGAAATATACAGTGTATCTCAGAAGGTTTTGAACCCTTCCCCATTAAAATCATCCCTGGGTATGAAAAAAATGCACCCCTCTCCAAAAAGAATTAATTTCACTGGTTACATTAACAAGCAGGTCTGCACTCCTCTTATCTTTCAAGAATTCTATGCCTGACTGCATTTATGTTCTCATTTAGCATCTCAAAATGGGCACTTTCTTTCAAGAAGGGTTACTGCATGACTCACCCGCTTAGTTAATCTGACTAATTAGCATACTGTCGCCCATTAACAGCATTATAACAACAACTGTAGCTCTCACTACCTCTCTGTCTTGAAAACAGACCTCTCCTGGTTTGCAAGGACATTTGTTGCTCTCTGTCTTTTGTTAACTCTGAGGTTATTTATCACACCAGCACAGGATTTGCAGATAGCTATGGAAAGGATGATATAATTCTTAATATCCTGCAAAAACCTTTAGCCCATAATCTTTCCTACTGACTTATTAGAAATTGTTCTAAAATTAAGTCCTTAATTCTGCAAGAAACCTCTCTAAAATCGAAGCAGCTCTCAGGCATCTCTTCAAATTCCATTGAAAGGCATTGAGGAAATTAAAGTTTTTTTTCTTTTATATAATAATTCAGAAGAAATAGATCAATATGAACATCTTTGGTAGTTAAATTTAAGCATTAAACATTTAAATTTATCTCCCACATGTATGTTAGGTACATATTGCTTCTCTTCATATATATATATAGTTTAGAATTGATTTAAGTTTTCTGCATTTTGGATGTATAATTCTATCTACAAGGCATGCACTGCAAACTGGGAAGAGTCTTATTCATGGAAGTGATTCTGGGAATGACAGGTGTACAAAAAATTAAAATAGAAAAAAGCTAAGTGTGTGTGTCAGAGCTATTTGAAATTATTCCAGAGAGGTGTGAGACTGTAAGACTCAGATCTTCAAAGGTAACTTCTAAATGTTCAAACTTAGATATTTTGGCATGTAAGTGGTTTCATTTTCAAAGTTAAGGTTAGCTCACAACAAAGCTAAACTCCTGTTGTTGCTTTCAAAGTCTAGCAACAACAGGAAACTGGGGCCTTATGGAAAAAAGAGCATCTTTGTTATTTTAAAGTGGCCTATAGCCCCACTGCCCTGAGAACAGTAAAAAAGCAGCCATTTTGAAAGATGGGCTTTCTTTCAGGAAATGCCTCAGATCAGGTAAAAGAAAAATAAGAAAATTTTAAAAAATAAGAAAATTTTAAAAAGGAAGAAATCTAATGGGATTTAAAATTGATATAAAATTAACTCAGTTATACACTAATTAAAATGATATGGTTATTGCATGGTGTCACTACAATGTAGAATTAAAGTTGTTTGATGTCCTGCGTATTTTCATACCTTAATCTGAATTTCCACTGTTTTTCTCAAAGTGTGGTTACTGGTGAAGCCTGATTATGATCACTTAAATGCCAAGATAGTTAATCATTTCACTACTAATCATTGTACCAGAAAGATCCATTCATCATGCTTCAGTGTCACCTGTATGTAAGTGAAATGCTTTGGTGGCACATACATTTCAGTGGGCACATATATTTCTATCAATCTTTTAATCAGTTGATCTGGGAGCCAATCTTTATGTTCTAACTACTTAGATAGAATTTGCTATAAAACATCATTAATTATGCAGATAATCTCAGTATTTTGATTTCTCTAAAATATTTAGGGAACTCTTTTGTTTGTATAACTATCAGCTAAAACTCTTGAACTGTAGTGTTATATGAGATCCTATGTGGGTGCATCTACACAAGACGTTTTAATGTGATTAGCCTAATTTAATGCGCATTAAAAATGGTTAATTTAGGCTCAATTAGCTAAAGCACATCACCACACGTGTAGACACGACCTGACACTAACTTTGGTGTCAGGTCTGCCCTGCCACTTCAGGGCTGGCCTGAGCCCAGGCAGGCCCAGGGCTCTTGGCTGGCTGCCTCTCTTGCCAGGGCTAGGCTGCTCTCTGGCAGCCCCTAGCTGCAGGCTATAAAAGCCTGCAGCCATTTTGTGCCTTGGGGCTGTGGCAGGCCAGTAGGGGGCGCTCCTGCATTGAGCCACTGTGCCCGACCACCTTCCAAGCTCCGAGTGCCTCCCTGGAGGCTCCTCACATCTGGCCGACCCCCTTCCTGGAGCACACCTGCAAGCCTGGGGGTAATGCTGCCACCACCCAGGGTCTGGATTGATCTTGGTCCTGTGCCCCCTGGGAAACACAGGCCTAGTAGTCTTTGAGGGTACTTGACCCACTGCAAGAACTTGGGGTGCTTCCCTCAGTCTGAAGCATGGGGAATCCCAAAGCATAATCTAGACCAGGGGTAGGCAATGTTTTTTGGCTGGAGTGCTGAAAAACAGCACAATGCCTACCTCGGAAGGTGCCGGAGTGCCGGCATAGCAAAAAAACAAGATGAGGCCAAGGGGTACATGCCAGGATGCCCTTCTTGTGCCCCTTGCCCCCCACCCAAAGCCCCTGCCCCTCAGTCCTGCCACCCCATGCCCCCCACCCGAAGCCCCTGCCCCCCAGCCCTACTGCCCGTTGCCCCCCACCCAAAGCCCCTGCCCCACAGCCCAGGCTCTGTGGCTGCCAGCAGCTACCCCGGCTCTCTCTGAGTAGCTGCTGGAGCCCAGGCTGCTCCCAGCAGGGCTTGCAGCATCCCAGCTGCCTGCGGGGAGCTGGGGATCCTGGCTGGCAGTAGCTCCCCAGAGCGGGGAGGCTCCAAACAGCTGTGCTGGGTTCCAGCATCAGCTTCACACCTGTATGTGCAGGCACGCCTCTGAGCAGGAAGTGGGGGAGGGGCCTGAGGCAGCACAGCCCTGGTTTCTCCCCCACTCCTGGCACGGAGGTGATGAGCCTGGTGCAGCTGTTTGTAGCCAGCCCAGGCTCTGGGCAGCTGCAGCAAGCAGTGGGCAAAGTGCAAACAGCTCCACCGGACTGTACAGCTCCGGCATCAGCTCCATGCTGGCGGTGACTGCACGGGCACCTCAGGGCGGGCATGCTTAGGGCACAGTGGCAACATAGCAGGAGGCCAGCTCCAGAGTTGCCTCCAGCGGGGAGGGCAGGGGCGCAGTCAGCCCCTTGTCCCAGTTGTTGGGGAGCCCCACACACCCTAAGCCTGGGTGCCATGGGCTGGGTGGCAGCACAGCAGAGCATTTAGCCTACAGGGAGAGAGGGCAGGGAGTGGGGTTTGGAGTTATGGCAGCAGGTGCTGCCAGCAGCTTGGCCTATCCTGCCCTGGGAAGGGGGCAGGGGAAGCAGACTTACTGTGGCCAGCACCCATCACCCTGCCAGCCGTAGGGGAGTAAGCAGGGACAGGAGCCTCAGTCAGTGGCTTCCTGGGCTCAGGCCAGCCCAGCCAGCTTACTATTGTCCCTAGGCACCCATGAATAACTGACTCCTGATCTGAGGCCAAGCAGTGCACAGCCCCTGGTCCAGAGTATCTTATCTCTGAAATGTTGCAAACTCTCACAAAAGAGTTCTGTCTCTTGCCTCTGCCGGGTCAACATCTGGATGCAGGGGAAAGCCCACCAGCCCCAGCATGGATGCTGGCTCAGAGATGCCTCCATCCAGCACCAGTGCCTGCCACATGCATCAGCCACACCAGCAGCCCCCGTGCAAATCAACCCGCCTGCTTCAGCACCTGGTGGAGCTGGAAAAGTGGCAGAAGGAGCAGGTGGTGGGTGGCCTGGCAGGCAGAGGACATGGCCCGGGAGGAGGCATTCTGGGCCTGGCTCATGGCCCTGGAGGAGGAACTCCTGTGGCTTCTGCAGGAGCAGGTGGCTGCCAGTCACTGGGCAGTAGAGTCCCTGCATGTGGAGACACCTGCCAAAAATTGCTTAATGCGCATTAGCTTAACATTTAGTTGTGCTTATTTGCATGTGTAGACACACTCTGTATGTTCAGTCCTCCAACATAGTAATGGAAAGAGTTAAGAAGTTATCTCCTCCAAAAATAATTTTTACAAGGATATATATCCCATCTACCCAATACCTTTCAAGTCCATAGCAAAACTGGTTTAGTCTGGTTCCCAGTGTTTCAGTGAAACAAAGAAATTTAAACAAGCGAATCCAAGAGAATTGTTAGAACTCATCCAAGCTAAGAAAACCTGCTGCCAGTCCATGTGCCACCCTCTTCCTCCTTTCTCAGTCTCCTGAGGCATTATAGGTAAGAATCTATAAGCTAAACCTATATTGCAACTCTTGTGGGATTTTTCTTGTGCTCCAGGATATAAGCAGTAAAAGGTCAGGCTGTAGACATGGCTCTTGCCCATTTTAAACTGCAGACAAAGTAACTAACCGAGGATCTGGTCCATTTTGTTTAGATTCTAGTACTGACCACAATATGCAGGAATTTATATAGCCAGAAGTTAAATATCTTAGAGTGCCTAACTTCCTAACTTGAAATCAATCCCATTGGGATGGGTCAGTAAGAGCTAGGCACATTAATACTTTTAAAGATATTGCCCCTAGTTACTTTCTCATTCTAGCATGATACAATTAAGGCATGGACTGGTGATTATATCTGTTTTAGCAGATAATTAAGAACAAAAAAGTATAAGAACTCTCAGGAGGGAATCACTTGGTTCAAGGTATCTATCCCTTTTATTTTTGTCACCTTATATTCTTTTCTCCCATTTCCCCTTTTCCATGAAAATATAATCTAATTAAAGTATGACCTTAGGAATTCTTCCTATAACTGGAACAAACAGACAGTCAACAATAGTTTAAAAGCTCTCCAAGCACTTCAAATTAGCAACCAGATTAATAACACATGCCTTATTTAAAATATTTATTTAATTTTCTTTCTTCGTAGTGCACTCTTCATCTTAGCACTTGAAAGGAAATTTGAGACCTGTGTTGCTTTCACCTTATGTTCAGTTTTCATTTTGAAATAATCTTGCACTTAAAAGATTTGTTCTGTTATAAACAGTATCTCCCAGTTAAGGCCTTGAAAAGGGATGGATTAATAACATGTTTAATATATAACTGCTAATATTTTGGAAAACTCTGTGATTGTTTTTTATTCAAATTGCTTGGAAAATTATAATTAATTTGCACACTTGTAAATAATGTGATATAGATATATCTATACTGATGTTTAGAGTTAAAGCTGAGGTTTGCCTTAAACTACACTAAGCCACATAAATACATAGAGAACTATTGCTTGAAGTTTCCTCCAGAGGTCATCTAGTCAAACCCCTCTGCCTGAATCAGAATTACCCTTATCTAAACCATCCTATACAATCCATGATCTAAACTCTACATAATATGATTAGGGTGTTAGGTCTGTAATGGTAGTATCAACCGGCACAGCACAGACCTAATACCCTAACCTGCCACAGGTAAAGCAGGGGAACCACAGTAACCAACATCCTGCTTCTGTGAAATGTCACTATATAGTTAAGAGATCCTAGGGAAAGAGCCATACCCCATGCTACAGAGGAAGGCAACCCCCCCCCCCCCCCCCACAGTCCAAACTAGTCTGATGATGGGGTAAAATTCCTTCCTGACCCCAGATATGGTGATTGGTCTGATCTTGAGTGGAGAGGCACAACCCCTTAGCCAGGAACTTCCAGCTTTGTTGGTCCTAGCAGGAGCATTGGCACAACCCAAAGTTCACAGCCCTGGTTGTAGCCAACACCCAGTGCCTCTGAGGAAGGCTTAAAAACACACTGGCTCATGTAACAGAAAGGGGAGAGGGCACAGGGGCAACCAGCAAAGCCCAGAAGCATAGGAAATATCCATAGTAGAACATAGGTATGGCTATACCTAGATCATCCCTGATCAGTGGCTATCCAACCTCTTCTTGAATACTTCCAGTGATGGAGAGTCACAACATCCCCAGGCAGTCTATTCCACTGCCTCACTGTTGGAATAGACAGTGAAGAAGTTTTTCCTGATCGCCAATATAAGCTTACTTTACTGAAACTTCAAGCCATTGGTCTGTGTCCTCTCTGCAGCAATAAAGAAAAGGTGCATTCCCTCTGCTTTATGGCAGTCCTTCAAGTATTTGAAGACTGCTATCATGCCCCATCTTAAGCACCTTTTCCACAAGCTGAACATGCCTAGCTCCTCTGTCTATCCTCGTATGGCTTGTCTTCCAAGCCCTTGATTATCTTTGTCGCCTGCCTCTGGACCCTCTTTAATTTCTCTATGGCCTTTTTAAAATGTGGAGCCCAGAACTGCACACAGTTCCCCAAGTGAGGCTTAAGCAGTGCCGAGTAGAGAGGCACTATCACCTCCCATGTTTCACACTTAATCCTTCTGGCATATTCAGGCAATCCTCAGACTTATGACACAATTGGTTCCTGAAAACCACGAGTTAAGTCAACATTTTTTTACTTGGAACTGATTTTCCCATAGGAAACAATGTTATAAATGTAGGATTGGTTCCTGAACCAAGGCCTGATACCCTATTTTCACCAAAAATAATCCAGAATTTTGTACTCAGTCAATTATAGATGAGTAATATAGCTACATTCATGTATTTATATTGTAAATAGCAATCACATTGTTTTGGAAGGACTTCTTTGAGGAGACTTTGCTGGACGTTTTGAAGGGCTCTTGGCTCAGGAGTCTTGGCTGCAGGTTTTTCTGGAGTCTTGTCTGCTTTCTTAAAGAAAGTGTCCAAGGAAGTTTGGACAAATGTTCTCCAGGAAGATGGGTGATGCAGTGAGCTTGTTCTCTGGCATGGCTTGGAGTCACATCAAGTGTTGTAAAGTCAAAAGTGACATCAGAAAGTTGAAACAGCGTGTCAATGTATAAATGTTGCAAGAGTGAAACATTGTAACTCGAAACGTTGTAAGTCTAGGATTGCCTGTATATAAGGAGCCATTGCCACTGCTCCTTATCTATATGCTGTCTTGCTGCCATTACAAATTAACCACAGAAGAACAGTGAAATAATAGGCAGGCTTATATAGTCTTGCATATAACCCACAACTTTTTCCCAAAATCAACTGGGAAAATTGGGATATGCATTATATGCAAGGAAAAGGGATCTCCTCGAGTCTGAAACTTTGGTGAGGGTAGCAGTGAAGCAATAGCAACACTAATTGCTGTAGCTTTGGGAACCATGGCAATTAACACTGCCATCAGTTCCCCCCACCACCACGTTTCCAAACCTGTCAGGAGTCTCTCTCCTCATCTGCACACAGAATCAGCCCAGTACACGGGGTTGCTCCACAACCACAGCCAGTGCTGAGTCTGACTTGGCACATGGTGTGCTGACTCCTGACCCTCACTTTGGCTTCTGAACCATGTTCTGGGGCAGGCCTGATGTGCTGAGTCTGGGAGCATGTATTGGCTCTGGAGGTATGTTCTGGGTTGGACCTGGCACATGGCTCCAAAGCCAACATGTTCTGGACTTGGCATGCTTTCAGGCTGTTCAGCCCCAGACCAGCCACATCAGACCCATTGTGCCAGATCATGCCCACCACATGGCCCCAGACCTGCTGTGCTGCATCAGGCCTGTTGCATGGCCCCAAATCTTCCACCTGATGCTGGTACACAGCTCAAGCACTAATGTGCTGGATCAGTCCACAGGTTCAGGAGTAGCCTCAGCAACCTCCATGAACGCTGAGTGCCCCAGGTGGCTGGGGAGCATGGTGAGTTCTGGCAGGCAGTGGTGATGGCACAGTCAGCAGCAGGAGCATGGCAGTGGTAAGTGTGGAGCTGCCGCAGGTAGCCGCGGCACTGTTGGAGGCGGAGTGGGGGGTGCAAGTGGTGACCGCCTGCAAGCATTACCAGCGGTGTTGGCAGCGCCTTTTCGTAGGGGGTGCACCACCACACTTGGGGGGTGTGCATACACCCATGTGCAACCCCTACACATCACCAACGGCAACCTCACTGCTGTTTCTCAGATACTTACCTAAAGTAAGAACTTTTCTTCTTGTTACCTTTTAAAAAACAGTGCATGTGACAAGAAGTAGGATACAGAAGGTATAGAAGTCAGAATTCTTGGGCAGTTCTGTAGCACTTTGAGTACTGAATACACAGTGGGTGAGGGGCTCATTAATGAGAAGTTCCCCTTCAGGTATTCAAGCTCAGGAGAACTTCTGGAGGTAGGTGTGCTAAGGGGGTTTTAACCTGGATTGCTGATATTTTTGAGCTACAGGACAAGCATGATCCTGCCAATTTCAACTAATTATTTCCTGCCCCAACAAGAGGCAAAAGTTACATGTGAAGCTGCAAAAATCTTGGCAACTGTGCCAGCCAGATGATACTGTAGGAACCTAAGGAACAAGCAGCTGCTACATGGGGTTATCTGAGAGAGGAAACAGGAATAAGTGACTCTATGGGATGTATCTAGGTGGAAAATAAAGTTTGGTGGCTTCAGGAAGCTAGGCAACAGCTGGATTCATGAGGTTTATTGGTGGAAGCAGAGAGTAGCTGGTGGATGAAGAATGAGGGGTTAGGAACATAAACTGGGAAAAAACTACATTTCTGAAGGTGCCCATTCAGCTGGCTGACTTTTGGGAACACTTAGGGAAGCTCTGGGTTGTTGCTCAGTTTACAAGGAAGGTAACGCTGAGAGTAAATGAGAAACTGGGAACAGCTGTATTTGTGGAGTGGAAATTATGCAGCTCATTTGGTGGGATTATGTGGTAGTTTGAGGTACAGGATGGATGGGGGTGAATCAAAGTTAGGAAGTTTTGTGAGGAGCTGTTTGCAGAGCAGGCTGACTAATAATGAGCCCTTCTCTCACCTACTGTCCCTCCTGTTACTTTCTTCTTCCTGCTGGCTGCTCTGTGTCCCATCAAATCCATTGTGGGACACAAGGAGAGTGGTCCCTTGACTGATGGCTTAGAAGACACATAGTATCCTCTAGTGGCCATTGTCTGTACTTACAGGCAATCCCTGCAGTCTAAATGCAAAGCTGACTTTCAGTCTAGGCTAGTGTGCATAGGAGAAGCCTACATGAGGAAGCTTCATTCAAGATGCATTGCAAGTGGCAGGTGTGGCTTGAAGTAGAGCATGTACTTATGCATGTTTTTGAAGTATGCTCAGCTAGAAAAAAAGAATAAGCTGACTAGGTTTGCAGCCAGTATTATTATACTAAAATAATTTATTAATACAATACAGCAAGTCATGGTCAACTCAGAATATTGATACGACTGAAATGTGTTGCTGGGGTTCTTTTTGCCTTGATGTAATATATAGGGCAGTAATAAGACAATGGCAAGGATAAGTGACTCAGTAGAGGTTAAGCAATTCCTCAAAAATAATGGAGTGACAACAAGTATCTCAATTTCATCTTCAACATTTGACTGAAAAAAATAGACTGGTGATGCAAAAATCATACATTTTATTGATCCTTTATAAATCACTCTTTTACTGAGAGACTTGATGTTATAAATATTATTCAAGGCTTTATGTAGCGTCTTGGAATCTCTAATAAAAAAATAGGTCTTACAAAGTCCTAAAATTTATTCCAACTTTGCACTGATTTTTGCCTTGAGATTCCATTATGTACTCACTAAAGCCCAGATAATTCATATTTTTTAACATGATTTAGCATGGTTTAGCACTACCATTTCCACTGGTCACATATTACATAAATCATATTTTTTGCTCTAAGAGACTGGAGAGAATTCCTTTGAAAACCATTCACTTTTCCCTAGTCAACCATTGGAGTTCCCTACAAATCTGGGGCCAAAAGACAAGCCCACTGTCTAAGACTTACATGCCTAAGATTTTTGCACCATGAATAGTCCTGTTGAAATCAAGTGAAGGATGCCCAAGCTGGAGACCCGACTTCTAAACTTCACTAAAGGGGCTTGAATCTGCACCTCAGCAAATTGCATTAACCACTAGGTTACAGGTAGGCATTATTCCAGGACATTTTTATGTGTAACTTGAATTTAATAGTTATTGGATAAATAGCACAGGAGAAGTTTCTATTGCAGAGGGGCAGTAGCAAAGGTCCAGGCTAGAACTAAGTCCTTTTGCTATCCAGGGGAGCCTCTATCTCAACAAGCCACACACACCCTAGCTTATTTTCTGGTTCCTGGTCCTTTTTAGTTGCTCATGGACCTATCTTCAAGAGGAGGGCTGGAAAAAGGTCTGGAAAATATCTAAACTGTGGTCTTGTGGTTCGAGCAGTTTGCTGTGAAGCAAAAGCTACAGCTTTTAACCCCTCCTGGAAAAGAAGGGGCCCACAGTCTGGGTCTCCTCTCTGGGTGAATGCGCTAACCACTCAGAGAAAACACGAGAGGCCCCCCCTTTCCAAGCACCGGACCTCGCCAACCTCATCACCAGAAGCAAACTTCCTCAAACCCAGAACACACCAAAAGGATACAGACCGTGCCAGGACAAGAAATGCAAAACCTGCCCCCACATCTCCACCACCCCCACAATTACTACACCCCACAACAGAGCCATCAACATCCCAGGATCTTACAGCTGCACCTCCAGAAATGTAATATACCTCATCCAATGCACCAAATGCCCTGATGGAAAATATGTAGGAGAGACCAAACAACAACTGCGCACCAGAATGAACGCACACCGGAAATCCATCAAAGACAGAAATACCCAATTACCGGTGGGGGCACATTTCTCACAGGAGGGCCACTCTCTCTCCAATCTCTCAGTCCTGATCCTCAAGAGAAACTTACACAACACTTCCCAGAGACCAGCCTATGAGCTCCATTTCATCAACCTCCTGGATACTAGAGATCAGGGACTAAACATAGACATTGGATTTTTGATACATTACAATCTGCCTGGCAACTGACTCCCCAGCCCAGCCCCTGGCTTCTTTACTTTTCATTCCATCCAGGAAGAGCACGCAGCAACTGCTGAAACTTCCTTAGCCTGACGAAGGGTTTTTGAACCCGAAAGCTTGCTTAATAACTTTTCTCCAACTATTTGGGTTGGTCTAATAAAAGATATCAAATTCACCCAAGGAATCTTGTCTGCCTATGTCCTTAGACCAACACGGCTACAACCTAAACCCCCCCTTTCCAATGCTGTCATCCACCCACTAGTCATAAGGTTTTACCCAGCTACAATTTGGGGACTGCTCTCCTCATATACCTTGGTGATCTATTTTGTGTTGTGCCTGACCAGAGCACAGCCCTCTTTGTGCTCAATGAGCACGTTGGCGTTTGCATGCCTAGAGCTGATGGGCTGTGTGCAAGTGCCCAAAACTGCCATCTCTGGCTGCATACGTGCTTCAAACACACATAAAATGAAATAGGATTTAGTGCTATATTTCTTCATGGTCTTATTTCAACCCTCATCCTTCAGTTCTGCTTTTTTCTTTCTCTTCCTCTATTAAGTTCACTAGTGCCTGAATTTAGATTGTAAGCTCTTTGAGACATGGACTGTGGCTGTTGCTTGTTTCTGAAGCATTTAATACACATTGGAATATTAAAAAATAATGCTTAAACTTAAAGGAAACTTTAGCCAACATGCCTCCAGAACTATGTCTGGAGTGAAAGTGAAAGGCTACTGAAAAGTTACGTATTTTTTTAAGAAACATTAATTCACTAAAAGTTGGAAAGGACAGCACTGCTTTTCTAATAATGTAATCAAATTGATATTAAGGTATATAAAGTAGCAAACTGTGTAGCTGAAGAAGTGCTGTGCAATATAACATGTTTTTCTTTTTTAGTCTATCTGTGATGCTTTAGTTCCACCTGTGGAACTATTGGGTGCCTGACCAGCAGCCGGGAGGTTGCTCCACCATGCTGTAATTACAGTGCTGAATCAGACTCAATTAATCGAGTCTGCTGGATCATAGTAATTACCGTGTTGCAGCCAGCCTCTGCGTCTCATGTATCCCTACACTT
This sequence comes from Alligator mississippiensis, assembly GCF_030867095.1. Classification (NCBI taxonomy): domain Eukaryota; kingdom Metazoa; phylum Chordata; order Crocodylia; family Alligatoridae; genus Alligator; species Alligator mississippiensis. The sequence continues at coordinate 80,690,956 of NC_081826.1, forward strand.
CAAAATGGCAGCGGGGGCACTTGAACTAAAGCTCGTTCGATGAGCGTTAGATAAAGCACCTCCACCACCATTTTGAAGTGCAAGAATGCTCACGCATGAGACACTCAGGGTGCTTTAATTAGAACACATGTAAAAAGCCCTGGAGCACATGTAAAAACACCCTTTAATACCAAATCTCTCACTTATTCCTCCATGGGCTATATCCCTCCTTTTTTTCCCTTTTTTTTAAAAGGCATTTAAAACTGCTATCTGGAAATAAATGAAACTGCAATTCTATTCAGAGATTTTTCCCTTAGAGCTCCTTGTCACTCTCCTCCACCCAAGCCCTAACAACATTTCACCCTGTCTTTAGCTTGCTCTGTGACTCCACTGAAGGGAAATCAGAGCAGAATTAGCTTTCCCCAGGACTTATTCTTGCTCATCCACAGTTCTGGTGTGGAACTGACTGCTGGCAGAAGCTCCCTAAACCTTGAACTGTGAATATTTTTCTCAACAACTAATGGCCCATACTAATATGTTGTAGAGGATGGTAAATTGACTATGTGGACTAAGAGAAATTTTGTTCCCACCCTTGCTCTGCAGTAGGAACATAAGCATTTTGAGTTGTACTTAGGCCCTAAATCTGCATAGCATTAATCATATGCTCACATTTTAAGCACCTGAGTAATCTCATGCCTATTCAGAAAAACATCAAAGTGTATATTTAAGAGCCTTATTGAATCAGGACACAGAACTTTCTAACGTTGTTATAAATCAGTGCAGCAAACTGGGGGTAGCAGTGGTTATATAAGTGAACAGCAGCTCCTGCTCATTCTTGGATAAAACATTTCATTCAGCATTATCACATGCTTCAGCGGATGAATCCCACTCTAGGAATCTGGCCTGCATAGGGACAGCAGCGTAGGGGCCTCTGTCAATCTTTGCAACGCAGATTTTTCCAAGGCATGCAATGATGTGTCACATATTGGATGGCAAGATTGATCCCTATAAGAGCATTTGGCTGTACTTCAGTTTTATTGTTCTTTAATTACATGATCCATCTGAGTACTTTTTCAGGAGCCCAAGTGAAAGTACTCTACCATTTTGTCAGTGCCTTTATTTTATATATAAATTTACTCAAGTTAAGGGCTCACCTAAGTCAACCAGTCCATCAGTTAAGGCATAGTTAAGGCACAGCAGTTTTTAGTGCTAACAGGAACAAAGGAATGATGTAGCCAGTATCACACTTGGCCAACTTGTGATTAGGGCAAGGTATCTCTTAGAAGGGCTAGACTTTCAGAGGCAGAAAGGGATCTTGGAGTCATTATTCATGCCAAAATGAACATGGGCCGGCAGTGTGGGGGCGCGGTCAGGAAGTCCGACCGCACCTTGTCATTCATCCACAGATGCATCTCAAGCAGGTCCAAGGAGGTGATCCTCCCTCTCTATGCGACACTGGTCAGGCTGCAGTTGGAGGACTGCGTCCAGTTCTGGGCGCCGCATTTCAGGAGGGATGTGGACAGCATTGAGAGGGTTCAGAGGAGGGCCACCTGCATGATCAGGAGTCAGCAGGGCAGGCCCTACGAGGAGAGGCTAAAGAACCTGAACCCGTTCAGCCTCCACAAGAGAAGGCTGAGGGGGGATCTAGTGGCCGTTTACAAACTAGTCAGAGGGGACCAGCAGGCACTGGGGGAGTCCCTGTTCCCCTGAGCACTCCCAGGAGTATCTAGAAATAACGGTCACAAGCTGGCAGAGGGTAGGTTCAGACTAGACATCAGGAGGCGCTACTTGACTGTCAAGGCGGCTAGGATCTGAAACCAACTTCCAAGAGAAGTGGTGCTGGCTCCTACCCTGGGGGTCTTTAAGAGAAGGTTAGACGAACACCTCGCTGGGGTCGTTTGACCCCAGTACTCTTTCCTGCCACGGCAGGGGGTCGGACTTGATGTTCTGCTCAGGTCCCTTCCGACCCTACCTACTATGGAACTATGAAACTATGACCTCATGCCTCTGGAGCAGTAACAAGGTGCCTTAACCATTCTGCCATCACATGCAAAATACATACTTTGGAACAGTCATGCATTCAGGCCAGCAGGGCCCTGAAGGATTGAAAGGTAAGAATCCCACCCCCTCCCATTCTGCACTTCCCCCCCCCTGACTCCCAGGGCTCCCCCTGCCCCTGCTTACTTGTGGCTGCCCATGCTGTCTGTCCCAGGGGAGAAGGCAGGAAAAGGTAAACCAGGCTGCCCAGCTGCTGCCTCTGGGCTGCTGCTCTTCTCTGGGCTGTGCTCAGCCCAGGGAGCACCCGTGGTGCCAGTGGCTGGGCAGGCAAGTTAACTCTTCCCTGCCTGCTCCCCCAGGACAGATAGCACAGGCAGCCACAAGTAAGTGGGGGGAGGGGGGGCAGTGAGCAAGGATCTGGGGTGCTGGGACAGTGGGAAGGGGACAGTGGGACCAATCCAGCTACTGGGGGGGGGGGGTGTTTACACTAAGGTGTAGCCACTCTAGGCTACATTTTAGTGAAACACAATCTGGGTAACATGGATCAGAGATAATCCTGCCCCAGAGTAGCATAACTTTGAGCCAGCCAATGCATGCTTTAAACTAATTTCAGGTGTTAATGTGCAGACAATCCAGGGGTTATGAGCTCCAGGAGCTTCTCAATATTAACAAGGCCCTAAGAACTGGATGCATCAGGGTTGTAGAACCCCTCTGCAAGCAATAAGAAGGTGATGTGCCAGGTCCCTGCTTCAGTTTGTTTTGACATTTACACTTAAAACACTATGGAAATCCTGTTTATCATACTCTGATGGCTAACTTCATTAAACAGAGTTTACAGACTAGGCCTTCTGAAGCCAATTGGTTCTCTGTGTTTCCAATAACTCATTAACTTTGGCAAAGGAAACCTCCAAGCTGCTCTCTCTCAGAAATTTGGCCCACAGATTCTCATTGCTTTCCTTCTTCCGTGAGCTGAAGAGCCATAAACTCCAAACTTTGCAGTCTGGCAGTTTCTCAAAACATGGCCACTTCTCAAATTTTGATATGACTTCATAAGGATTATTCCCCTAATTTAGCATGAATTTTATAATCCATTATGCCAAGATTAAGGACAGAAGAATTGAGTTTCACAGGCTGCTTCATTTTCTGGAACCACCTACCTTCCTAATTCACCAGCTGTTCTCTGTATATGCTGATGGGGTGCAAAGCTGTGCAATGCTCGGAAGGCAATGGGATTGTGCAGAGGTAGATAACTAACATGCTGGGCACTTGGTGTTGAGGAGTTTTAAACAAGGCAGGAGTTTTGTCAATACTTTGGCATAGAGACCATCAGCAATGCTAGGAAGTGCCACATCCCTTCACCCAGACCTAAGCCTACCATACACTCATGGTGCTGTGTCCTAGTAAACCCAGGAAGCAGGATCAAGGGAGACTTTCAATAGTCAGTTTCTTGGCTCAGCAGCCCTTCGTCTCCCAACATGGGGCTGGGGGAAAGTGGGGCTTAAACTGTGGAATGTGGTGTGGCGTGAATGAAAGTCCTTTCAGTCACAGAGCTATGCAAAACCTTAACCCTCAGACTTCCTGATGTGGAAATAATTAGAGCTGATCAAAAGGGGGTTTTTTTCAGAAGAAATGTCTCTAGTATGCCACAAGAGAGTGCAGGACTGGGTGATTCAGTAAAATATTTTTGACAAAAAAAAACCACAAAGAATTTTGAAAACTCAGTATTTTCCATGATACAGAAATTCCAATTCTTTTACTGGCCTCCAAATAATGCACTCTAGACTCTAATGCTACAGGTACATTTGGCAATAAAATAGGTTTATCTTCTTCAGCTGGGAATGAGTGTTTCGTATTTGCGTGGTATCCTGATGGTTTGGATTTGCATGTTGCTAGTGGTACTTCATTGGAAGTGACAGTGGATTTCTGGAGTTGCAGAGGCTGAGTGTATCCACTTCCAGTGCACTGAAGGTGTCTTACAGAAAACTGCATGTGTGCTTCTTCCCAAACAAGTTTTGGTTCTCATTCCAATCAATATTTAATTGCTAGATCAATATTTTAAATGATTTATACAATCAGTCTTTTTCATCATATTTTGTTGTGGTCCATGATGAAAATTTGATTTATTCTTAACTGTAAATCAAAGACAATGTTGTTGATTTAAAGCAGAGCTTTTTCTTACTGAAGACAGGCCGTCAAGATGATTAAATCCAGTTAGAGCAGAGCATTGATTATGTCATACCTTCATGGCATGAATGAATCTCTCTGTTATTCCACTGTTCAATTAGTATTAACTTGTTCTTGTCCATGTAGAGTTTATTATTTTAACATGCTTTGCTAAGGGAAAAAAAACCCCAGGCAACTCAAGTAGCTAGATTTCAGAGGGCCAAAAGGATATTAATTTTGTTCTAATTGTTTCTTAATTGCCCTTTCAATAAACAGATAGGTATCTGCTTTGTGGAATATGTGGGCTGGTTAATCACACTTCCTGAAATAACATATTTTATTTCTAACTGTGTGTGAAATGGAAACAAAATAACTAATTCCCAAAGTAAGATCATTCTGTTCAGAAATATTTTATTCATGTCAAAACAACTATCTCCTATAATAAAAACATCAGGTACATTCTCAAAACTCTCAAAGTTCCATGAAAATTAAGTTCCTTCATGTTAGGCACACTTAATCACAGAGGGATTTAATTGGCCCAGCTCAGGGGAGCTCAACCTCTGGCCCACGGGTCAAATGCGGCTTGTGGAGCTATGGCATATGGCCCACAGGACTTCACATGGGTCAGGAAATTTGGTGGCAGGAGAGTAGTGGCAATTAATACTGTCACCCCATGCCTGCTGCCAAATTCCCAAGTCTCACAGTCAGATCAGAATGGGGTCATGCCCCATTCCCTCCAGGCAGCCAGATTGGTGCTGGTCCACAGACCCCCACCCCTGGAAGGCCAGACTGGGGCCAGGCCATGCCTCCTCCCCGCCCCCACAAATGTTGCTAGATCATGGCTAGGCCACACCCTCTTCCCATGTAGCCAGATTGGGATTGGGCCATGCTCACTTCCCCCTCTGTTCCCTCCTTCCATGCAGCTCCATTAAGGCCAAGTCATGCCCCCTGTCCACTGTAGAGCCAGGTTGCAGCCAGCCCAAGTTCCCTTCCCCTGCATAGCTAGATGAGGGCTGAACTGTCCTCTGCCCTGCTCCACATGGCTGGATGAGACCCAGCTGTGCCCTGCTCCAGGTGCTGGCTCCAGCCTGCAGATGGACTGGGCACTGCCCATCCTGCCCACTGGGGAAAAATGTTGAGTGCCACTGGCCTAGATTGGTCCAGAAATCCTAAGACATGATAGCTTCACTCTCTTCTTTACAATTCCGGTGTAAAACTGGCTAGCCTCAGTCTGTGGGATAAAAACTCAGCTAAGGAAACCATCTGCCAGGTTCCAGTGCCCTGTTACTGTGTAATACCTTGTACAAAAATTCCCACTAGATCAGAGTTCCAGGACTCGCTGAGTGCTTTGCCTTTAGTCTGACAATGCTGCCCCCATCATCCAGGCTTTCTGTGGGATGTTCTGGGATCCACAGTACCCGCAAATTCCTTTAACTGGATATAGTATGGGGACTCCTTTTTTGTGACTATCTCCCATACAATTTCCCCTCTTGGCCTCATCTTGTGGCTTGTCCACTGTACCAGGAAATGAAACTGGACACTTCACGATGGTTTATATATTCTTAGCACCAGGGGAATCTTTTTTCCTATGCTCTATTATCTAATTCACATTATGACTGACTACTTCCTTTATACAAGCAGACCTCAGCTGCTCTCTCATTTCCTCTGACTCAGAGGTACCTCTTGTGCTACAACTTGTAAAACATTTCTTTAGTTCATTTCTAGGTGATTGTAGGTATATTTTAAAAAGTGCTAAATACTGAGCTCTGCAACCAAAAAGAAAAGTTTTGTTCTTCTATGTGCAGAGTTCCTTTCTGTCTTCAGTTGAAACCAGAATTGTGGACATTGTCTTTGCTTGGACATATAAACTAAAGCTTCAGTACCATAAGTGACAGCCCATGGACAGATTGCTGTGCTCACAAGAATCCCAGCTAACTTTACTCCATGTGGGTATAGCAGTCTGTCCACATACTTTCAATTGCAGGGTTGGAACAGAAGATTTGTAACAATATCTGAAATTCCAAACAGGGTTAAACCATACATGACTGCTCTAATAGACTGTATTCATAGCTCACGTGATGTGATGCTCATGTTATTGCTGTAAGCTTCCAATCTACAGAAGCCTGAAAAATGTGAGGGCAGTGGTTTAGTATACATCTTACAGAGGAACTATAGGCAAATGTATCTGAAATCTATGTATAAATAGAATGCTATGAAAATAATATGACTAAAACCCACAAATGTTGCCAAACTTGCAACATGAAGCTGCTCATATGGAAATGTTATCATATACCTTATGAATAGATTCCCCTTGTCCATACTAACCAGATAGTATCCCAAGAATTTTGTTCACCGAAGTGGTACAGACAAATGGTAACAGTTATCAGAAGCAGAGAAGTAGGTCCAGTGGTGTGGAAACAGCAAGGATGGTGCTTTTCATATATCAGGCCAGGCATGAGGGAGGGATGGATGCAGGTAAGGAACAAAGAATGAAGAAAAGATGGAAGGGAAGGAGAGAGGTGATGACAAAAGGAAATGAGAGAGGCAATGGAAGAATAAACTTTGTCCAATGTTGTGCCTTGTAGCACTGTATTTCAGGCAGAGCTGGGGTTAGACTCCAGTGGGCTCAGGCACAGGAAAAAGTTATGTGAACCCCTCTCTCTTCTCACTGGCACACTGAATTAGTTGCATTAACTGAGCATGATGACTGTGCCCTGGAGCTCAGGGCAACTGCCCTAGTTGCTTGCCTCCAAATCCCGCTCTTCTTTGAGGAATGTATGCCCTCCCTCATTACAGGACTGAGGGGACCAAGAGGTCTGATGAGGGGTTCCAACAAAAGAGTTAATTCTGCTCCTGGGCAGATTGTAGTATTCATCACAAAGACTGTCAGATTCTTGAAATTCTTCTGTCTCTACAAAATATTTTCCTGTTTAGCTGAATCATGCAGCACAACTATAATATGTCTTCTTTCTGTGGATGTTTTTTCTGCTTGTGCTTTTATGGGACTTAGATGAGGTGGTTTTTTTTTTTGGTGATTCATAGTACTTAAACTACTCAAGAGCACTTTTTCAATTGGAAAATTCACTTGAAGTGAATGCATCATCAGCATGATTGTCCATGCATGAAAGAACTACAAGCAAAACAATGAGCACCATTTTTTAAAGCCTACGCTTAAGCCAAGAAAAACAGTTATCATGAACTATTAAAAGACCTTATTTTTCAGTTTCTATGAATCTTTCATGGAGAGCACAGGTTATCCTTGTCACTGAGCCCCTATTTCTGAGAATCTTAAATTGCAAATGAAAAAAAATATAATGTACACGTTGTTATTACAGTCATTAACATGATACATAGCAACATATATTATCTACAACAGATTTGGCTACTACTGATTCACTCTGATTCTTATAGCAATTTTTTCTAGAGAAGGTTTATAAGACCTAAGCATTGCTTTTATCCATTTATTGTTTTCTTCTGTACTTTCAGAATGCTAAAGAAAGGAAACTGCCCTTTACACGTTTTAATGATAAATAAAGTATGATTTTGTGTCTTAGAATTGCATTGAAGATATAGGATGCAATCTGAGGTAGTTGAATGAAAATGCCCGTCTCCATTTTTAGCACTTATTTGAAGAAAAACAAAGCTTGGGTGAGATTTTTGTTGCTTTTTTTATTGATACTTTTACTGTGGTTTAATAGTAGCACTTTCTACACATTTTTACACCTAAAAGTCACCATCCCATCCTTCAGTTATGCCCTATTATGCCCTATGGTCTTGTTTCTTTGTTTGATTGTATTTTCAGATGCATATGATACATAAAAATGACCTATCCAAATTTATTTACACAAACAAGAAATGCAGTCATACTAATGCAAACAAGCATAAAGCCAGCAACCTCTATGGCTAGGGACAGATAAAAAGCCTGAGCCTGAATTGAATCTTTGAAGCTTAATCTAACCTGCCTAGGTTGAACCAATTTGCAAGTGCACAGACATTCTCTCTGGACTGAGGAAATGCAGTCATGTGCCTTCAGCGGCTCAGGCTAGAAGCTGAGGGTGCTGTCAGGTAGTCACCAGGTATGGCCGTGTACCCCTACATCCGGTTGACATTCACTGGCCCCTCAGGGTGGCTGCATCCTTTATGGTCGATCCTGGTGCCCTTTCTTTTCCCGCCTGCCACGACTTTGATGATAAGAAGAGATTTTACGAAAAGGGAGGTGCGATCCCTGTACTACGAGTCCCGCACCCAGATCGATCATCAGGGGCTGCCCCAGAGCCCAGAGTCCCAAAAATGGATGTGTGGGAAGAATCCACATAAACCGGTCTCTTTACTTTTGTTCACTTTATTTCTTTTGTGTTTACTGAATTCTTATGGCCTTTGTCCTACTCATCTTCTGGACATCGTCAAGGTCAGCTTCCTGCCCTTGGGGTTGGTCACCCCTCTTCCAAGGGTCTTCAGCAGCTTACTTTCCCTGATCTGGATGGCTCTGGACACTTTATATCAACTCTGTGCCAGCTTAATTGAAGGCACGCTGGGCTTGATTGACGGTGCACGCTGCTTAATGAGGAGGGGAATCCCCGCTGGGTCAATCAGTTGGCCAGGGCACGGTGCTCACGGCTCGGGTTCTCTGCCCGCTCCTGGTCCAGCCGGGGGGATCCTCCAGGCGTCCGCTCCCCTCCTCTTCATGAAGGAATGCCTAGCCTTGATGTGGGCTCCTTAGCCGGCAGGGGAGGCAGCAAGGAGTACGAGACACAGAGAAGAAAAAAAAAAGGAATCCCCTCCCCCTCCCCCTGGCGGCAAACGTTTCGGGCAGATCTGCCACCTGTGCTGCTTCTAAGGGTTTTTCCTGTCAGCCTTCCACTGCCTCGCTTCTTCCACCCTCCTTTTCACTCCCATGGCGAGGGTGCCACCGTGTCTTCAGGGTCTGACCCACTCTTCCTCATCTTCGCCCATGGGTTCCATTCTCCGGCATCTCCTTCCTGTTCTTCCGTTGTCCTTCTCCACCTTCCCCGGGTTCCCCTTCCAGCCTCCGGATATTGCCCCCTCTGCAGATTGGCACCAATCCGCTTCACCTGGTGAGGGGGTAAAGCCGAGCAGGTGCAGATGGGGAGCTCCTGTCACAGCGTGAACGTTGTGATGTGTCACGGTTCACACCCCTGGGTGGGGACACACCATAGGTGAGTGCCCCCCAGACTCTCACAGGTACTAGAGCAGCCTCCCTTCCCTTCTAAAGTGCTGAGCTAAGGTGGGGGGAGGGTGTGGCCAGGCCCCAACAGGATACTTTGATTAGGGAGGGGTTTAAACTCCCATCCTGCTTACACAGCCCCCAGCTTTTCCCTGCTCGCTGCTCAAGGGGCCGGAGTATTGCCAGATCCCAGACTCCAGCTAGCACTCTGAGGCAAACTGGGGAGAGGGAGACAACTACTTATGTGCAGTGCATGTATCTGTTGATGATACTCAGTTTTTCAGTCTCACTCTTCCTGCTTGTTCATACTGTCTGCAAACCTGACAGGTGAGGGATCCAGCAGGGAGCTGATAACACAGCATTTAGCAGCCCATCAAGAAAAACAGAAGCCTCTGTAATTAGTTCAAGCTCTTCTTAAACAGCTTTTTCCAAGGAAAGAACAGAGGGACATTACCAGTTGACCTATCGATTAGCTCCAAAAAGCCATAAGTAGACACTGTCCTGTATGCCTTTGTCCTGTCTGTATTTATCATGTCCCAGTGAAATTGGAGGCACACACACACAGGCACCTTTCAGCATTAGCTAACATATCACATGCCTAGGGTCCGTGTGGCTGGGGTCTATGCTATGGGACATGTGAGGGAGGCTAAATTTGGCCTACAGGCCAGAGGTTGACACAGCTTAAATTCTACTAATACAGTTTGTTGCATTAAATAATACTCACTGGTACAGCTTTTTTCTATTGGCCTCAGCATTTTGGGGTTTTCTGCCTGCATAGGCCTCTCATGTGATCTCTGAATCTATTATTTCAAACAGTTCTTGCTTCCTTCTGCTTCGACCCCATGGCATACATTGGTTCAGGGGGGCTTTCAGTGGGATGTTGTGTGCATGCCATACTATTAGAAGTGTTTTCTGTGTTCTCTGGGATGCCTTCTTGAAAACTGTCAACAACATCATTCCTGAGTATGGAAATGGCATTGTTTGCAAAAATGTTGTCCAGACAACATTTGCATTATGCTCAAGTCAGAGGGTCCTTCTCTTGGCTCTTGTTTTCAGGTACTTCTTTTCTTGACACTTGTTTTCAAGTATTTCTGCCAAAGCTCCTTTGCTGTGACTCAGCATGGGGACCAGCTCTGTAAGTACCCTCCTACATTTGCTCTGACAATGTCTTTGTAAATGCCTGCATTCTAGTGGCTACTCTCATAGTGTGGCTGGATAAGCATTAGTCCAAAGAGAGACAATCAAGTTCTGAAGGTTCTGCAGGGCATCCACACAGAAGCAAAGAAAGTCACAGGTCCTGTAATGGGTGTATGACTCACGGTACATGAATACATTACTATGATACTTCATACCTAAAGGCTGAGTACATGCAGTCAAAAAGCCTGAGGCTGAATCAGTTCAGTCTTTGCAGGTTGGTCTAAGAGGCACAAATTAAATTGAAACAGAAGTGAACAGACATTTACCCTTGATTCAGGAAATGTAGCCATGTGGCTCAGGTCAGAAGCTGAGATTACTAGAGTACAGCTCTCTAGTACAGCCAGCATGGGTTGTGTGTTTGATTCCCCTTTGTGTGGCCCCCCCAAAGTCTCTGGGATACGCAGTCCAAAATCTCAGTAGCTGGCCTCTGAAAGGTTTCTCATCACTTCCTTTTCCTGCTTCGAGATGCCTCTGGGATTTGTAGTCCACAGTTGCAGCTAGCAGTAAGTTTGAGCAAGGGAAAGTTTGTTTAACCCCTCTCCCTGGCCCCAGATCCCAGCCGGGGTTTGCTGGGGTGGTAAACCCCCTCCTGCAAGCTGGGCTGCATCCCCAGCTGGGCTTGTCCCCCACCCACCTCCTTGTCAGCCAGCCCTCACTGCTCGAGCTCTGGAGCAGAGGGGCAGGGCCAGCCCTGCTCTCTGAAGCAGACTGCACAGCCTAGCCCAGGGTTGCAAAGCATGCTGGGGGATTGTGATTTAGCTTGAACCAGGAAGGGGCCTGGGACAGAAGTTTCATAAACCGGTTTGACCCAAATCAGTTCACTCCGATACTACATTCAACCAGGTTTATCTTAAACCAGTTTCAGCCATTTTGAAACTGGCTTATGTGCACTGAGCTTCTGTTTTGTTACAAGTTTAAACCAGTTTCTGATCACTTAAACCAGTTTATGTGTAACTTCTGTCTCTAGCCAAAAGGAACACACTAAATTTCACCATTTAAGAGGTGACTTCTAATCCAGATTACTCAGGTTTCATAATGGCCACAGAGGTGTGAAGCAATGTGGTATGAATTAGTAGGTTTGGAGTACTGCTAGTAGTGATATTCTGAGGAATGCGTCCACAAAAACTTTAAGGCTAGGGACAGACATTACACATAAATCAGTTTAAGTGATCAGAAACTGGTTTAAACTCGGTGCCTTTGAACAAATCATTCTTAAAATACCTAATATTTCCTATAGTCATTATTGCTTATTGTTTGTGATAGACACACATGTAGTTCAGGTTGATATGTGAAGTTGATATGTATTTCTGATTTTCTGTGTTACATTTAAAGCAATTAATAATTTTTAAAAATCATTTCCTTTAGCCTTCCAGTATCCAAGTCAGATAGGATCATGGGCCAATACTGTCAGACAGGTTGGAGACGGAAGGTAGAATCCATTAACAATAATTCTAAGTGGCCCAGGGAGGAGCAGGACCCTATCTAATTTCACAGATCACACAGGTCTAATATTGCCACTAGGAATACTAAGCAGTGCGTATATATAATTTTCAATCATGTTTAAATATTATTAAATACAAAATGCAGACCATTTTAATTATACCTTTTTATACTGCAGTATGTATTCTAACAACTCTTTAAAGTGGAGAGGTATTGTCACTAAGCATCTGACTTCTGTGTAGAATTTAGTGAAGGTACAACACCTGGGGTGTTGCATTGTCTGATGCTGAAATAAGACAAATAATTTCTTCCCAGTTTTTTCAGGGATCTCAGAATCTGGGAGCATTTCATTCTTTACAGACCATAAATGATTTACATGTCTCTTATTCAATTTTTCCTTTAAAAACAAAAGCAACGCTTAATCACAGTATCTTCTATTTAACTAGTGGTAGATCTGAGAATTTCAATATGTGGGAAGAAGAGATGAAAGAACCCATTCAAAACTTCTATTCAAATGTGTTTTCTTTTTAGAAGGCTGTGAAGTACTTATCTCATATTTCCAATAATCTTCAGTATCTGGGTTGTCTTGCAAAATGGTTCGTAGCATTTTTATCTGTCTTGTTGCACCTATTAATGAATATACATCACAATCTATTAGAATTGCTTTCTAGCATAATAATGCATTCAGTTAGAAAAGAGTGTGAAGATTTTTTTTTTTATATGTAGAATCTGAAAGAAACAAGTCAGATTCTTGTCTCAGGTCCTTCAAAGACAATGTTTTGATTTCAGTGACTGAAGTCAATGAGATGTATTCTGGATTGTTTACTCTGGATGCAAGTGATCCAAAGTTCATTTTGGTCACCCAGAATTACAGCCTTTACTCCTTTGTTCCTTTTAGCCATGCACACAGTGAGTGCAGTATACTAATTCTACTGCGCATTAGCACGGCAGGTAAAACCGTGCTAATGCACGGTACAATTAGTCTACTGCACATTAGTGTCACAAAAAGAGCGTGCACTGGCACTACTGTGCAGAAGTGCCAATTTACCAACAAATGCCAACCTGTTATTACAGGTACTAAACTTAATGTGCCATAATTACGGCACATTAATGAACATGTAGACGTACTCAGCTATGATCAAACATTCCCATTTCTTCCTCTAACATATAAAAAGAAATCAGTCCTTCCTTCTTCCTCTGACGTGTCCATGCCATCATCATCTATTTTAGTTTCACTCTTCATCATATCTGTATTGCTCCTTTCCAGTCTGTCCAAATTACTGTAACCAAAAATTATCTAGTGATTTGGCCACCTCATTCTTCTTCTTGAACTTTGCAGCTAGTTCTTATGGTTTATCAAGTTTAAGGTGCCTTAGACTTACCAGCTGAGGCCTCACCTGTATTTTTAATTTTTTTGCTAATGGTCTTTTGGTTATGCTAATAATTACAGTTTATAATTTACAATTGGGAAATTATCTCCCAATCCCAGTTCAACAAGTCCCAAGCCTTTTATTTAAGTATTTCCTAAAATATCACTGCTTTCACTATACTCATAAATTAATTATAATCTCTCTCTGTGGCAGAGCACCAGCAGGGGCTGTTACAAGCTCTGTGGGAGCTTGCTTGCAGAGCAGTGGGGAAAAGCCTCCCCCAGAAACCATTTTAAGGGGGCAGGTGGATGGCAAAGCACTTCTGGTGTCTGCCACTTTAAGAGCTGGTGGCAGGTGGTGCCCCATCTCTGATGAGCAGCTATTTTAGACCCAGGCCAGCAGAGCTGGAGGCAGCAGTTTGTTGCCAGACACCGAGGAACATCTCCTGGTGGAGCTGTTGCTCCTGCAACAACTAGGAGATAAAGGCAGGAACTTATGGGGATGGCTTGGAGGCTCCTGGTCCTGGACATGACTTGAAACTGCACCCTGCTGGGGAAGGATGGCTTGGTGGGAGCCCCCAGGAAGTGCCAGGCCAGTTACCTCCCTGGTGAAAGGCGAGGAGGGACACCTTAACCCCAGTCCCTGCCTCCATGTGGGTTATTTAACACCAGAGGCAGTAGAGAGCCAGGCACACCCAGGTGTGGCACCTGAGCCCTGTGGGGGGGCAAGACCCTGGAGTGTGGGTAGTGGGGCCAGGCACAGCTGTGGCCACTTGAGCCCCTGTGGGGTGCAAGACCCCAGAGAGGGAGAGTTGTGGGCCAGGCACACTGACAAGTGGCACCTGAGTCTGAGGGGGTGTTCAACCCCGGTCCCTAGAGTAGGGGGCGAAGTATGTGCCTCAGCAGAAGCAGAGGTGCAGAGGGGCACCTGAAGGCCTGCATGAGAGGGGCAGTTGTGAGGCCTTGGAGAGAGGAGTGATTAGAGAGTGGTAATTGTGACGCCTTGGGAACATAGGGGCATGAGATACAGCCCTGTGAGCAAGGGGCATGAGTTGGGTCCCTGTAAGCAGAGGGCTGAAGAGTAGGTTCTGTTAGCGTGGGGCTGAGTTAGGTCCAGGTAAGCCTTCAGGCACCTGAGGCCACAGGTGGGCCAGGGGCTGATTGGCAGGTGTGGCAGAGGAGGAGCCACAGGGAAACAACAGGATGAGTCAGGAGCCCCTTGATTGAGAGAAGCTGGATGAGTGACCTGGTGAGAGACCAGAGGCTGAGTCAGACCAGTTTTCTGCGAACCGCCCAGTGATTGCTCAGATGAGGGTAGCGGGAGATACCCAAAAGGCTGTGTGCTTGCTGGCCAGGGAGTGATGGGAATCAAGCCCAAGGACCCCCCTGAGATAGGGCAGGGTGAGTGTGGCCCCAGGGAAAGGAGGGTCTGTATGAGTGAGGCCCAGGAAGGGAAGTATGAAAGAAACCAAGTGAGAACTGGTGGAGTGAGAGAGGCCTCGGTGAGAGGGAGGTGGTACGAGTGGGGCCTGTAAGAGGGCACAACACAATGGCTTAACACTGTGCTGAGTTGAGCGCGGCCTCTAATATTATAAAAGCTTGCGTCTGTCTATCCGTAACGCTTTATTTGCACTCTAATTGGCTGACGAAAACAGCCAGTCAGAGTGCTCCAAGCATGGGGGAACACTGCCATGATTCCAAAGCTGTGCCGAGGATTGGACAGAGGGTGTGGGAGCCAAGGCCTCAGCTCCCACGCCCCACTCCCTGCAAGTGGCACTGAGGACCAGACAGGGTTGGGGAGCCAAGGCCAGCAGTGCTGGCCTCAGCCCCCACACCCTGCTCCCTGCAACAGGCAGAATAGCGGCAGCATGGGGCATTTGGGGGCAGCACTCCATCCCAGCCCCCTTCCCCTCTCCCTCACTTCATTCTTGACAGGCAATTGGCTAGTGTGTGTGTGTGTATATATTTTATATAGAGAGAGAGAGAGAGAGAGAGACTCTACAGGAGGCAAAGTGTAAGTGTATCATAAATAGACTTTGCTGATAGGAATGCTGCATGGAAGTGCTGCTGGTGCTGCTGAGGAGTATCTACGTTTATTCTCTCAAGAAATTAATAATTTCCATAATTGCATTGAAGGAGAACAACAGACCTTGTCCAGGGGTTTGACTGAATTAAAAAAACAAAAAGCTGTTGCTGGTTTATCATTTTCAAGGAATGCTTTTAGCAGCATCCTCAGCTCCTGAAAATGAGAAGCTATCTTTGTCTTTGTGGCAGGAACTTCTCAGAAAACCTTTACAGTTAAAAGCATTCTTTCATTTAGTGCATTTTTCATACATTCCTTTTGTTGTTAGGAGTCAAAAATCCCTTTTGAGTAGGGGTGTACTGATAGAGATTTTGGGGGCCGATACCAATAGCCGATATTGGTTGATACTGATCCGATTTCCAATACACCAGCGTGCAGCTGGTAAGTCTATTGTGGTGGAAGGGGAGGAGGGAAGGAAGGGGCATGGGGGGGCAGATCAACGTCCCGCTCAGTGAGGGAGGGGGCAGGCACTGCACAGACAGGGTGAAGTGGGGTATGGGATGGAGCCGCGGTTCATTGGTGGAGGGGGCAGGTCTCACCGCTGTGCACACCCCAGGAGGGTATGTGCCGCTGGATCTGTGCAGGGTTGCAGCTGTGGGCTGGAGCTGGGGCAGCGCTGGGCTCTTCTTGGCAGGGGCTGGGCTCAAGGTGGGCAGTGGTGGTGCTGGGAGTGGGGCTATAGTGAAATTTGGGGTGGCTGCAGCCCCCTCCATAGGCCCCCTCCCAGTGCTGCTGCTGCCTGCACCAGGCCCGCAGCTGCAGCCTGCCTGCCCCATCCCACACAGATCCAGGGGCACACACACTCCCATGCTCTCCTGGGGTGTGCGCATCAGTGGAGCACGCCCCCCCCCCCCCCCCAATGTGCTGCAGCTCCGTCCCACACCTGTGCCACTCCGGCTGGGCAGCACCTGCCCCAGGTCCCTCCCTCCCTTACCGTGGGGGGCCATGATCTGTCCCCTCCCTCTCCTTGCCTCCCCACTCCCCTTCCACCACAATAGACTTACCAGCTGCACGCTGCTGACCTCTGCTCCTTGCTGCCTGTGTGCTGAGCTGTGGCTGCGTGCATGCCTGGGCATTTATTGGCCAAATTATCAGCCACTTCAGGCCGATTTCTGATACAGACAATTTTCTTTATATTGGTACCAATCCGATATCAGACTCAGTGCACTTCTACTTTTGAGTGAATCTAAATACTCTTATTGCCTATATTAAAAAAAAAAATTTAAAGCTGGAAGGCCCTTAAACTTAAATGATTTCAAAAGTGAGTCTTTAAACCAGAATAGCTGTTAAGGGATAGTCTGTTCTTCATCTATGGAGAAGTGATTCTTGCTTACTTGCACTGCATAAACAATTGCATTAGCAGATATCTAATTAATTCTCCAATTAACATCAATTACTTTTATAATTCAGGGCTTCTTATTTTGATAACTTGTTATATCATCAAATTAATATATTATGTTTATATATAAAACAGCTTTACTATTTCCATAACAGTGATAACAGGTGACTGTTACATGAAGCTTGCTTTTAGCTGCAAAATATTTGCAAAAATACCCAAAAAATTAACAACATCTAGCATTCAAGGAATAAACAAAAGTGCACGTAAATGCAAGTGCATATTGAGATGTGACCAAAATTCTTCCCAACTACGCGTATTTTCTAAATTAAACAAGTATGACTTATATGCCTGTAAAATAAATTATTTTCTTTATTTCTATAACTTTGTGGGGGGTTGAAAGAAACGTATCTTTTTTTTTCCATTGAGAGAACAGGGGATGAAAAAAACCCATTTTTATGATGCACTTTTATTATGTCAAAAAGATATTTTGTATATGGGGGAAGTGCCCTAGTTCTTTAAAAGACTGTTATATTTGCTGCGCCTTTCTGACCACATGGTCTTCACCATTTGCAGTACTTTTACAGCTTATATTTAAAGGCTTCTGTTAAATACTCTATGCAAAGTATGAAGAGTTATATATAACATGGCAAATATGTATCATGTAACATAGTATAAAGAAAATACTATAGAATGTTAAACCATATATAAATGATAAAAATGCAGTGCAGAATTTGTGCTAAACTTGTAGGAGTAAAACTTTTAGTAAAAATAGTGTTGTGTTCCTTGATACTAAGGAAAGCTATCAGAAAACTGAATCATAGGGATAACTTTAATTTGAACATTTCATATAATTGCATAAGCAGAAATGTGAGCATATGAGCTACTTTCTTCCAGTATGTATGAATATGTGAAAGCAAGAGCAATTATTTCTAAAAAATAAGTGAAGATGCACCCAAGTTTATAATAACATGTTATTATAACAATAAATTATACTAATGTTGGTAAAAAATGTGTTAACTTTGCATTATCAACCTATATCATGTTATTGGAAAGATACAAGTAAAGGAACAGAAGACTGCTTTTAGTGATTGTGAAATGGGACACCCAAGCATGCTGTGTGACTGGTTAATGATTTGCAGAATGTGCTGTTGTAGATCACAAAGTTTTAAATCACTCAAATCCATTACCTTGATCAAACTAGGTCTTTATTTGCAAGTTCACTGTAGAAATTAACTTCTATTTCAAATTACTCAGATCTGGAATATTTTTGTGAAGTTTAGAAGATACAAGTGCAAGTCTAGTACAAACAGGCAGAAGCTACTGAGACTTGAAACCTAATTTTAAAACATTAAATTACACAGAACTGTGTTTTCAACTTTTCATTATGTTGCATTCATCTACTGCTAGTTTTTCAAGGGGTTAACTTACAAACTGTAATATAGTTGGTAATAACAGATGGAAAGACTGTCCCCTTGTGGATAGGACTGTGAGAAAAAATGATATTGTGTCTTTAGAGGTGGTTACACTGGGTACTTAAGGCTTCACTGAGGAATTCACTTGCATTATATACATCAAGTGCTGTTCCACATCCAGCCCTGCACGCACACAAATCTTAAACTTAAATTTGAGGACACTTTTACCTGAAGTTGACTGGCTTGTCAGGGAATACAAATTAAAGCTTGAATTAACAACTCATCAGCTGCTAACAGTCATTCTCTGCAGCAGCCCAATTACTCTGTGCAGCTGGAATATTGCTGCCCTCACTTGAGCTAGACTAACTCAAGAATAATGAATGCCAGTGTAGGTAGCACCAGGTAACTGCAAAGACACACCCTTAAGCAGGGTTCGAATTACACTCTGACTCTTAGCAGGGTCTGCGGAGATGGCAGCTGGAAGGAGCTGCCACCGTTGCTGCCTGAGCTGCACTGGGCAGGCTGGGGGCTTTTGTCTCTTATGGGGGGTTCTCATCTCTTACAGGGGAGCTCCCCCCCACTCCTCAAACCCTCCCATATTTCAAACATTGCTCTTAAGCTACATTACAAAGTATGGTAATGTGTCCTTGTTTTCTGGTCCACATGTATACATGCACATATGTCAGCCCTGCTTTCCAGTAGTCTCAATGCAGAGCTATCATTACCCATACCCATATACCCACATCCATGCAGACACTGCAGTTACATGGGTTTGATACCAGGATTGCTGGGAGGACTTATCCTAGGCTTCTCTGGTACTTTACTAAGTGAGGCACCATAGGAATCAGCCTGTGCTGGATTGTAGAGGAACTTACTGTCTTTCCCAGGCCCTGTGTGAAAGTGTTTTAATCCTGCCAAATCATTTAGCTGAGGCACTTCCTACTCTGCACACTCCTATGCTATGGACATAGCACACAAAGGTGAGATACCCCTGCCTCTGGATAACCTATTGCCATTCCTGAGACATAAGAGGCATTTCAACAGCAATTCTAGACTCGTGGAAGAGAGGAGTTTACTCATGACAGACAGAAGATACTTGTCCCTTGCTTCCTGCAACAGCTACAGATTCACCCAAAGTGCAGATGGTGGCTTTATATCACTATGCAGATGTTGGGTGACTAGCAGTGGCACCCAACGTAGCTTCTGCATGAGGAAGCACAAATGAGGTAGGTGTGGAAGAGCCTAACAATGAGCTCAGAATTTGCCCACCACAAGAAGCGAGTGAAATGTCAACTGCAAACTATATCATGCTGTAGGCCTTAGTAGACCAGGCCTATGCACACTGTGGGATAAAACCAGTATTTCTCAGAAGTTCGTCATAGACTGTGGGGTCTCTGAGGATGGTGGCAAGGACCTAGTTGATGGGACCTGTAAAGGGGGAATTATCAGACTGCCTATTGCTTTACTGTAGAGAATCTTTAGGCATTTGCTTTGCAACCCAAACTGCATACTAGTCTGATTGCTTTTCCCAAAGTCACACTCCTTGCAATACTTGTGCTATGTGCTAACCAGAATTCTGCCTGACTCCTCCAGCCAGCTAAGAATAGGCTGAAGGATAAGCATCCTTTACTGGAATTTGATTGTGTTGGGCTAAAATGTGTAGAAACTGTAGTAGGGTATGTAGAAATAAAGGTTAACTATAAACCATCTAGTAGCTTGTGGTATAGAAGAGGCAAGTGGGAAATTAATTGATTAATTGTAGCCACTAGGAATTGTAGGATGGCCTCAAAAGTCATCTAGACACAAGCACAGCTACAAGCATAGTTCAAGGTGTGTTTACCTTAGATCTCCACACAAGCATGTGAGAATGGGTTCAACATGCACATAAGCCAGTGGCCAAAGGTTTTGTATCTGAGGAGTAACAAGTTTGGCTAATCACAGACAGCCTTCAGATATATCATTACTTAGATCAGAACTGTCTTAAAGTGTCAGCCAATAATACCTCACACCTGTGGTAAGTACATTCTCAAAACCTATTTTTATGTCACTGGCCACGTCTAGACGAGACGCTGGCTGTGCAGTTGTTACTGCACATGCATATGCAAGTACTAAATAACTGTGCGCAGTAACTGGCATTACTGCACAGTAGTGTTCCCAAATGGCGTTTTGCTGATGCTGACTGCGCAGTAGCTCATTACTACTGCACAGTAGCATTGCATCACACTTCGTGCCACACAGTGCTACTGTGCAGTAGCAATGAGCTACTGCGCAGGCAGTGTCTTGTGTGGACGCAGCCACTATTTTTTATTTTAGTGCCAGAAACTTTACATACAATAAACTGTAAATTACTAATACCTGTACTCCTGCGGGGGTGAGGGGGGGGTTGCATATATTAAAGGTACTAGCAAAGCTTTCTGCCTTCTCAACTGTGCTAAAACTCACTCAAAAAGCAAGAACAGCACATCCTAGTAGGGATTTCCTTAATCCTAATTCAGAAGTATATTTGCAGCCTATAGGTTCTGTGCAGTACTGCAAATCTTAATGTAGTATTGGCATAGGTATTTTTACATATGGCCCTCAGCCATATTCAGTGGATGTCTACCAAAAGTCAGAAGATAGGATTTCCAAAGGGTGGACAAATATAGTCACTATGACACTGGAGAAAGACAGAGCAGCAGCAGCTCTGGACTGTTGCAGACCTAGTTTATAACGCCTATCATTGCCCTTAACAAACCATTTGGCCCCTTGTTTTTATTTACGGTTTATTTATTTATTTAAGTTTTATTTTAAAGAAATTTAATATTTATTTTTAAGAAAAGAAATTACTGTGTTTAGGCTATGACCATCAGCACCTTTTCTGATACAGGTACTCCTCACTTAACTCATCCCGGTTAACGTTGTTTCGTTATTATGTGGCTGATCTATTAGAGAACATACTTGCTTAAAGTCACACAACGTTCGTTTATAACGTTGTTTGGCCGCCATGTGCTAGTAGGTAACTACTGTGTCGGACCTGGATTCGCTTAACATTGCTTCGCTTAAAGTCACATTTTTTCAAGAATGTAACTGTGACGTTAAATGAGGACTAGCTGTACTTTATCTAGTCTGGCAATGGCTCTGAAAAGAAAGACCATGCTCTGTGTTTCAAAATTCTTCAGGATTACTGATGAGCTAATGAGGATGTTTCTCTTTATCCTTGCAGGACATTCAATTCCAGTACGACTGTCACCTTTTAAAAATATATCTCAGTGAGTTGTTTTATTACCTGAAATAAAATGGAGCTGAAATGGAGTTGGAAGTGACAAGTGATACTAGGGCAGAAAAGAAATCGGTGACAGACGCAGGCCTAGCTCCCTCAGGCTCCAGTCTTGGTGCCGGTCGCCCTGTTCAAAGCACTGGGCTGTCCCTCCCCTCATGAAGCACTGAATTGTTTGCAGCTCTTTCGGGTTATGTTGTTTGGTTTCAGAAGAATGTAAGAATTGCTATTTATGATCGGTCCAGCCTAATCTTGCCCAGTGTCCTGTGTAGGGTGTCCATCATGGAGGACATTCTGGGTTTCTGCTTTTCTATTGATACAAAACCGGACAGCTCTATGACACCTATTTACATAGGCATCTGGTTTTGTATCAATGGAGGACAGAGGACAACCGGACTGTCCTCTGTGATGGCCACCCTAGGCCCGTGTCACCCAGGGGCAGAGAGTGGGTGCTGAAAGGGGGAGCGAAGTGGGCATAAGGAGGATGTTTTCCTCTCTCACTTGCAGCCTCAGGAAGCTGTGATGCAGAGGCTGTCCCTCGAGCTCCTCCTGCCCCTTCCCTCCAAGACTTTGCCCGCTCTCTTGTGGAAACTGCCAGCTTCCTCAACCTCTGGCTTTTGCTTTTCCCAAAGTCCCAAATTAATTTCTCCCTGGCGGAAACCAGCCCCCCTCTGTATAAAAAAAGAAGAGCTTCCTTGTGTCCTTTTGGGACTGACTGACTGCTTGTGCTGACAACATGTCCCAGAAGCAGGGCAGCGGCTGCCAGGTGAGGGGGGCTCGGGCCGGGCCGCGGACCAGGGGTGGTGCAGGACGGGCAGGGCTGCGCTGGGGGCCCGGCGTGGCCCCGACTAGAGCAGGTCCCCGCGTGCCGGCGTCTGCAGCAGTGTGCGCGCGGGGCGGGACCGCTACGCGTGAAGTAACGGGAGCGGAAACCCGGGAGGGGCGGGGCGGCGCGGCCGGAGGAGGCCGGGGAGGGGCGCGGCCGGTTTCGGTTTCTGGCGGCGGGGATGGCGGCGCCGCCGCTGCTGGTGAAGCTGGTGTTGGCCGGGGAGTCGTGCGTGGGGAAGACCTCGGTGCTGCGCGCGTATGCCGAGCCCGGCCCGCGCCCCGCCGCCTCCTACCTGCCCACCGTGGGTGAGTGCGGCTGCGCGCGCGCGTGCCCCTCTGCACACAGCCCGCCTGCCACACACCTCTGTGTGCCCCACTGTGCACATGGCCCGGCTGGTGTGTGCGTGCCCCACTGTGCACACGCCTGGCTGGTGCACACGTGTGTGTGTGTGTGTGTGTGCTCCTCTATGCACACAGCCCGGCCTGCACACACCTATAGATGTGCTCCATTCTGCACACAGCCAGCTGTGTCCACTCCTCAAGGTGCACACACCTATATGTGTACTCCATTGTGCACACAGCCGGGCCGGCAAATGCCGGTATCTGTGCCCCCACAGTGCACCTGGCTAAGCTAGCACACACCCTTGTTCGTGCCCCCATTGTGCACACAGCTGGGCTGGCTCATTCCTGTGTTTGTGCCCCCACTGTGCACACAGTGGGGCTAGCGTGCATCTATATCCATGCCCATTGTGCACATGGCAGTGTTGGCATACAGCTCTCTCTGCCCTGCAGTGCACACGACCAGGCTGGTACGCACCTGAGTCCATGCCACTTTGTGCACATCGCTGGGCTGGCACACACCTGTATCCACACCCAATTGTGTACACTGCCTGGCTGCTGCATAGCTGTATCTGTGCCTCGGTTGTGTACACAGCTGGGCTGGCACACTCTTATATATGTGCCCCATTGTGCACACAGGCGGGCTGGCATGCAGCTGTGTCCACACCCCGCTTGTGTACATGTCCGGGCTAGTGCACAGCTCTGCGCCCTGAAGTGCACAGGGTGGGGTTGGCACCTACTTGTGTCCACACCCCCATTGTACACACAGTGAGGCTGACAAAGTACACACGGCCAGACAGCTAAGCTGGCGCACACCTGTGTTTACATCAGACCTCTCCTCCCAAAACAGATCTGATGTGTTTTCCTAGGTCCTTAGCAATAACTTCCTCTGCAAGTCATTCCCACTGAAACCAGCATGAATAAGATAGTAGCATGTGAAATCTGCTGGCGCTGAGTCTTAAGATGGGATTTAAGGAAGATGAGCTTTGGTGACTCCATTTCATATTGGCAATAAAACTTATCCTTCAGAGTCCTTTTCATACTCAGGTGGATGGAATTTGTGTTGTGCCAACTCTGCTTGGGAACCAAAAGTTCCTCCATGTTGCAAAGCCACTCATACTAAGAGGGTGTTGGAGCAATGTTGTTGACCTAACAGTCCCAGAAATATTCGAGATAAAAAACTTGTCATATTAAGAGAGTATTTTCAAAGCCAATTCTAAGTAGGCTTAAAGATAAATAATTTTATAGCTGTTGTGGACTGAGTATAATGCCTTAAAATTATTCCATTTTTTTTTTTTTTTTTTGGAAAGCCCTTCATGAATTATTTTCCAAACTAGCTTTAATAAATATATGCTCTATCCACACAGTCAGCCAGTGATTCTCAACAAGGGTATTGTTGCAGCTGGGGGTGTTGTCAGATCCTTTGAAAAGTGCCACAAAGTGTGAAAAGATAAGCAGGGAAGGTTCTTTGGGTAGATGTTATATCTTTTATTAGGCCAACTAAATGTGACAGCTAATACAAGATACCACATCTACCCAAAGAGCCTTGAGACCAACAGGGCTACAACCAACAGCCCTGCAACATGGAAGAGATAAGCAGGTGTGAGGAGATAAGCACAGGGTTAGGCTTCTCTCTGCCCATCTGCTTCCCTGTTCCTACTTACTACCTGGCCCCTTGGCAAGGAGTAAGCACTTTAATAAATATGTTTGTTTTTTAAATGGAGTGGCCCTCGGTTCACAGAAGTTATGGAGGAGTACCTCAAATCTAAAAACATTGAGAGCCACTGCTGCAAGCAAAGTAGCAATATCCACGGGGATACATTTTTCTGTTCTATCTAGTTTTGGCTTCTTGAGGCTACCAAGAAGAGTGACAGTTTTGATTTGAGCAGACGCCACTCATTCCTTTCATGCTGCCCATTTGAACACTTGCCTGATGGTAATATCTTCCAGTTGTACCTATCTAGGTGGAATTTCAATTAGAAATGCTAGGAAATACCTTACGTGAACCACCCAGTGCCTTAGGAAAGTGAGTTTCGTGACAGGTTTATGTGTTACTAGTTTACCTTAAGTAAGTACAGATAGTAGCCAGAGAAGGAAAAATGTTGGATGGGTAGTGGTTAGGTTTTCTCTCTTGTCGTAGTACCTGGATACCACAATAACTAAGCCTAGTGATACTCCAGAAAAAGGGATATATGATGCAGTTGTATCTAATATATCCTGGTTGCTGATTTTTTTAAAAAAATAGCTGTTTTATTAAATGAAAAAATGCATTTACAATAAATTTTCATTGAGAGCACTTTATGTAGCACTTAAACACTCAGGGATGGTTGCCCTTCCTCCTCTTCAATTATGCAGTTTTGGTGAATTATAAGCAGTTATAGTTTTCTAATTAAACTTATACGGATCATAAGGCAGATGCATCTTATTGGGAATGGTAGACTATAAAGAATAACTGTTTTTGTTTAAACAATGGCATAGCATAGAAAGCCATAGGGGAAGTTTATGAACAGAAATTCTGGTGTAAAGCTGAACTTGATGTTGTTCATGAAGTAGGAAGTTTTGTTTTGTTTTATTCTGGTTGCTATGAAATATGTTAATGTTACAGTATGGGCTTTTCAACAATGTGTGCTCAATGGAATCTGCTTTGTTTGGAAGAATGTTTGTGGAGATCTTGGGCCCAGTTTCCAAGACTATCAGAGTCTGAACTGGTGCAATACCCATTTTTGGGGGGAAAAGAAATAGATAATTTTATTTTGAAAATTTGGTATTTATTTATTTATTTATTTCAAGTTAAATAATATATATTTGCTATATTTTAAGTTACATTGTGGATATTTTCGTTAGAGATTGTTAGTTGTTTTATTATGGATAAATCAAGGAAACCTAAATCTCAAATCACCTTTCAAATGAATTGTTTTTCTCTTGGTTTGAAAATTGGTTTTTACTACCTTTTAATAAGTGAGCCCACTCTAGAATTCTACATGGACTTTCAGACATTCCCCTCATTGAGAAATAGAGTAGGGTTGAATTGTGGCACTGTAAATAAACATCACTTTTAAATATTATCTAATGTTCTACATGTTTCTTCATTTTTATCTTTTTTATACAAAGCCAGATTCTGTTACTCTGCTTATCATGGGGAATATCTTACTCTATGAGTAGTTGTGCTTACAATCATTCTATTAGTTAACAAAATCAGGGCTATTCATAGAGTAAAATATTAGTTGATACTAACAATAGGGGCAGAACATTTAATGTTCAGTATGAACATATAACTACTTTTTATAATACTGTTTGGACGCATAATATAATATCTCTACTTTTTCTAATACTGTTTGGACCCATATTTATCAGGCTTCAAACCCATCACCCTTCAAACCTGGCCCACTTGTCCTAACACTAACAAACTATTTGAGTGCATCCAGATGAGTATGCGTGTACGTTTCCCCAGGGACAAATAGCAGCAGCACATAGTTGTGCCACTGCTGCTTGTCCCCTGGGAACACCTGTGCATGCAGCCTCTGGTGTGTGGCAAGTTGCACCAGGTGGGGTAGGGGAGTCTTGGGCCAGCACCCAGGCTGGCCTCAGCAACTGTACCTGGAGGCCTGGGGGCCTCTTTAGCCTCCAGCCATGGTGATCCGGGTTTGCGGAGCCTGGCTGGCAGCTGGTGTGTGGCTCCAGCTGGCTAGGCTCTGGTTTCAGGTGATGCATGCTGCCACCATGTGTGCTCCCCTCATTTTTCTGCCATGGGTTTTTTTTGACACCGGGCTCTCCCAGTGTCAAAAAAAACCTGCTGCACTATAAATTAGCAGTGTGGCAAATGCCTACATGCACAGCCAATGCCTACAAACTGCATGTGTGCGTTTGCCTGAATGCACCCTTTCAGTCCAAAAGTCCTGGGACTTGACCCCAGATTCCCAGATTCTTATTTTGGTTCCCAATGGGCCATTCTGCTTTCTTGAGCTTAGGTGTATCCTTCCAAACCCTCTCAGCAGCAGTGGCAGAAGAGTCTAGGAATTCATTTCTTGGATCCCACTGTACATTTTGAGGAGATGCTAGCAGTAACTGCTCTACTAATAGGGTTGCCTACATAAGGAGTTGTTCCCAATTGACACCATGTATGGAAAACTCAGTCCACTTTCAGGGTGACTTGTTCCTATTTAGCTTAAATGACAAATCTGAAAAATCTTGGGCATCAGATTTCTTTTTTTCAGGAGGCAGGGGCAGGGAGGGATCTTCAGACTGGGTCTCTGTCAAGTGAGGCATGTTCTCAGTATTTTGTAGGCAAGATTAATCATATTAAGGATGGGCTGTCTGCATCTGTTGTAGAAGAATAAGATCTTGAGGGAACAAGGACCTAATTTTTTCTGCTAGAGTTCCAGGGAGTGATGCTCTCTAGGATGCTGAAAATACTGAAAGAATTTTAGGATCCAGTTATCTTTGCTTTGGATCCATGTCCCTCCTAGCTGGTGATGGTCACTGAAGAAGTGTTAGGTCTGTTGCTTGGGGAGAACATCCCTAAACCCTTCATAAAACAAACTGTCCATTGCGTTGAAGGAAGCAATAATGCAGCCCTTGCTGGATGCTGCCAGACTTGATATATAAGGATCAATATCACATCTTTTTTTACTTTCCCTTGTGGAGTAGGACAACTCTCACATTATCCAGATGCCTCCTGTCTCCTTGAGCCTTGCCAGTCTGGGCACAGATGTGGTTTAGGCACAGAAACTGTATTGGCTGCATTAGTCCTGGGCTGTCCAGTGCACATTGCATGGGCAATGATCCTGCTGATTGTGTTGCCAGCACACAGACCCTCCATCCCAGCTATGTGGATTGTGCCAACAGAAGCAGACCCCCACTGTGCAGACTGCATAGTCACTGGCAAGTGCCCCAAGTCCTTTCCTGCAGTGGGAGAAGTGGCCATGGGGGCCCATGGGCTGAATGTTAACTGCTTACAGGTTACATGTAGCCCATGGGCCACCAGTTATACAGGCTTGAATTAGTCAGTAATCTTTGGCAATGGAAGTTGAGTTTTCATGCTGGCTTTATTGGATCTACCAGCTGTATCATTTGTTATGAAGTGTTCTTGATTCACTGCAGCCCATGTATATAGGTCTATCATGAGGAGGCATAGGGTGTGGTGTCTTAATTTTACTGACTGTAGCCAATAGCATATCTCTTGTCTGGTTTGGACAAGGCAGTTCAGCACCTCAGGCAGTGTCTAGTTAGAACTTGGGCATGAATGAGACCTAATTAAAGCCTGGATCAAATAAGACTGAGCTGATAATAGTGCAATGGGGAAGGAGGTGAATGGAAGAGGTAATAACAGCCTTTTGACTAAAGGAGTATGTCTTCCAGAAGTTACTTGTATTTGCAACATGGAGATGATTTTTGTACTCCAGATACTTTGTCTGATCATGTGATGACAAGGGCTGGGGTCAGCCTTTTACCGTGTTTATCTGTCTAGGATGCTGTGACCTTTCCTTTCAGTTGTAGACCTTAACACATTTATCTGTGCTTTCATTTCCTCAAATTAAACAATTGCATTATGCTATATGTATATGGGGCTATGTCTTAAACATTCTAAGCCTGATATTGATGAATAATAGGATAGCTCATTTACTGAGCATGGCATCTGGCTGGGAGTGCATGGTGCCTCAGCCCTAGAAGCCTATAATGCCAGCACTGTCCCTGAGTCTCTGGGAAGAGTTATGGTGTTGAATACAACTCCTTAAACACTACATGGCCTGGGAAGTATCTCTATGAGGTATTGCCACCCTTCCCAGTCCTGAATTTAGCAGAGATGTTCCAGCTGTATTTTCTTCTTTATAAAAGAGAGGGCTTGCTGGCCAGGAATCTCATCCAGGGCTCTCAATGTCTGGCACTTGATCACCCTGTAAGGTCTGAAATAGCCCAAATGTAATTTTCCAGAAAACACCAGTTGTTGGACTGAAGGTATGCCTTGGTGATAATGAGGCAAGTGGTTGGTGGCTGAATTCTAATGAAACTGATGACTGTTGATGCTTGTTAGATTTTATTTAATTTAACGGTATTCATTGTGTACTTAATTATGTTAGCTTCCAGACTTTGGCAGGTACCTTTACTATGTTGAGTAAAAATAAATACAGAATGATAAATCCCTGGAACTATAATAGCTAGAAAATGTCACTTAGAATTTGGTCTGGTTTACTGTATATCATGTTATACAAAGAGTCCAAAAAAACCCCCAAGTGTAAGCTGTTGTAGTCATATAACATTTATCCCTGGATTGGTAATCAATGTTAGCTTTATGTTGATCATTTTGCATAATACATTGGTCCCAAGCCTTCTGAAATCTGTGAGCTGTCTTTGGCACTGTATTTCTCATTTTTCTTTCTTGTCTTTTCAATTTGCTAAGTTTGCTTGAAATTTCATATAAAGACATGAACAATTCATGCATGCAATACATATTGACTTGTGTTTTTCACTAACATTCATTGACCTCTTAGGTCAATAAATTTGAAGTTAACTTAAGAAGTCAATATGCCTTATTTTAATTTAGATTAAATTTTGGTCTGATTCAGCACTCTATACTTCCCTTTTTATAAATAAAGAAAACTCATGTCAATTTATTATTAAAATTTATGTCAAATGAGAACTGTTTTTGTGGAAGGCTGGAAATCCCCTGCTGGGTTATAATTTTTTAAAAGTATTCCCCATTCACCATTTTCAGTGACCTTCCAACCTCTCACCACATATCATGTCCCTGTCAAGTACTGTCACATCTACTTTTGAAAGCTCTATAGACAATTACACAAAATTCTGTAAGGGGCTATGTGAAATGCAAGAGTAAATGGGTTTTTTTACTTTAAATTCACAGATCACTTTACGTGAGCACATAAGCGTATTTTGCTTTAAATTACATTTCCATTTAACATTATTATTTTAATCAAGGAAGCTTTGTATAATATTAATTATAACTACCAATTATATTTCATCTTTCCCTACCATTGAAGCTTCAATGAGAATTCATCAACTGAAGGACACCATCCCCATAATAATTTTTTAAAAAGCCACTAAACTCCCATACACCTAGACAAAACAAGGTTTAACACTAGTGGTGTCTTGCATCTGAAGATTTACCCTCCCAAGGGTAAATTTCTAAAAAATACTTTTGGAAATTAAAAGGAATGGGGAAGTAGTTTCCACTGCTGTAGTTTTATCTCATTTTTCATGAATGCTGCCCTTTGATAGGCAGACAAGGTTCCTTGGGTGAATTTGATATCTTTTATTAGAGTATTTTGGCAGCCAGATTCAAGTAGAAATCAGTGTGATGGTTCCAGTATCAAACTGTTGATTTTTCTGAGAACTTGTCTTGGAACATTTAGATTTTATATGAAGCACAGAAGCAAAATAATAGTAGTACTTTATCTTTACACAGTTAAACATACTATCCAGTTAAACACCAAAAGCAAAAAACCTTTCTAACAGAAAAAAAAAGAAAAATCCTTATTGATATTTTCACAAGCCCCACACTGGTCTGGGGACTTGTGCATTGTTTCTTGATGTTATTTTACTGATATGGTATGTGTAGTCTCTGCGTACGTGTAGTGTCAAGCTATATTTAGGCTTATTATCCTTGTGGTAATATGCCTTGTGGTATTTGATATAAAGTATATTTCTTATATGTTATAATAGGGCCAGGACTGCTCAACATGGTAATGGCTTGGAATTATAATTTAACTCGAGTTGTTTACTGTCTCCCTTGAACTGACATTTGAAAAGAAGGGTGGCTATAAGAATAACACCTTGCTAATCAAACTGTTGAGGAAGAGAAACAGTATATTAGCTTAGCAAATCTCCATGTCTGAAAGGAAGAACATATTCTCCTGGTCTTAATTATATCAGGAAAGATTTCTGGTTGGGTAAACATGCAGCTTTGGGGGGCAGGAAGTTGCATGCATAGTGCAGGCCCCACAAGAATCCAAGAAGTGACATATGTGAATAGTGAGATAAACAACTGTACTTAAGCCTGTCTTGAGAACATGTTTTTGTCTTTAGTCTCTCTGGGTACAGTGGAGGCTGGGGTCCTTCAACCTGGAGGCTGAATAGAGAAGCTGAGAGGAGAACCTGTTGGAGTCTATGGCAGGGTAATCAGAGACAGAAGATGCTTTTTAACCTGTTGAAGTGGGCTAGGGTCTGTATCCTGAGATTTAAGGTGCAGGATAAAACCAGATTATTGTTCTGATATTTCCTTTTGTTTGTCTATTATTATATCTCTGCCTGTGTCTCAGCATCTGGTTCCTGATTTCTTATGCTGGTTCTTGTTTTTTTATAATAAATAATTTTTGCTATTTCTTTACCCATTTACTGTCAGTGTTAACTGTGATTCCCAAGCATTTGACTGTACAGGTTCTGCCCATTCTATGGAAAGGGGGATCCATCTGTCCTGAGTGCACAGCTGGACATGGACTTATAGCTGATAAAATCCCCTTTGCTAAGACTTGGGAAGGCCTAGGTGAGACAGGTAAGGCTGAGGCACCATGGGCCAAGGAGTTGGCCCTTGGCACATCTCAGCTAGTTCTTGGTAGCCAAGCAGATGGCAGGAAAGGACACGGAGCAGAAGGGTGCCCCAAATGTGTGGAAGCACCCTTGGATTATATCTCAAAGGTGCATCCAGGCTGCATCCGTGGTAGGGGAATGTCACAGATACATCATTGTTTATGTGCTAGAATGGACCATTTTGCTATTCTGCTAAAAAGAAAACTTGATTTAAAGGGTAATCAAACACTAATATGAAAGAAAAGGCTTTTGAAAAAAAAAAACCCCAACATGCTCCTGCATTCTTTCAGCAATATTTGAAAGTCAGCAATAATTTAATCACAGCAATTATTTAATTCTCACGGTTGTGAGTGGCATTCTGTTATAAACCAAAATTAGATTTCCTTTTTCAGGGGGTCAGATTGAGAGGGGGAATAATGTGATAATATTTTACCAAGGTTTGTAGAAAAGTCGTGCTTATAGTAAGTTATGCAGATTCTCAGATATAACCATGCACTATGGGTTCCTTTAGTTCAGCTGTTCTTCAGCAGAACCTGATTGCACCTGTGGGCCCTTGATTTTTATGGCTTGACTCTGGCTTATTGAGGCCTGATAAACTTCAAAGGGCACTGGGCTTTATTTTGCCTTGTTGAAGAAGTGTAGTGTTGAAATGAGCAGTCACTCAGTAACTTGTGCAGAGCTTCATAATGTTTTTCCTGCCTTTCTTCTTACATACTTTAGTGAATCTGCAGTGTTGATATACAAAAGTATTGACATTAGCCCACCATTAACGTATAAGAAGAAACTTATGAATTACAGACCATAGAAAACAGAATATTAAGGCTATCCTGCAAAGATGATCTATGAATATTGATGATTTTATTACTAAACAAAGGCGGGGGCGGGGGGACAGACCAGGCAGTGTAGGGGAATCTACTGCCTCTGTTGCTGCCACTGTCCAAGCTGAGCCCAGCTGGAGCCTGGCAGCTTGGCTGGTGTGAGCAGAAGTGGCTCTGAAGCTTCCCCTGATCCTGGGACAGTGGAAACAGCAGCAGGTGTGTGTGGAGGAAGAGGAATGGGGTGGGGTGGGGTGGGGTGGGGTGAGGGAGGGGAGGGGAGGAAACATGTCTGAGCACCTGGGGGAAGGTGGGGGGCTCTTACCTGCTTTGTGAACTTTAAAAAGACCCTGTAGGCTCCTGCAGTGTGGTCTGTTCTCACTAGTGGGTTGTGGAGGGAAGAAGCTGGGACTGAGAGTGCAGACACCCTTGTAGCACAGGTTGCTGCACCTGCACCACTCTTTGCCAGTTCCTGGATCCACCCATGAACAAAGGTGCTGTGATACAACAGCACAGATTTTTTAAGTACTATAGTTTCTAATAGGTTGAACAATCCTGATTCATGAGCAATAAGGCCCCTAGTAGTAGAAAATATTCTCTAGGGCTTGAAACATAGTATATTTTCTCTGGATTAGCATCCTTGTTATGGTATAGTTTAAGGCATTTTTTTACTTTTATATATATATTGTGATAGTACCAACATTGTTTCCCAACCTTCACTGAAATCAGTTATAAATCTTTTTATGGGAGATATTACACTTCCATACAACATAGTCTTATTTTCATATGGCAGAAGTGCGTGCTTTTTCAATTCTGCTAACTCAGTCAAATTCATGTATCACTGTTTAAAAGCCCTGTTAAGATGCAGGCTTATAGTTCTTACAGTTTGAAATTGTTATCTAGCTGTCTTTTTGCCTTTTCAGGAGATGAGGCCAGCTAACATTGCCAGCTAACAGGACTTTCAGTTATGTTTTACTAATGCAATTGACCTAACACGATTAAACCATATCCTTTTATTCATCGAGACATACTACAATGGATTTGCAGTGAATAAATAAAATGATGGGGTTTTCCAGTGGTCACATTGTGAGAATGAAACTCATTTGAAATGCTTTCTTTAAAATTTCACGAACTAATTGAAGAACTAGTATAACTGCAAGGAATTATATAATTTCCCTTTTTTTGCTGTCTCATAGATTGTAATGCATTACCTGGAGTTTCACCATATTGGAATATAAACTCCTCAGGACAAGAAACTCATGCTCTCATTAATCTTTATTGCACTTTTACACACGTGGGCGGTATTACAATAATATATGCATTGAAAATAACAACAAATTGTAAAGAAAATCATCCTTGAGGAAAACAGTATCATGGGTGCAGAGGCAACATTACAGCATTCATAGGACCAATGTCAGCTTTATCTCTAAAACATTGGGGTTTAGATACAAAGAAGAACCCCAGGAGGCACTGGGGTTCTTGAGGGCAGGGGAACTCAGTGCCCAAGATGAGTGGTCGTTCCTTAAGGAGATGATACTCAGGGCCCAAGGGGTGACAATCCCAACAAGAAGCAAGGGGGGCAAGAGTGCCCAAAAGCCTCCCTGGCTCACCAAGGAAGTCTGGGAATGCCTGGTTGCCAAAAAGGTGGCATACACCCAGGGGGCGATCTCCAAAGAAGAGTATACCTCCAATGCTGAGGCCTGTAGGGGGGCTGTTAGGAAAGCTAAGGCGGACGTAGAGCTAGGACTAGCATCCGAGATCAAAGATAATAAGAAGTCCTTTTTCAAATATATAGGGAGGATGAAGAAGGCACCGGGAAATGTGGGGCCCCTGCAAGATGTGCTGGGCAATCTGGTGGTTGTGCCAGAGGAGAAGGCAGACATCTTTAACAAATTCTTCACCTCCATTTTCTTGTGCAGGGACCGGGACTCCCCCACTGTGTTTCAAGACGGACTCGAGGGGAACGCCTCAAGACCTAAGGTTGAGGAGGACCGGGTTACAGTGCTTCTGGAGGGGCTGGACGTGTTCAAGTCAGCAGGTCCAGATGCTCTCCACCCCAGGGTGTTGAGGGAGCTAGCAAGGGTTATTGCTGGGCCCTTGGCACAGCTTTACGAGCGCTCGTGGTGCTCGGGCCAGGTGCCAGATGATTGGAAGATAGCCAATGTGGTCCCCATCTTTAAGAAAGGGAGGAGGGAGGACCCGGGCAACTATAGGCCCGTCAGTCTTACCTCAATCCTGGGGAAACTCTTTGAGAAGATCATCAAGGAGCACATCTGTGATGGGCCGGCATTGGGGATGATGCTTAGGGGCAACCAGCACGGTTTTATTAGGGGCAGGTCGTGTCAGACCAACCTGATTTCCTTTTACGATCAGGTCACAAAAGCATTGGATGCAGGTGTCACCGTGGATGTAGTCTTTCTGGACTTCAGCAAGGCCTTTGACACTGTCTCCCACCCCATCCTCATTAAAAAACTAGGCGACTGTGGCATCAATGCCTACACAGTCAAATGGATTGCTAATTGGCTGAAGGGTCGTACTCAGAGGGTGGTGGTGGATAGGTCATATTTGACCTGGGGGGAAGTGGGTAGCAGAGTCCCCCAGGGCTCAGTCCTTGGGCCCGCACTGTACAATTTCTTTATCAGCGATTTGGACAACGGGGTGAAAAGCAACCTGTTCGAATTTGCTGACGATACCAAAATTTGGGGTGAGGTGGGCACGCTAGTAGGGAGGGAAAGACCGCAGAAAGACCTGGATAGGTTGCAAGGGTGGGCTAACAAAAACAGGATGCGTTTCAATACAGACAAGTGCAGGGTGCTGCACTTGGGCAGTAGTAACCGGCAACACACTTATAAGATGGGAAGCTCCCTTCTTGAGAGCACGGAGGCAGAAAGAGATCTTGGAGTCATCATTGACTCCAAGATGAACATGGGCCGACAATGCGAGGTCACGGTCAGCAGGGCCAACCGGACCCTATCGTGCATCCACAGGTGCATCTCAGGTAGGGCCAAGGAGGTGATCCTCCCCCTCTATGCAACACTGGTCAGGCCACAGCTGGAGTACTGTGTCCAGTTCTGGGCACCACACTTCAAGAGGGATGTGGACAACATTGAGAGGGTCCAGAGGAGGGCCACCCACATGATCTGGGGACAGCAGGGCAGACCCTACAGTGAGAGGCTACGGGACCTGAACCTGTTCAGCCTTCACAAGAGAAGGCTGAGGGGGGACCTTGTGACCGTCTATAAACTCACTAGGGGGGACCAGAAGGTTTTGGGGGAGACTTTGTTTCCCCTAGCGACCCCCTGGGATAACAAGGAATAATGGTCACAAGTTGTTGGAGAGTAGGTTTAGATTAGACATCTGTAGGAACTACTTCACAGTTAGGGTGGCTAGGATTTGGAACCAACTTCCAAGGGAAGTGGTGCTGGCTCCTACCCTGGGGGTCTTTAAGAAGCAGCTTGATGCCTACCTGGCTGGGGTCACTTGAGTCCAGTTTCCCTCCTGCCCAGGCAGGGGGTCGGACTTGAAGATCTACAAGGTCCCTTCCGACCCTACTTCTGTGATTCTATGATTCTATGAAGTTTATATGGAGGGGCAGGATAGGGGTAATGTTCTTTACTTAATCTTGAATGTAGTCCTAGCTTAATTCATTTCTAGTCCTATTGATGCAATCCTGAATAATTATAGAATCATAGAAAATGAGGGCTGGAAGGTACCTCAGGAAGTCATCTAGTCCAACCCCCTGCTTAAAGCAGGACCAACCCCAGCTAGATCATCCCAGCCAAAAGGGCAGCAGGAGTAGGGGGCATGAAGGCCCAAACTTCTTTTGTTTACTTCTGGATACTTCTCTATTTGTCAGAATTTCACCTTACACCTCAAATGTCACATAACTGCCATTCTGGGGACTTACTGATAATTTGTGATCCTATTCCCTGTGAAGTGTGGACATGTGTGCATGTGGTATTTGAGTAGGTTCAGTAGGCTGCACTTTGGCTGAGCAAGTATGTTACTCAGTATGCATGTACCTAAGTGTAAATCCTAAAATCTTGGTCCTGCAGATGGAGGAGGGGTTCCCTTTCATGGTTTAGCCCCAGTAGCTGAGTAGTTACACCACTTGCCCAGGAGGCAAATGCAAGAGACCCCTCACTTAGATGGGGTTTGAACCTGAATCCCTCCAACTTCCCAGCAGAGTGATCTCACCATCAGGTGACAGGCATTTTCCATTCCCTTCTCCTGCCCTCCTTTTGGGATGCTTAACCTATGGCCTGATGGTTAGTGCATTGTGATGGAAAAGGCTCTCTTATATTTCCTCCTCTGACATCCAACACTCTAGTCATGAGTTTTTGTTCTGTAGAAGTTGTACTTACACTTGCCCAGAGAACACATATAGAGCTGCATACTGGCCTGGTTAGCATGCATCCTATTGTGCAGACTCAGTAGCTGTGTGGATGCTTATGTATCTACACTGCAAGGGAAGCAGGGTTGCAAACTGTGCCCAAGTATCAAAAATGGCAGTTATGCCAATAGACCACTGCTACATGGGTGCGTAAGCTGAAACAGGATGCTGTCCTAAACCTCGATACAAACCTGCAGAACTGTTATTATGGAGCTGAATCACTTAGTCAAACACTCTGTAGTTTCAAATACTGTGACTGTTCTATGCATCAGCCACCAAGCTGCTGTCATATCATTTGCCTACTAATGCACGTTTGTCAAAACTGACAGTGCACAAGGAGCTGAGTGTAAAACATTGACCTGTCTGACAGTTATTTTCAATAGAATGTACTTATGACTGTCAGAGAGTTGCTTGTAATAGTTCTGGTTTTGCCACTTCTGTTTCGTGTTGTGTTTGTTCTTTTTTTGGTAGTTGTCTTTCCTTTTTCTCTTCCCTTTCAGATCTCCAAAATAACTATTACCTAATAACAGTCGAAAACAAAAGCTATTGTTAAAAAAAAAGAGAAGAAAGAAATGTAACAGATTTTCTTTTTTCTTTTAGGCATTGATTTTAAAGTGAAAACAATAACATTCAATGATACAACAGTGAAACTTCAAATATGGTAAGTTTTAATTTTTTCCCCACGAATGGAAGCCAGCTAAATTATAGTACAACACACACAATCTTATCTGGTTTTAATTGTATGTCTTTCTATAGTCTAATTATTACTTCATAGTGCATTTTAAAATGTGAATTATGCCTAGGGGAGCATATTGTTTACAGCAACTAGTAGACACTTAAAAAAAGCAGTTATCTCTAAAACCATTTAGCATTAAGGTTTCACTGTTGTGGCATACAAATAAAATGCAGACCTCTACTACATATTAAATATAAGCAACTTTACTGCAATTTTAAAGGTAAGAAACAATGCAAATTGTTTCATTACTTCAGACATGCACGCTCATCAGAATTTGGAGGGAGGTCTAGCATGATGAATCTTTGAGCATCCCTACCTTATTTTTAAGTAAGGTTGCTGCAGGAATGCTGGAGCCCAGCTATTTGAACTGAGGTGTGTTAATATTTGCCACGGTTAGAATTATTTTTCAAGGGATAATTCTTTAACTAAGTTGATGGTCTGACAACCCTAGATCTCCAGCAGCTAGATCTTCAGGGCTAATTAAGACAGCCCTGGAGACCCGCTTAAGTTTTGTGGCAGTTTCCCAGAAAGCTATGTGGCCTGCTGTGTTCTCTGAAATCCCTGCGTTGCTGCATGGTGTGGATGGTATCCCACCCTGGCATACACCTCCCATATTAGCTGTGCTTTTAATTCACTCCCTCTGTTAGAGTTTACAGAAGTCAAGCTGGCATCTACCTTTTGAGGTTCCTATGCTGGAAGAATCTTCCCTCAGCCAAGTCATATCATATCTCAAGTCATATCATATCTCCTGTTTAGAGATCTTTATACCACTTTCCTCTCCCCCATCTAAAGGGACCAGTGTAGGATTTTAGCTCTTGGTATAGCCACCCCAATATAGCTTTACTGGTGAACCTCCAGTCTAAAGGTCCTACACCAGTGCGTTTCTTCAGTGCATAATGCTTATTCACTCTAAAGCAAGTCATAGTACTGGTATAAAGCAACACAGATGTATTACAGTAAGGGGTATACCAGTGCAGTTACATGATTTAACCATGCAGTGGTTAAACCTCCATGTAGACAAGGACTTTGACTATTTTCTGCCTTTTTCAGTTATATAAGTGTAGGCTGTAGAACAGTCAAAAATATTTACATAGCTTGCTGTCCTTTCCCTGTCTCTACAGAATAGCAGAATAGAGCATATAAAGATTTTATTCATGTGGCACTACAAAACCATTTCCATGTTCTTGCAGGGCATGCAATACCAAGTGATCTCTTATGGTGTATTGCAGGGATACTGCTGGTCAAGAACGATTCCACACGCTTAGTACTAGTTATTTCCGTGGGGCACAAGGGTTTGTTCTTGTCTATGACATCACAAATTCAGACAGCTTTCAAAGTATTACAAACTGGATGAATGAAATACATGAGGTAAGAATACCTAACTGCTGTCAGTCTTTTTTTCAGGGTGTTTAATAGCTTAATTTCCTAACTTAATGCACTTAATATGTTTAAAAAAACTATGGCCCCAGCTACATGTTATAGTTATTGTGAAATTAATGAGTTAGTAGCATAATCACCCTGAGACCAGCTACACATGCAAAGAAGCTATTATGCCATAAAAAGCTCCAACCAGCTATAAAGTTAGTCCCCAAAAATGTGTACTAACTTCATAGCTGGTTGCTATTGAGATTCAAAGCTTCTTGTCTTACTTTGTTCCATTGCTATATACAGGACGTGTCTATATGAGATGCTGTGTCTCCATAGCGATGAGCTATGGTGACTTAGCTCATAGCAACACCGACATAGCATTGGTGGGCACAAACCGTGATGCCACTGCTACTGTGCAGTAGGGTTGGAAATGACCTGTGCGGCACCAGGACTGTGCAGTACCAGCCGTACTGGCAGTAACAACTGTGCAGTTAGGCGTACGTGTAGACCCACCTACA
Source organism: Alligator mississippiensis (assembly GCF_030867095.1). Lineage (NCBI taxonomy): Eukaryota > Metazoa > Chordata > Crocodylia > Alligatoridae > Alligator > Alligator mississippiensis. The sequence continues at coordinate 80,729,915 of NC_081826.1, forward strand.
GTATACTATTGTAATAGTTTCATAGTAGATAGTTTCATAGGAGATATGGAGATGCCTGGTAGGTCCTCCGGAACATCTCCATAATATTGTCAAATGTTCATCTATCATACATTTCATCTAGTATTTTGTCCCGTCTGAATTCAAATACCTTGAGGTATGGGGCTTCAGCCACCAACAAGTAGTCTCCACAATCCAGTTGAACTTGACGTGAGGAAGATTTTCCTTATATGTAACCTATGATTTCACTTTCTTAATTTCAGCCCACTGGTTTTAGTTATCCCAATATCAAATTAAACCATTATTCTCCATCCTTGTTGATAATTTGCCTTTATCATATACTGTTATATTCCCTTTCAATGATTACCTAAGCTATTCAGTTTTATGTTGTTTAACCTTTCCTCATAAAATTTTATCTGCTTAGGTTAAATAAACAAAATAAAAACAAAAATATTCAATATGAAATAAATTTTAGGACTGTGAATGGCGTGATTTCAGTTACAGGCCAGTCTAGACAAAGTCCATTAGTGAGTCTTATAAATCGAATTAAATAATAAGATACAGTTCTTCATTATCATGTAATAAGATACTAGACTTCACTATCATGTCTAATAGTTTAGTGTCTTGGGTAAACTATAGGTGGGTATTCAGTGTAAAATAAGTGGTTTATGCAATAACGGGTAAAACACAGGGCATTTCTTCAGAATTAGTTACTCAGTGGGAGGTGATGTTACCTGGTTGTACCTTGAGGATTACCAGTAAATCTTCTTTAGCAATCCTTCATATTCGAGGATGATTGTCTTCCATGATTGTCATATTTGTGTGTCCGAAGGTAGCTGATGAGGCCTATCTGGGATCGACAGACTCTTTTATAACCACTGCCTTCATACCTGTTCATGACTAGGAGATTCCAGACCTTAGAATTCTGCTCCCATTGCCATTAGCTGGTCACCAAAGGGCTTGAGGAATGTGCTGGAAAAGTTGTTTTCATGGAAGGTGCCTGTGCGTGACTTATTTTATCATGGAGAAGCTGCTGTACGTCTGCTTCCACATGGCTCTTGACAGAACAGGACCTTGATCCAATGACAAGGAGACTAAGACAACAGGGGATCTCGTTCTGCTGCAGCCTTCATGCACCTGCGCAGCCACTGAGGACTTGTAGACCCATGGCTAGGGGCTGGGCAGGCTTATTCTAGTGGTGGCCTGTACTTGCCATGTCACAGCACCCTCAAAGGATTTTCAGGAGGGAAAGAATTGCCATCTGCTGTCCTCACCACAGCCTAATGGTGCTGCCACTGCTTGGTCCGTGACTGCTTATTCGTCAGAGTTACCCCTCCTTATTTTATAACTAACCTTCAATGAAGGTTTTTCCACTATCCACCACCTATGGATGTGCTGGGTAGCTCTGCCCCACATTAAATAATTCCCCAGTAAATGCCCAATGGCAAAGTTGCTATTGCTACTTTAAGTTGAAAAAAGTGCAAGGGTGGGTGGACCAAAAGTGGTTTGTAGATTTAATTAATTGGCTGGTGGAGTTTCCTTTGGTAAACACTGGGGATTGTAAGAGAGTATAAAATTTGCATTTAGGCATAATCAGATTAAACTTAATGTATCTTATCTAGATTCATATAATAATCTAACTTTATTTAGAATCATAGAGTTTTTGTAAAAGCATCTGTCTAGTGTTCCTGGCTCTTTCCACAAATTTTAAAAATAACCCTTGTGAATTAGCACTTCTGGTAACAGATCCTCAATCACTTAATAGAAAACTAACTGTCAGTATGGTAATAAATCAAATGTGTTTGCATTTCAATTAATACTAAGAGTGTAATAAGATAATTTCTTTAGCAACAAATCTATTATTACTGCTTGAGTGAGTTCAAGTCATACAAGAACCTCAATATTTAGGTCATCCTTACATTCAAGTCTAAAGGTAACTCAGTACTCTGACTTTCTGTGAAAAGCTGGGTAGAAAAAATATGCTCAGTAAAGACTATAGAAAGCTTAATTGACATATTCTTTATGCCTGTATCGGAGCTGTCATGCCCTTACAATAGTATGTTTATTGCAGGAAAATTACTTCAGAAGCTGATTTTTTTTCTTTATAAATTTAAAAGAATTGCAGACAAAACTGACTTTTAATACATTTTGTGTTGTTGTTGATTGGGAAAATGGTTTAAAGGTGTTAGAAATTGCATGCAACTATTCAGAAGGACTGTGAGTTCAGTTAAGCCTATATAAATAAATAATCATATGAAATAAAGTAACTGCATATAATTTGAAATTTGGTTATACCAAGATCTACACCAAATGGCAACTGAGCCCCTGTACACAGACACAATGCCCTAGATACTCCTTTAGATGCATAAGACTTCTTTGCATTGTGCTGGTATCACAAAGTTACTATAAAGACATCATAACCAACAGCAGCTAGACCAGGTTTATACTGCAAGGTTTGCTCCATTAGCTGATGGAGCTATACTGGCAAAACTCCTGGTGTGGACACATCTCTCTTGACATAAGAGAGACAAAAAGCCTGAGGCTTAATTGATTCTATCTTCACAGGGTAGTCTAAGCGGCGTGGATTGAACTGATAAGCAAGTGAATAGACATTCACATTTGATTCTGAAAATGCAGCCATATGCCCGCAGTTGCCCAGGCCAGAAGCTGGGGGGCACTAGAGCATGCCTCCCTGGTTGACTGGTCCAGACAGCTTGGACCAAGGCTAGCCCACTCACCGTGTGAGGCAGGGTTTACGGGGAGATGCAAAGCATCCTGGGATGCTGGGGGTCTGTGAGTTAACGACTCTGGAGCGGATCTGGGATGGAACTTCAGTAAACTGATTTAACCTAAATCAGTTAAGTCTGATACCACATCCATCCAGGTTTATCTTAAACCAGTTTCAGCCATTTTGAAAGCACTTTATGTGCACTGAACTTCTGGACTAAGGACATTATCAGTTTTTAGCACCAGACCAAAATCAGCCTTGTAGGGGCTTTTGCTTAGCGATTGCAGTGTCTAAAGCTTAGGTGTTTTGCCAAAGATGAGTGATCCAACCTAAAAGAGTTGGACATCTTGGATACCAGCACAATAAATGGGAAGATTAAGGAGCATCTAGGAGCTGAACAGGGAATGGTGTGCAGCTAGCCAGTAGGAAATACTAAGCATAAGGGCCTACCTCTCGTAGTTCTCTAGAGCATAGGTGTAGCTACAGGGCTACACATAGAGTGTCTCTGTCATCTTGAAATCCGGAACACTCAGAGCGGAGACACATTTCTGAACAAGGATGGTTAACTCACCCTTATAGCAGCATTGAATTCAGCATAAAGCACACCCTGTTCACTCTTGAGCATGACTGCTGGTGATGTCCACCTTTTGCCACTGAGCATAATGGTTATGTAGGAAATGGGAGATCTGGATTTGAGACTCTCCTCTTCCTGAGAGGACTCAAACTCACATCCCTCACTTCCATGAGACAGCCCTAGCTCCTCAGTGGCAACAAAAGTGCAAAAGTTAGAAGGAGAACAAGCAAGAGAGGGCTGTGAAGAGAGCACTTTCCAGGAAGTCTGTGTTCCAGTCCCTGCTGCCAGGGACTGGGTTCCTGATTTTTAACCAATGACTCTTTTGTTTATATTACTTCAGGCCCCACAACTCTTATTCTATTGGCTGCCCAGTGGCCTCACTTCAGCAGGAGAGGTGGGGAGGACCCTAACTAGGCTACTCAATACCTTGCTGTTTAGGGCACTTTCCTGGGAAGAGGAAGATGCAGATTGAGGAGGGGCTAGAAACCAGATCTCCCATTTCCTAGTTATGTCTCTAACAGTGAAGCCGTTGGGCATGAGTGAGTGGTAGTACCACGACCCTTATAATGACAGTATTTTGTAATGAACTGTATGCAGGCTGCCAGTGTCAGAGATGCTGCATAGGCTCTCTGGCTTCCTAAAGAATCGAGGACTTGGGCAGAGTTTAAAGTGTCTCTCATCACTGCTCTGCATCTCAATAGAACCTTGGTGGGAGTTAGGCACATATGGAGCTAGCATGAATTTTACTGTTTTGGTGTCAGCAGATTTTTTCCAGGCATCAGATGCCCAATGAATCCAGGTTCCTAAGCATTTTGCGACTGCTGGACTAGGATTCATCTGGATTGTTTTTGTGATCAGAAGGTCAATTTAACTCTAATCAAAATTAATACTTACTGATAGCTAAAAAACTTGTACCTTTTGGATATACTTGTATATTTCCAACCAGAGTGAAAGAGAACTAGATAAAATAAAGTAAAAACCAGGTGCTTAGATTCCTGTAGGAGATATGTATAAGAATTGCAAATGTAGGTGGTATAAGCCCTAAGTATGTAACCACCTGTAGGAATCAGTGGATTCTTTGAAAACGTAATCATCATTAATTATAAAGAATAAGTTTACAATTTATATGGTCTAGTGATTTAAGGAAAGTCACTATCTTGCCATGTGACTTCATGTACTTCTCAAGGCATGGACAGACATAATAATGTTTATATTGGTGGAATCAGCATTACACTGGTATAAAAAATGAGTGCACAGGTAATACAAACTAGGGGAGACTTCCCCCAATCCAAAAGATAATTACTCCCAAAAAATGGAGGATAAAATACTATGATGCAAGTTACACTTTCCTTGGTCTGTTGTCCTTTTGGGATAGTTGTTTACTAAAGGCAAACAGGCCATTACTTGTTCCCTTACTGCTTTTCAGTGTAGTGCTACAATAACCATCTACCATGTTATCTATCCCAAGGAAGTTGCACATATGTCCTTTCTTGACTTCACTCTAATTTACATCGGTATAAAAACTGACTTCAATTAGGTTATGTGTACATATCCTGTCTCCTCTTAATACTTTTTCCTGCTCAAATGTGTTGTTGTGATGCTTAGTTATTAGTTAGAGCTGTCCACTTCCATCCTATACTGTCTTGCCAAAAAAGTTCTGTTTTCCTTTCCACCCTCTTAATATGTAACTGAATAGTGACTATCATAATCACACCAATAAGCTCAGTGTTGGTCCATAAAGGATAAATGGGGGAGTTTGTGGAGGATAAGTGAGGTAATTCTTTGGGGCACCAAGCTTTAACTGGCTACTTTTGTATAGGGAAATATCAAGCATGTGTGTTTGTGTCATCACTGTCCTACTGTAAGTAAGGTAGAATGCAGCTATTTAATCTTAGTGTCCATTTATACCAGGGGTGACCCAGACCTGCTGTCTGGATCTGGCAAACGGAGCCATGTCATCTGGCCTGCGGGTCTCCCCCATGGTTCTGGAAATGTGGTGGTATGGTGAGTGGTGGATGCATTAATTGTTGCAGCTCCTGGAATGTGGCAATTAATGCTCCTGCTGCCACTCACCGCACTCAACATTCTGGATCTGTGAGGAATCTCACAGGGCAGATCCAGAGCACAGAGTTATGTCATTGGGCCCATGGGACTGGAAATTTGGGGCAGGAGGATTAGCAGCTCTGGTGTGTCTAGGAACCGCAGCAATTAATGGTGGCACCACCAGATTCCAGACCCCACTGATCAGGTGGTACAGCCCTGGATCTGGCCTGTAGACTGGCCCTGTGCTGTAGATTTGGCCCAAGGACTGACTTTGCACCACTAGCTGGGCACCACTAATCTATACCATATAAAAAGATTGTCAAGGGCTAATTTTCCAAATAACCTGAAGGTATGATAGCTACTTGTACCTACTATGTTAGAAGTTTTTATTTTACTTTTATGTACTTGCACATCCTACCCCTGTGAAGTAATAGTTCTGTAAAATGAAGGGAGAAAATTATATTGGAAGAATAACATCTTGGCTTTCAAAAGATAAAACATGGAAAGGAATATGAAAGATAAGTTCACATTTGTACACCTCATTTGTTGCGGTGCATGCACATTCAAATCAGCGTTTGCATATCAGAGTGCATAGCCATGTATTTAATTGGTTTGGGGCACAAATTAGGTGCCCACAATTTTGCAAATAGAGTAGAACATGAATTAACCAAGACCTCGGAAGGAGTCCATGTCAGAGCTTGGTTAATAGAATACAGTAATCTCTCATCATAACTCTCATGTTCATAGTCTTGTCTTCTAATCAGCCCTCTATGTGGTGTTATTTAGCTGCTCCCCCTTGTGGCCAGAGATCACAATGACTTAAACACTGCTGAGCTGGTGGGAAATTTTTGATAAACTATTTTTTGCCAGAAAAGAAAAGAGAAGAAAAGAAGGAAAAACAATTTATTGGAACCAAACTCTCTTGACTTGAAAAGAAATAAGTTTTGCAATTGTCTAGCTGTCCCTTTTTGACATTTTTGCTTTACAGGTTGAAATGACTTTTTATTTTCAAATTTGAGTAAATTTAGACTAATGAAAAGTAAAAAGAAATGAGAAAATTGGAACTGAAAAGAATCATAAAGAATATTTTGACCCTCCCACGTCCCCTCCTCCCCTTCCCCCCCCCCCCCCCCAATGCAGACAGGTGGCTGCATTTGCATCCACAATGGCAGTATCACCCTTGTAGCAGAAACTATTTTGGAATCCATTCCTTCCCACATTAACGCACCCCAGCCCTCCAGATTTAGGGAGTTTTAGACTTTGGTTTTGTACTTCCAAGTTTAATTCTTTTGAGGGGTCACAAACATTATATTCTTTTGACCCTAGCTGACTTCCTGCCCCTGGGGCAGGGAGCTGGACTTGATGCTCTTCCGAGGTCCCTTCCAGCCCTAATGTCTATGAAATCTATATGAGGTTTTGGAACACTTACCAGTCCTTATTCTCAGGAAATGCAAATCAGCTTAACTGGATTGATGATTCTTCTTGGGGTCAGATCAGATTTTAATGCTACTAATTTACATTGGCTTAAGGTCTCATAGGTATCATTTACAATATGAATTGCTTGAAAATGAAAGGGCCAATTTCAGTCTGACATATATTCTATAGTAGCCCAAAGTCAAATTATGTTGAATGAACATTTCAAGCTGCAAAAAAGCTCTCATATTTGTAAACATTTTGAGAGTCATGGAGGGAACATATTACCAAAATGCAAACTTACTAGTAAATTATATTAACAGGAAAATCAAATTATAATTTTTTTCTGAAGGAATTGTTGTCTTAAAGGCTTTTTAATGTTGTTTGTCATTTTAAAATTCTTTTGAAAGAATATTCCTGTGCAAAAAATATTCTTACCTTTTGGTATGGGAATGAACTTGCTAATTTAAAACATGGATTCTATGTTTTTCATAAAGAAAGTATGTTTTACCCTTTACTTTTAACCTTTTTCTTCAAAGTAAAGTCAAATGTCACTTAGGAAAGCTTTAGATACATAAACTCTTCTTTCAAATAAAAAAAATGATTATGTGATGTGATTAAATTGTCTATTTACCATACCCTATTTTAGGGACTGATGTAATTTTATGTAGGAGAACCATTGACCTTAATGAGTAAAGCTCCAATGCGTTCTGAAACAGCCAACATTTTGGTCTATTAATCCAGGTTAGATTGATTCATTATTTTAGGCCTGTACTTTGTACTCGTATGATGATCTTACTTCATTTTAATACTACATTATCTTGAGCATCAGCTGCAGTTATGAAATGAGATTAGCTGACTCCAAAATGAGAGTGGATTAAAAAATGAAATGGTATTCCTTAATAATAAATTGTGCCTAGTGCTGTACTTTCATATGAGGCAACTTAGTTGTAAAAGTGCAAATATACGAAAAATGATGATTAGGTCTGTCATCCTTTAATGGATATTTTTCTTTGTATATCTTTAAATGTGTGTATGTGCATGTGCACACTGGTGGAAGGGTATGGCTGTATGTGGCTTTAGTGTCTGTCAGAGTACTTAGCGTGACAGGTCTGCAGAGTGAAATGCTCTATTGAGCTACATACATTATAGTACTAGTTGCAGCAAAGTGAGTTTTCCTGATCCTGATCTGTTTGGATTACCTCTAGAATTGGAAGGGTAATTAATTCTTCATGCTCATTCATTCTCTTGTATAACTGTATCACAGTGGGGGGGTTTCTAATGTGGATGCCTGCCCAATATGAACCAGACTGAGGCCACTAACTCCAAGAGATCAGAAGTGGTTTTAAATATGTATAAATATTACATATTTCATGGTGTCAGTCTGCAGGTTCTGTGTTCTGTTACAGAACTTTTCACTTCCCTTCTCATCATTCCAGTCTTCTTTAGCTGTAATAGACTGGCCTAAAATAATAGTATTACAGAGCATCCAGTACATTTTAGACTCATGATATATGTAACTGGGTTAGCAGGACAGCTAACGGTAGACAAAGGATAGAACGGTTGATTCTTGCTCCTGTTGAAGTCAATGCAGTTTTGGTATTTCAGTAACCTTATAGTAGCTTTTTGAAAATGTTTTAGAATAATTGATTCACCGTAAGTTCAGACACTTTGAGTGTAATTCTACTACCTAGTATACAATAGAGTGGAAAGAGTGCCCAGAGCTTCTTATTACACCCCTTCCACTCAGGCAGTATAAAAAACTCTTTTGACAGTACTCACGACTAGGGACCTACCTAAGTCACGGAGGCCACCTCCGTATATCATGATCCCAGTGCAGTGTTTGGCACCATGTTCGTAGCAGAATGCAGCAGTGTCGTCCCCCCCCCCTCCCCCTCCAGCCAAGGGGTGCTAGAAGTCCTGCCCCTCCCTGGAGATTGACAGATGGCTACCTGTCAGTCTCCAGGTTTGGAGGTGGGGGCAGGGACCTCAGCCAATCAGAGGCATGGGGGGGGCTGCAGCTGTCAGCTGCAAAAATCTCCTTGTACTGCCCCTCTCCACCTCCCCCCTGCCTGTACTTCAGGATGTCAGGGCTTCCCGCCTCTGTTTGCAGCTCTCTTTTCACATCCCTCTTCTCCGTTTTCCTGCTTTTTTGCAGTCCCTGTGCTTTTTTGCGGGAACCAGGCTTTTTCACGGGGGACTTGCCAAATTTGCAGTTTCCATAAAAATTGTGTAATCGTGGATTTGGTAGGTCCCTACTCATGACAGCTAGAAGGTAGAATTAAGTAATATGTCATCTGGTATACCATATCAATCTTGTGGGGCACTTTCAGGCATACAGATCCCCAGTATCAAGTATTTGTTAGAAGACGGGGTCATGAGCTTTGAACCTTGCCAGAGATGGAACATAGTATCTCCTATTCCCTCTGCTTTTCCTTGTTTTTTAAAATACTGCCTTAGTTAACTGAACTTTCATAACTGACTGCATAACTCATCCCTCAAAAAATTTAGGCAAAATGTATTTCTTTCCAAGGACATGAAATGTTGAAGGTAGAAAGAAAAAAGCTTTTCTCCCCCTTAAACTTGATTATGCTTGTTAATGATGTTTCTCTTTCTTTGTTATTAGAAAGCAGATGACGAGGTGGAAATAATATTGTTGGGTAATAAGTGTGATAAGAAGACAGAACGTGTAATCCCAAAACAAAAAGGGGAAAAGGTATGCATTGATCACTAGTGCTTTCTTCTAACGCTTTGAAGTTTTTAGCATTTGGCTATGAACTGTGACATTAAAAACTGTAATATGTTCCTGAATTCCAAATATTCTGTTATGAATTGCTTCAGAAGAATAGTTTTTTAATATGTGACCAGAATAAAGCAAATAGTTTAGTAGTTGCTCTCTTTAGAACACTGATTTTTGTATTAAATTTTAAAACATACTTACTGTAGTATCTAGCATGACACTTGAAAATTCATTATTTTCAGAGCCAGACTTTTAAAAATATTTAGAGTCTTCATGTGCACTGTATTACTTTTCAAGAGAGAGACTGAAATATGTTCCACAATTTTCTGATACCTGATGTACCGGTAGTCTTCTGCATCAGTATCTTTCATTTCTTTCATTTTGTTTCTTACATTGTTGTTTTCAGAAAATTACTTTTCATTGTCTTCCACTCAAGACCACAAGCAATACGAAGTCTGGAGGTGGACTTAGAGTATATAATATTCTTCTAAAATATCTTTAAAAAATATCCTTGGTAATATGGATTGACTTGCACTGGGCATGCTAACTTTTGTTTTTTATTCTTCTGTTTCTGAGATTCTTTATTGGTAGGCATTGTACAATCCCAATGAATTAGTTATTATTAGAAACTAAGCCATGTTTTGGGGTACTGTGAATCATTTAAAAATCCTAAAACTAAAATGTCTCTTTTAATTTCTCTTCGATTATGCAAAAAGTGGGGTGTAAATAAGGGGGTTTTGTCATTACCTTTTTGTTTTTTAGGGTTACATCAGCAGTGACATGACTACATTCAGTTTGCATCTTTCTTGGAATGCACAGTGATTCTTTTTAGTTGCACCTATTAAAGGACTTTGTTTTGAGAGTAATTTCTGCCTGGGGTCCACAAGCAGCACTATGAAAAGCCTTAATATAAGATTTGATTTCCTAGAGAACCTCCAGTTTCCCTACCTCCCAGTGCAGTATCTGTAGCTGACAGGGCAGCAACTTCAACCCATGTTCTAAGTCCCCATGTTACAACCCTTCTTCCCCCCTACCCATGATTTTTCTCAGGGTCCAGGCTACGGACAATTTTCTCAAACACTTAAGTTAATTACTGCCTCTGATAGGTGCAGACTGCAGTAGCTGGCAGCAGAGAGAATCTTCTGCCTCTAGCATCAAGCCATCTGTGAGTTTTCATTGTCTTCTGGTTCAGGCTTCCCTGGTATTCTGATTTCACCAAAATCAGTATCACATGGCATTTCTCTGTATCCTATGTTGCAGGGCAGAGTGGCACCTTATAGACTAATCAGTTAATCTATGAGGTACCACAGTGCCCTCCCTTCTGCCTTTCTTCAGACTAGCATGGCTAACTACCTCACTCTGTATCCTAGCTTGTTGACACTTGGCTTTGCTTGGCTAGCAAATGTGAAGAGGAAGAAGACTAGGTCTGAGTGAATAGGGTGAGATGTAGTTGTATGCAGAAGTGTAACAAGCAGCTTTTGTGGCCAAGGCAGCAGCGGTGGTGGTAGCTGCCAGTATTGTGCAGCCTCTAAATTGGTACCCAGACTTGGTGCCCTGCTTGCCTACCCCTAGTTACATTACTGGGAAGAATGCAAGCAGAAGTCTGGCCTTGATGTAGGGGACCCAAGGAGGGCAGTGCAGAGATCTGAAGAAGCAAAATATTGGGGAAAGAAGGTTTTTTTGTAGCTGCATTCAAGGTGGTCTGAGGTGTGTGAGAGTCAGGGAGGCCAGAAAACAGGTTGCTCAAGGGAAGAGATGTCCAAAGTAGGAAGCAGGGATTAGCTGGGAGGGAGCAAACAGGGATGGCAAACAGATAAGATTCATTGGCAGCTTCCTTTTATAGGGAAATGTGGGGAGGTAATAGGCAACATAGAGCTTGCAAACCTGGGTAGGAGGGAGGTCAGTGATAGAGGGAATCAAGGCAGCAGGAACTGACTGCAGTCTTGTTTTCTTGTGTTTCCTGTTCTGTTAGGGTGGTGGGAGAATGGAATCCCGTAGGGATGTACCCAGATGGTGCTCTAGGAGAGCAAGGCATTCAGATTGAAGTTTAGAATCTGTGTTCCTGCTCCTCCCATGACCTGCAGGTAATGGACAAGTCTTCTCTCTCTCTAGCAACTGGTTCAGCCTTGGCCTGATTGTGGGGCCATACATCTGATCAATTCCAGAATGTGAGGAAATGTTCTGTATGTCAGAACCCTATCAATTTTAATGAAAACCATGCAGAAGATAGGGCAAGGCGGCATCTTAGGAACATTACACAAGTTCGATACATAAGTCTAACCTGAATCAATTGAGTGTACCTTGCACAAGGTCCGTCTTAGGCTGCTTATGCCATTTTTAGACTGTTCTATGTATGATGAACTTCTGTACAGTTACAGATTTAGATTGATCTATGTTCACATAGCCTGGTCTAAATTTAATGTTTGTATGTGCCTTTAGGGTTCCTGTACATGTGCAGGGCAGGCATTTTCAAAGGCGCTGTAACTTTTGCACTTTACTTAAAGCACTTTAGATACAGGGCCTTAAAACTTAATAGATGTACCATGGCTTGGTGCAAGTTTCATGCCTTGCTGTAGTTCTGTAGAGTAGAAGCTAGGGCAAGGGGAGGCAAAATATGGCCCACGGACTGGATCCGGTCCACCAGGCCATTCTATCCTGCCCATGGAGATCCTAAACAATTTAGTAAATTAATATTTATTTGCCCTGGTTCCCTGTCAAAGCTAGCTGGAGACAGGGGCAGTAGGACCCAGAGGGAGCCCTCAGCAGGCTTGCAGGCTTGAGCAGCCCAGCCCCACCCACCCCTAGCCAGTTCCCTGCTTTCCTGCATCCGCCCTGCTCCAACACCATGTGGCTGTGGCTCCCAGCTGCATCTCTGGACCATGGAGCATGGGACCTCACTGGTAGGGGTATGTATGTTAGCAGGCACAGGGGCAGAGTATGTGCATGTCTGCAGGCATGGGGCAGAGTATGTATGTGTATGTTTGCAGGCACAGGGGCAGAGTGTGTGTGTGTGTGTGTGTGTGCAGGCACAGGGGCAGTGTGTGTGTGTTTGTGTGTGTGTGTGTGTGTGTGTTCATAGGGTGAGTCCCACATGAACACCCCTCCATACACATGCACCTACACCTCCCCTCGCACTGCCATACACAAACTCCAGCCACCCTCCCCCCATACCCACCCACACCCCACATACCCACACACCCACAGCCCCCACAAACCTATACCCACCCCCACAATATACAAGAATAAGACTTAATTTTAAGCTATTGTGCAGTCACCTCTGCGTACACTACACAAACACATGTAAATCAGGACAAAAATATTTTTTGAAATCAAATTAATGAATGTTGTAGATGATCACTTTTTAGAATATAATTTGGTATTCTTCTGGTTCTGAGATGGCAAACCCCCTTGCTGAAAGGAGTACTTCCGGGGGCAAGGGGAGGGACTTCTGGTGGCAAAGGTCAGGGGTTAGGGGGTGGGACTTCTGGTCACAAAATAGTGACCAGGAGGCAGGGCACTTGTCAAGAGGCGGGGCTACCCATGTGGCCCTTGACAGCTTGCCAAAACTTGGTAAGCAGCCCTCCACCTGAAATAATTGCTTGCCCCTAAGCTAGGGGATGCCAGACATTGGACAATGCAGCTTGAAGCCACGGGGAAACCCCAGTTAAATAAATGTGCGATGAGGCAAACTAGGTAGGTTGAGATGCACTACTACGGTTCACCTTACATTTAAAACACATACAACAAGGTTTAATTCAGGCGACGTCTACCATTTTAAAAATGTTTTAAAATCATCCACGTGTATTAAGTGATGGCTTTAGAACACTTTAAATGGTGAAAATCATCATAGAATCATAGAAAGAAGGACCAGAAGAGACCTATAAGATCCTCAAGTTCGGTCCCCTGCCATGGACAGGAGGTAATTGGGCTGAAACGAGCTCAGTGATGTATTTGTCCAGCCTCCACTTAAAGACCGCCAGAGATGGTGACTGCACCACCTCTGCTGGAAGTGTGTTCCAGATTCTAGTTACCTATACAGAAAATAAGTTTTTCCTTATGTCTAGCTGAAACTTTTCTTCAACTAGCTTGAGTCCATTGGTCTGCGTCTTCCCAGGGGGGGCTTTTCTGAAAAGTTGTTCTCCTAGATCCTGGCGTTCTCCCTTGACATATTTGTAGCCAGCATTTGTCCCTGTTGAACCTCATATGGTTTTGTTCAGCTCATAGGACCAGCCTGTCAAGGTCTTCCTGAATCCGTTACCTGTCCTTCGATGTACCTGCTTGTCCCCCCAGCTTGGTATTATCCACAAACTTAATCACTGCACTTTTCAATCCCTCATCCATGTCATTAATAAAGATGCTAAAGAGCACAGGCCCAAGCACTGACCCCTAGGGTACACCACTGGAGGTGACCTTTCAGGATGAGGCCACCGCATCAATTACAGCTCGTTGGGATTGGCCACTGAGCCAGTTCCCAACCCACCTCACTGTAGCCTGATCTCGGCCAGTACTCTCCAACTTATCTGAGAGGATTTGATGGAAATCAGTATCAAATGCCTTTCTGAAACCTAGGTAGATGACATCCACCTCCTGTCCCATGTCTAGGTGGTCCCATGTCTCATGTCCCATGTCCAGACCAGTTACCTGGTCATAAAAGGACACCAGGTTTGTTAGGCATGACCTCCCCTCTCCAAAGCCATGCTGTTGCTTTCAGTACCCAACCAGATGCAAGTTTGTGGTTGATGGCCTCCTTGACCATTTTTTCAAAGATCTTCTCCAGGACTGCAGTCAGTCAGTCTATATTTGGCAGCGTCATCCCTCTTTCCCTTCTTAAAGATAGGAACCACATTTGCCTTTTTCCAGTCATTAGGGACAAGTCCTGAGTTCCACGACTCCCTGAACAGCCTTCCTAGAGGCACTGCTATGAGCTCAGCCAGCTCTTTCAGCACTCTCAGGTGAAGGTCATCTGGACCAGCCAACTTGAAAACGTCCAAATGATCTAAGAGTGTCTTCACCTGTTCTGGGCTGGTTCTGGGCTGATTTTATGAGAACCACTATCATTGCTGTATTCCCTGCACCCCTGGTCTAGTGACCAGTTCTCACCTGATTTCAGGAAAACTGATGCGAAGTAATTATTAAGGAGCTCTGATTTTTCATGGGGGTGAACTGTGGGCTTCCCCTCTGTGTTCAGTAGGGGTGCCACCGCGGAGCTTGATTTTTTTCTTGCTCCCTATGTACCTATAGAAGGATTTTTTGTTCTTTAATATCGCCCACCAGCTTGATTTTCATGGATGCCTTAGCTTTCCTTGTCTCATGTCTGCAGACCCTGGCCACATGAGCGTACTCTTCTCTAGATCCTGATCCATTTTTCCATTGCAGGTACATTTCTTTTTTCTTCTTGAGAAGTTCCCTAATGTCTCTGTTGAGCCAAGTGGGTCTCTTGGCCCCTCTCTCTTTTTTTGATCACATGGGAATAGCCTCTTTTTGAGCAGTAAGAATAGCCTCCTTGAGGAAGTGCCATCCTTCATGAGCTCCCAAGTCGTCCAGTTGCTGGTTGTGAAGGGCCTTTCCAACTAGACTCCTGAGTTTACCAAAGTCTGCCTATCTGAAGTCTAGGACTTCTGTTCTGCTGACAGAGTTTCCAGCCTTCCAATAGATTGTGAATCTGATCAGATCATGATTGCTATCACCCAGAGCACGTCCAATCTTCAGGTCACTTACCATGTCTTCCTCTTTGGCCAGCACCAAGTCTAGAGTGGCTTTATTCCTAGTTGGCCCCCACAGCCTGTATCAAGAACAGGTCGTCTGTAGTCGCCAAGAAGTTGGTTGATCTGCTGGAGCTGCCTGAACGATCTTCACAACAGATGTCAGGGTAGTTGAAGTCACCCATGATAATAAAATTTTTAGTACTGGCTGCTTCAGCCAGTTCACTGTAGAATGCCTGGTCGCTCTCCTCTTCTTGGTGGGGAGGCCTATAATAGACTCCCACCATCAGGCCCCCTTCATGTGTATAGCCACCCTTAGAGACTAACTGGTTCAGAGAGGAATGAGCTTTTGCAGGCAGCAACCTACTTTTTCAGGTGTTGTTAATGGACTAAGAAAGCTCACTCAGCTGAATATTTCTCTCTTTGGTCACTATTTGGCATTCTGCAAAGATGGACTAGATTCTTGTTTTGCTTTTGCTGTATTTTAAAGTAGCAATGTTCCTTGCTTTGTGGCATTAGACTGAGGAGGGTTTTTTCCTGATGTGGTGTTATTTGATATTTATAAGGGCATGCTGGTTTGTTAGCTTTATGCTGTGATTTGAGAAGAGGGTTCAAAATCTTTCAGGCATATAACAATGAGAAACAAATTATTTCTCAGGCCTGCTGAAATGGAGAGAAATAGAAACAGTCTTTTTATGTGGAAATAAAACAATAGGAGCAACAAGATCTCATCCCTTTTAAAAACAAGACCCTACCAGTTTCAAAACCAAAGCACCAGAAATCAGTATCCATTTTTCAAAATGTTGGCTTAAATGCATCAGTGTCCTGGTTATCTTACAAAGCAGAAAAAGAAAAGGTACAGGCAGTACAGATGTTTCAGCCTGCAGCTGGCCCCTCTCCTCTGCTCCCTGTACCTTCTCCAAACCAGGATATGGGGAGCAGTAGCTGCTGCACTCCTGGTGCCTGGGGGGCATAGAGTGGCAGGGAAAGGCTCCCTATGCCTTTCCCAGAATGGGGTCACCCTGATCTGGGGAAGGATAGGGAAAGTCTTCAAGAGGGGAGGGAACAGCAGAGCAGTGTTCCCCTCCGCTTCTCCAAACCAGCATCCCTTGGAGCCTGAGACGCTCAGGGAGGGCAGCGGTAACTCAGTTCCTCAATTCTCTTGGTACAAACATAACACCTGTACATGGCCATAGTTGTTTTCCTGAAAGTGCAAACAGACCAAAGCAATAGCCCCAAGAGATGTATTCATGTCTCCTTGCATGTCAATTCATTTTTAAATATGAATGTGAACGAAGATGGGCCATAAACTTTTTGCTTTTTTAACCATTAACTGTTTGCTTTTTCAATATAGAAAAAACTTCCGTCGTTTACATTTTACTTCTCTTCTTCTGTCTTCCTTTTTTCTGGTCCTACCTCATGGGTAAAAACTTAAAAAAGAGGGAAGGGGAAACAAAATCGTAGGTTTTTTTTGCTTCGTTCTTATAATTTATACAAGAATTATATTTTATAATTGAAAAAATAATTTTTTTCAAACTTCAAGTGTCACAAACATTTTGGGGCAATTTTTCATGGGAAAAAAAAAAAATATATATATATATTAATGGCTGCTCCAGCTTCCCCTTAGCAATTTTTTTCATGTAGCTACAAGTTATCAACACTGAAATCTGAAAGTGCATTGCAAACTGAAAAATGTAAAACCAGTGTGAAATGCATATAATATCAAAGTAAATCAATACAGCAAGGGCTACTGAACTGACTGTGTTATTTGTTTTCATATTTAGATCAATCATAGCACATTTCTTTAATTTGAATGGAGCAGTCACAACATATTCAGATTGCTGTACCAGAAAGCCTCAAAAACCAGGTTGTAATATGTAGTCCTCAACTGTAGTGAAGGGTGTGGGCACTTACACAAGTTATATTTTTTGTGCAATTGGGCCCCTGAAAGTGTTCTGCAGCCATGACACAACACATGTGCATGGCTGCAGAGTACTTTTAAACTGTCCGATAGCGTGAAAAATTAACCCTTTGCAAATCAGGTATTAGATGAAGAGCACCTCTCTAAAGGACAGCGCCTTAGGGAACTTGTGTTCCCACCAGGGTTCATTTTTCACACCAGTGAGCACCAGCCAAGCTCTGCCCCCAGGACTGTCAGCAGGGGGATGAGGGGATGAGGGGGATGGAGGAACAGGCAGGCAGCTACTGGCTGGACTCAGCCTAGCTGGAGCTGGAGGGCAGGGGGTAAGACAAAATGGAGCCCCTTTGTCTTGTGGTCCCCTGACCCAGCTCATGGTGTAAAGTGCCATGAGTTAGAGCAGGGCCCCTTAATGTCTGTAGGGGTTTAGGTTGTAGCCATGTTGGTCTAAGGACATAGGCAGACAAGGTTCCTTGGGTGAATTTGATATCTTTTATTAGACCAACCTAAATGGTTGGAGAATAGTTATTAAGCAAGCTTTCAGGTTCAAAAACCCTTCGTCAGGCTAAGGAAGCTGCAGCAGTTGCTGTGTGCTCTTCCTGGATGGAATGAAAAGTAAACAAGCCAGGGGCTGGGCTGGGCTGGGGAGTCAGTTGCCTGCCCCCACATCTCCACCACCTCCACTATTACTACACCCCACAACAGAGCCATCAGCATCCCAGGATCTTACAGCTGCACCTCCAGGAATGTAGTATACCTCATCCAATGCACCAAATGCCCTGATGGAAGATATGTAGGAGAGACCAAACAACAACTGCGCACCAGAATGAACGCACACCGGAAATCCATCAAAGACAGAAACACCCAATTACCGGTGGGGGCACATTTCTCACAGGAGGGCCACTCTCTCTCCAATCTCTCAGTCCTGATCCTCAAGGGAAATTTACACAAATCATCCCAGAGACGAGCCTGTGAGCTCCATTTCATCAACCTGCTGGATACTAGAGATCATGGACTAAACACAGACATTGGATTTTTGATACATTACAATCTGCCTGGCAACTGACTCCCCAGCCCAGCCCAGCCCCTGGCTTGTTTACTTTTCATTCCATCCAGGAAGAGCACACAGCAACTGCTGCAGCTTCCTTAGCCTGACGAAGGGTTTTTGAACCCGAAAGCTTGCTTAATAACTATTCTCCAACCATTTAGGTTTGTCTAATAAAGGTATCAAATTCACCCAAGGAACCTTGTCTGCCTTAATGTCTGTATGATCATTTCTATTATAACCTCTGGGTGCATCTTGCTATAAAGGAAGTGAGAATAGCTTGACCATCTGTAGGAGACGAATGGTTGTGGGAGAATATAATATACCTTTCAAAGAACTGTAGAATTTGTGTCTCGGAACAACTGAAAAGGTCAGGAAGTTATGCCAAAGCAAAAGATACGTTAATGCTATAATTAAATGCCATAATATAGCCCTTATTTGATAATTGTATTTATCCATTGTATGTCATTTGAAAGGAGCACTTCCCTCATTCATAAGGTACACACTCAATCTTGGTAGTATCTAGCCAAATTTTTCCAAATGATTCAGTTTTAAAAAGATCACCTTTTGAGCAGCACTGCAAGTTTGTATCTCTTAAAGTGCATAATTATCTCATTCACTGTTGCCTTGAATATAAGATTTTCATGGAGTCCACCTACTCGGCGCAGAGAAGTACAAGATGAGATGTGTATGTACTTGAGGCTGTTGGAAAAAATGGTATCTACTCTTTTTCAAACAGTCTGTAATGTTGTAACTGAAGACTATCATGATGCATATGCACAAGGGGGCAGTGTTAGGGTTTCAGAAACAGTGTTAACTATGGCATTTTCTGACTTCTGAGTGCTTAACCATGCAACCATAAATTTCTCTTAACATACTATTTTTTATGGAACAAATCATTACCTCCTCACCAACCAGTTTGCTCTCTAGATTTCCCCTGTGTTCTGAAGCACTCTTCAGTTATACTAAGTATTCCTTTTTAATGTGATTTCAAAACACTAGAGAATCCCGATTGAGCCAGCTAGTGAAAGATTCCATTAGGAGGAAAATAGCGAACAGTGTCCACTCATTTTAGTAAAATAAAGTGTGTGTTAACAAAAAGTAAATCACATTGTATAATAGTAACTCTGTCAATGAATAATTCATATTTAGTTATTTCATACTACACTTGTAAGTGCAGGTTGTAAGCATGTATTCTCTCCAGAATCCTTCAGGAAAGTTTTACAGATCCTTCAGGGTTCTCATCCTATACATTGACTCTTCCCAAAGGGTCCATCAAAACTTATAGTTTCCCATTTTATAGTACAAGAGTACAATCTCATTCAGAGAATATATTTTAAAACCATTTGTCTTTTTAGTTCTCTCACTTGCACTGTACAGGAGATGGTATTATACCATAAAATTTGATCTTGACAGTATGAGACAATTTATACACCAACATGGCAAGGCACTCTCTGCCCAGCCAGCAGTAGCGGGTGTGGTGGCAGTATGGAGTTGTGCCCCCTGATGCTGCTTGGTGGGCAGGGGTGCACAGCTGGCATGGGGCTCCTGAGGGAAAGGCAGCAGGGTGGGGAGCCCTGAGCCCACAGTGGGCAACACTCATCCCCCCACACTCCTTTTTGCCCAGTTCTTGCCCAGCCATGGTGATGGCAGTGGTGGCGGGCAGGGGATGGGGGCATACGAACAAAATTGTACCTTAAAGGGGTGCTCAGCTTAACAAGTTTGAAAACCACTGTCTTAGATGCCCAATAGGTGGAACATGATATGGCTCTTTCTTTTTACTCAAATTATCCTGCCAAAATGCAGCACCAACTAAAGAAGAAGTATGAAGCAAAAAACCTCTTATGATTTTGTCTCCCCTTCCCTCTTTTTTTCTGTTTTTGCCTATGGGAGAATTGGTAGGACCAGATAAAAGGAAAAGAGAAGTAAAATGTAAACAACTGAAGTCTTTTTCTACATTGAAAAAAAGCTAAAGATTAAAGGTTAAAAAAGCTAAAGGTATCTGGTCCATCTTCTTTTGCATTCATATTTAAAAATGGACTGACATGAGGAGAGACATGAATACATCTCTTGGGGCTATTCCTTCGGTCTATTTGCACTTTCAGGAAAACAATTATGACCATGTACAGGTGTTATGTTACTTGCTTTTCCTGTCTTTAGGCATTTGATTTTAAAGAGGAATTTCCTAAGAGCAATATGAAAAAGCCAAACATGGCATGCGGCATTATGAATATTTCAAACAGTAGTATATTTGATTATACATTGAGGTGATCTTTGTTTTTAATTCCTTTGCTAGGAACCTACTATATTTAGTATACAGAAGACGTATACAATGGGGTTAAAGTTTAGCTTGGGGAAAGATATTGGCAATATATCTTTGTTGTATGTGGAATGAAAGTGCCTAATTTGCTTGAAGTTGCTGTATTGCCCACAAGAATAACAACAAGCCTTTCCCAATGGTAAACTTCCATCATAAATATAATTCAGCTGAAAATGGGTGGGCGTACTTTCTTTGTTAATCTGTTTCAGCTGTAGTCAGTGGGTGAGAAAATACTTATGGAACACACATTTTCAATTCTTACATCTTATTCATAACTATAGATTGGGTTCTGTGTTTCATGTGGTTTTAAAACAAGTCAAATGTTTGTCTATCCCTATGAACTCTAAGTACCAAACTACAAATCCTGGGAAGTTATCCACCTGGGTACCTGTATTCAAACTAAATAGGACCAGTATTCATATAAAACTCTTCCTGCCACTTCATGCATACACATTCCAAACTGATTCCCATTCACAGTCCCTCAAAATCTTGCTGGTTTCCAGAGACTCTGATATTTCCTCTTTCCTTTAAGAACTGGTTTGTATTTGGCTTGTATTACCATTGTTCATAGGCAGCTGATCTCCTTAAGTTTCTTCCAAGACAGTTTGTTTTTCAAGTAGTACTGCAGCATCTAAAACAGTTAATTGGACTCAGTCTCAGTCTGGAGTCTTTCCTTGCATAAAAAAATATCTGAAGAAACCTTTCTAGGTGCCCTCTTTATTCTAAAATTAGCTTTGCATTGTAACCAACCTTTTCCAGAATGTTTTGTTTTTTGCCATCTATACCTTTTTGCAGGTATTGAATTCTGCAGGTCTTAATATGTATATTAATTTTTTCCTGCATATTTCAAACAGTTTCCTCCAAAATATGAAAGATATACTCCATTGTCTGTTTAAATGAAAAATTAGACCAAACCCAATAAACTTTCAGCCTATAGAATGTGTGTGAAAACCCATGTCAGGAAAGCCATCCTTGCAAGTATAATGTAAACAGAATATTGTAAGGACTTCTTAAAATTAGTAAATTAAGGATGAATGTCATTTTTTCCCTACTGAACTGGTATGCACTAAATTAAAGAATATGTACTATATTAAAAATTGTAGGACTCTCCTTTCTATATTTAAGCTGACAGCATTGGGAAGTTACCTTAATAAATGTTTCATGTTTTATAAATAGTATTTTACATGTGAAAGTGCGTTCTTCCCTTGCCTTCTTTTGTTTTTCAGCTTGCTTGGGAACATGGAATACCGTTTTTTGAGACCAGTGCTAAAGACAACATAAACATTGAGGATGCATTTTCATTGTTGGCTACAGAGATACTGAACAAGGTAGGTTCATTTTTCAAATGATGAGGCAAAAGGAGGATTATCATGGCCATATTCTATGGACAGTAAGCTGCAGAGATAGAGTGGTATGTACCACCACTGCACCATGGAACTGTCAGGTGTTTTGTACCCTAGCACAGAGGAAGTTTGAGACAGGGTTTTTGGTACACCGGCCACACACGTTTCTGCAGAGGAAGGGGCAGCAGTCACAAAGTAGTTCCATTGCTACTCTGTGACACAGAGGGGGTCTCCTTGTCTGCATATCTCCATACCATACTGCAGAGCCTGAGAAAAGAGACCATACACCGATGGAAGGAGTGGTCTCTATGTTTAGTTAGCGAATTTGTGATTCAAAATTCCTAAAATTAGTAGATTGAGGATGAATGATTTACAGTGATATTGACAGAGAAGAAAAGGAAATCTGTTTTTGAAATTGCAAGGACATGAGCTAATTAGCAATGGGATCAATATAGATACAGTCTGACTCCATGTCTGTCTCACCCTCAAGGATGTGTCAATGCAAAGGTACCTACTACTGTATAACAGAGACTAAACACTAGAGAAACTACTGTTACTTAGCTAAGAAAACATTTTCTATCAAGATTTATTTTTAGATAGTAAAGTATTACTGTAGACATTAAGGCTAGGGACAGACATTCAAAAAGCCTGAGCCTGAATTGATTCAGTCTTTGCAGGTTACTCTAACCTGCAGAGAGTGAACCAGTTTGCAAATAGATAGACGTTCGGCACATTCCTGCAGTGGCTCAAGCTAGAAGCCCAGGGACGCTAGAGCAGCCCTCCCTTCCACAGGGAAGCTGAGCTGAGGAGGGTAGGGTGTGGCCAGGCCCTGGCATGCCTGCCCCCGTGGCTTCCTGAAAGCCAGGAGCAATCTGGGCGCATAGGACTGCTTGGCCCCAGAGGGGAACTCATCCTCCTTCTCCTCCCTGGCCCCCACTGCTGCGGAGCTGGGAGGGGGGTCCTGTTTGGTGCTGGGGGGACTCTTCTCCCTCCTCCTTCCCCCCTTGCAGTGGGATGGGGAGGGGTGTCTGCAAGGCTGCCTGGCCCCAGAGGAGGACTCTTTCCTCTGCTTCTCCCCCATCACTGCGTGGTGGGGAGGGGGCGCTCTATGGGATGCTGCCCAGCTCCAGAGGGGGACTCTTCCCCCCACTCCTCCCTCCCAGGGCAGGGGAAGTTCTGTTCCATGATGAGGGGAACTCTTCCCCCTCCTCCTTCTACCCCACAGAGGGGCAGTTGGAACATGGAGCTCAGCTGGGCAGGGTGAGCGGTGTGAGGGATGGGGTAGTGTAGGGAGCCCCACACACTCCCCCCATGGTGTGCAGCCCCCACTGCCTGACAGCAGCAGCAGGCAGGGAGGTCAGGGTGCTCGTGCATGGTGCAGGTACAGCTCCAGCCAGCGCTGCAGGGGGGGAAGGAGCAGAGCCTGCCTTATCTCTGCGACTCTGCTCCCTGAGACTCAGTTTGCACCAAAGGAAGCCCTGCACTGAAGCTAGCTGCTTCTCCCACTCCCCGCTGTGCAGGTCCCACACTCTGCCAGGAATGGAGGGAGCCCACCCCTGCTTCCCCACAGAGTCCAGCATGGAGCTTCCACTCTGTGAGTGTGGAGCTGCAGGCGCAATGTAGAGCCACAGGGATAGAAGCAGCTGGACAGGCTGCGCGGGGCTGCACTCCTCACCTCCAGCACAGCACTGGCTGCCTCTGTTGTGGCTCCACGCCACACCGGCAGCTCCTCTCTCACAGAGGGGGAGCCCTGCACTGGACTCTGTGGAGAAGCAGGGGGCAGTGCTCCTTCCACTCCCAGCAGAGTGCTGGACCTGCACAGCGGGGAGTGGGGGAAGCAGCTGGCTCCAGTGTGAGGCTTCCCATGCTTCAGGCTCAGGGAGGCTCCATTCCCTCCCACCGCGCATTGCTGGCCAGAGCCGCGCCTGCTCCAGGCACAAGCACCCTGACCTCCCCGCCTGCTGCTGCTGCCAGGCAGTGGGGACTGCACACCATGGGGGGAGTGTGTGGAGGTCCTTACACTCTCCACCCTCCCTCACACTCCAGACACCTACACACTGCTCAGCTGAGCTCTGCACTGCCGCTGCCCCCCTGGGGGGAGGAGGAGGAGGAAGATTTATCTCCAGCATGGAACAGAGCCTCCCTCTGCCCCCACCCACTCTGAGGCCAGGCAGCATTACATGAACACCCCCCCCCCCCCCAGCGGCGGGGGGGGGAAGGGGAGGAGGAGGAAGAGTTCCCATCCAGAGCCTCACAGAGTACCCCTCCCCACCCTGGGAGGAGGAGGAGGGGGAAGAGTCCTCCCCCAGCATAGAACAGGGCCCCCCTTCCAACCCTACAGGACAACCTACCCAGCATGGCCCCATTAAGATGAAGGGGCAGGGAAAAAGGGTTAATTCCTCCCTCCATCCCTTCCTTGAAGTCAGGGTTTGCCAGCTCCAGGGGCTACCGCTGCAGTCCCCTCTTCTCTGCTCCCCAACGGACAGGCTGACCCTGGCTGTGTCGGGGAAGAGGGGAAGGAGTGAAGAATTAACACCCTCCCTTCCCACTTTGCTGTAACGGGTCCATGCCGGCCAGTGTCTCTGCTAGGGCCGGTCCCTGCTCCAGCTAGAGAGCAGAGGGGCGGGGGCAGCCCTGCGGCTGGAGCAGACAGCCCTGCCCAGACCAGAGAGCATGCCAGAATGCTGGGGGAGTCTGGTTTATCTTAAATCAGCAAGTGGTCTGGGACAGACATTGCATAAACCAGTTTGAGCCAAATCACTTAAGTCTGATACTACATTCAACCAAGTTTATCTTAAACCAGTTTTGGACATTTTGAAACTGGTTTATGTGCACTGAACATCTGTTCTGTTACAAGTTTAAACCAGTTTCTGATCACATAAACTGATTTATGTGCATTGTCTGTCCCTAGCCTAATAGATGTTCTTCCTCAATGTATTTTTATTGCCATTCATCATCAATATTAGTT